>NC_086246.1:27533750-27865000 GCF_036321145.2 Pelmatolapia mariae | reverse complement strand
ATTACTTGACATTGCTGCTGTGTCAGGACGATGTTTTGTCCATCGGATGGGTATGTGAGGTTTTTTTTAACCACTCTTAAAGACAAAACGAGGCTGTATCCGGTCGCTGTCTGACAGCAATTATATTCAAAGCGCCTGATTGTTTGTCTCGCCCACGAGCCTCGCGCCACCCTTTTGACATTGCTACATATTTGCATGCTTTGGGCTCTTGGAGTGGTGAAGGTGTGTTGTGCAGCTTCCTCTCTTCATTCTCTCCCAGGCGTCCGTAACCCGTTTGACTTTGTGCTTTAATGACATTTTTGGGTCCACTATTTTTTAAGTCTTCCCCCCTTGAGATTCCCCAAAAGAATGAATCCATTAGAGTGTTGAGCAGACCAGTGAAGGACTGTGTTTGCATCTGCTGAAGAGGCCACGTAATCTAAGCTAGAATCCAGGAGAGGGGGGAAAAGGAAGTGTCCTGCCGGACTGGCTCACAGTACCTGACGCTAAATATACAGTAGAACCAGATGGAGGTAATTTACTGGTCATAGTTGATTTGCTAATGCCTGTCTGTGTGTGTGTATGTGTGTCGGTATGTCCTAAATTACCCAAGTGGAGGGATGAGTGCTGCAGCTCTGTGCCAGAAAATGACAAATTGCCCATTTAGCCCATTGTAACTGTCAGTTCCAATGCAGAGGGTTACTTCTGTTTTTAACACTTCTTAAGCATTCTGTGCCATGAAAATATGTAATGAGTCTAATCTGAATTACAAAACGCACGTCAGGGCTGACAGAGTGCATGCATGCTCGTGCACATTTTTCTGCACCTCTGAGGAGAACTTTTTTTTTCTCTTCTTTTTTTTCTGGCACCCTGACTCCAGAGTGGACATTTAATAATAGCCCACATTTCAAGTTATGAGCTCGGCCGCGCAGGCAGTTTTACTGTCTTCACAGCTCCCCTATGGTCCATTCGTAGCGCCCTCTAAATTTAAGTTTGATGTTCTTATCTTGGACAATTGTACCAAAACACCATTTCCAGCACAATAATAGAGCAGAAAGTGGACTGACTGTCGGGCTAAATCCGCTGTAAAACGGCCTATCACTGGTGTTGGAGGGGTGGACACAGCAACATGGCCTGCAGTTCTGAGGTTGTTTGTACTGTGAAGCTGGCAATTTCTTTGATGAGTGAGTTCCTTGACCTCGAGGTCAGTATATATAGAAGTAAATCACTTTTTTTTTTAATTTCTCATTTTTTAAAGTTTATTTTCACTTTAAAAAAAACAAATCAACCACCCTCACCCAACACACACGCACGTACATCATCGGCGTCGGCTATTGACGACCGTTCGTTACCCTTATTAGTATTCAGCGGCTCTCTCATGGTGTTTGGCTGACTCTTTTGTTTGTCCGCGCTGATTGGAGGGGCCTCTGGTTAATTTAGATGCAGGGAAGCCGGTGACAGAAGAGGGCTTATTAGGGCCGTGAGCCCATCCGGCCTTAAGTGCAGAGTCTCCAGTTCCATTTTCATTTGCCTCCATTATTGAATTTGCTGGCTTCTCATTCGCCCTGATTGCATTTTGTGTCACCTTTAAAAAAAAAAGGGGGGGGAAAGAAGAACAAGAAGGTAGAGCTACTGTGAAACTCCGAAGGGACGCTCACACTGAGATGGTTCTGAAACCAGTTTGAGAAACGTCTCTGAAACTTTTCTTAATCACGATGGCTCTGCAACCTGTGTGCCTGTGGGTGTCAGAGAAAAGGATGAATTTAGGAAAAAAGGGGGAATGTTTATGTCTCTGTGTGTGTTTATAACGTAGAGAGGGAGCATGACAGATGGGTGGAGCAAGAGTGGGCGGAGGAAAAGAAGGAGAGTGATGGCAGGGATTCATTTAGCGTCCATTGAAGCTTTAGAAGTTTCAAAGAAAAAAAACAAAAAATTGTCATCTCCGCCGCCTCCGCCTCCTACACCGCTTCCATAATCTCCTAACGTGAAGCATTTTTCATAAGGATTCATCGCAAAACAATATCATTCGAGACTGCGAAATTTAATCAGGGGCTTTAAAACACAATTATGGTTATCAGGGAGGACACGGCTGCGAGCGCTCCCGGATCGTGGAGGAGGAAGGAGGTTGGGAGGGTGGAGATGGTAGAGGGAGAGGTGCGGTGAAGATGGGGGAAGGGGCGGGGGGGCGAAGATGGAGGGGGGGGGGACCTCCCCCGCACTGTCTGCACCCCAGCGCTCCTCTCCCATTTGTCACCGAGCACAATATCTCTTTGGCTGGCAGAGCTAATAATGGAGAAGTGTGTGTGTGGGGGGGTGGAAACGGGACTCTGGAGACCCACCTCCGCCTTCCCGTGAAGATCAGATAAGTTCTCCTCAAGTCAGAGGCCCAGAGCCACCGCGGATTCGCTTGTAAGGGCTGTATCATTTATAAGACGCAGCAGAAGCAGTTGACAGCTTTTTAGGTGTGTGAATAATGCAGGCCTTTATAAAAATGTGCAGCGGCGGGAGCAAAAGAAACGTTTTCCCCTCCTGGAGAAGAACGACCGCTTTACCCACTTTGAGCTTAGAAAAGTTCACTTCATTTCGGCCGCTTCCACCATCCGAGCTCTTTTGCTGATGTGTTGCTTTTTATGTATGTGTGTGTGTGTGCCTCCAGGCAAACCAGTGGTTGTTTTCTGTCTCTATTATCTTGGCGATCTGCAGCCATTTATCTACCAGCGGCTCGTTTGCAGGCTGGAGACTTAACAGTTATTCACGGGATTTGGGAAGTCGTCTTCACTTAAGCAGCTACTTTCTCAACACACTGGGTTGTTTTTTTTTTGTTTTTTTTTCACTCCCCCCTTTTTTTCCCCCTCTTTATAGTAAACATGCTCGGAGGCACTGTACAGTTAAGTTCTTCACAACTACACACACACACACACACACACACACGGAGGGTTTCCTCGGGGACCGACTGCTTGTTTTCTAGTCACATCATGTTTTCACCTCAAGTCGTGGGCTTTCTAAGTCTTACTGTAAATTGCCCGAGCAGAGAAATCCACAACTTTAATTACGGCGCTTTGATTTTGCTCAGATTGGCCAGGTGCATACACATCAGTGCACACTCAGATCCTGCCACCCATAGTACCAATTAACCATGCCGTTCATGCGCACACACACAAACTCAGGATTCCCAAACACTGCACTGTGTGTCTTTTGTTCAGGAAATCTTTTTGTTCTCTCTCTGCTGGAGTGGAGGCAAGTATATGGCGGGCATTCCAGCCATAAGATAAAAGAGACTTTTTTACACTAGAATGAAAAACTGAACTCTTTATTGTTCCCCTGGTCTTACTGATCCCATTGCGGTGTACGCTTGTAGCCTCCTGTCTGTGTGTGTGTGAGTATGTGAGTGGAGTTCAAAGTGCTCTACGATGGATGACAGTTGGCTTAGCACAAGGGAATTTTGTGGGTGGATATTTTGTGTTTTTGTTGTGGATCCCATTCTTGGGAGGATGGTGGAAGTAGTCAGACTAAGGTAACCACTTTTTGTTTTATTCAGTCTCCAACTAAGTAAACTGTTAGTTCAGTCATTCCATTAAACTCAGCCGCAATCCCAGCAGATCAGCTCTTCTCGGTGCCATCCTACATCTGTGGAGTTATCGTCTGATACTCTTTCACCAATCCATATTAAAGCTGCTTTAGGCTGCTGAAACCTCTGACATGCAACCCCTAACAACTTCAACTCACTCGGGAAAAAAATATATTCCCCAATGGATTGGCAAGTCGTTGTTCGAGGTTCCTGGAAATGCCTAAGCGAAATCTGGAAAACTCCTTGTGATTTTTTGCTTTGTTTTCCACATGCAGATTGCTGTTGTTCATTGTTTGCATGGAAGATGCTGAGCTTGTCTGCAAACAAATCAGTACTAACTTACTGGGTGATAGTAAAACTTGGAAAAGTGCAGTGCAAACTGAAGACCGAGAATATTCACCTTCAAAGTTGTGCATCACCACTGGAGCCAACACACTTCAAAAGGGAGAACTTTTACTTTGATGTTTATGGTTTGTGTCACACTTTTCACAGTTTAAGTGCCACTCTGCAAGTAATTGGTCAGTGTTTGCAGACAAGTCCTCGTCTTCTTTCCTACTCAGAAATCTACCAGTGACAGAAGCAATTGTAAGGAGGTTTTAGGTGCAGCACCATATACCTCCTTGCTGCGAGTTTTGCCTTGTTCACGCACCATCTTGTCTGGGAATACACATTTTTCCATAGCAACCTGTAGTTGCCAAGTGTTCATTGACCAATCTCTAGGGTTGCATGACCAAAACCTTAGCAACTGATTTGACTGGAAAATATATGTTTTTACCTTTGACTAATGGTTGCCAGATGGTCACAGACCAGTCTCTACACTTATGTGAGTTGTGCTTTATAATCACTGTGCATTTGCACACTTTGCAACCCACCTCCACTCAAACTCATTCTTTTACCATTCCATAAAGCCTTCTCTTTACTTACAAGATGGGTAAGTTGGGTGGGGGCCTTGCTGCTGCTTTATCCACCTCGAGCTTTCCATGCCCTGTGCTCTCTCTCTCTGCCTTACGCATTCTGAATGTGTTCATGCAAAGTTGGGGCGATCCCCAACACCAAATATAAAATATCTCAAGCAGAAATGACTACCTTCTTTTTACTTTTGATTATAGTTGGTCTGACTGAACAGTTAGATTGAAAATCAGCACAGCAAACAGAACACAATCTCTCTGCCTCTCCGTTTCTGTAACTTTACTTCATTGTCTCTCTAGTGAGTCATTATTTTCCAGAGTCACAGATTTGTTGCCGTTGCAGTTGTGTAATGTTCATCGGTGTTCCCTGAAGAGGTTGCACTCTAAGAAAATGAAGGCAATTTGTTTCATTCCCCAGTTCAGCACCTTCTGTCATGCCAGCTGTCAGCGCTGTGTCACAGGCCACACAGAGCACCAGGAACTGATGCATGTAAATGACTACAAAAAGCTTACACGTCTCTTAGACAACACACATACACACACATACCATAATTCTGAGATAAAAGACAATGTTCAAACAATCCTTTTGCCTGCTGAGTCTCCAGTAAAGGCTTCTTGAAAAAATATATTTGAGAAGGATGAGAATAATTGTAAATTCACGCAGCATTAATTCCCTCAGCACTACACCACATGCATGCAATCCTTTCCTTTCAGTTACTGTATTTCCCTATTTTTAAAACAAAAGATTATTTACTCTGACTGATTCTTTCCACTGTGTTAAAAATGCTCTTCTGTGTCAACGCTGAAATACTGTTTGTTAATGCTTCAGGATAAAAGTCTTAAACATTCACTACTTGAGGTTCTGCAAGCTGTTAAAATACTTTTGACAATAATGGGAAGGGATTCAAGTTCACTGGACCCAAACTGATCAGCCTCAACATTAAAACCACATTCGTAATATAGTGTGGGTCCCTTCCCTTGCTTGCTGTGGCATTGGCATACAACCTATGCAGATCTCCTGTGGTGTTTGCCACTGGGACATTGGCAGCAGAGTGGGTGATCCATGGATTAAGCTTGCTCCAGCCCGGGGGGGGGGGGGGCTTCTCAATTGGGCCGACACATGGGGAGTTTGGATGCTGGGTTAATACCTCAAGCCTAGTTTATGGTCACTGCATTGGATGTTGTGCATCACCACAGCCTCTTAACCATTTGTGCTGGTGCTTGAGAGACAAAGCGCTCACTTCAATCTTAACCTGAATGAAAGGTGTCACAACTCAGGCGCAACCACTAGGGGAAAAAAGAATTGAGAAAGTCAAAACAGGAAGCAAAGTGATTGTGGCGTTATTTTCAGAATTGTCTCTAGACAGTCATTTATGTTTGCAAAATCTCCCTCTCTGCAACATAAGAATCATCTCTCTGGTGACTAAATGACCATCTGAAACAATACCAAAGCGAAGAATGGCAGTCATAACGTCATAAGGGCAGTAATGTTGAGTGTTAAGGAGGTGTTGAGTTCTTTTGGGGTTTTCTTGAGCTGTTATTTGAAGTTTTTGTGGTGCTGCTGGGTAGTTGAGGTTGTGCTTGGTCTGCACTAAAGTTGAAGTTGGTGGTATGTGTCGTAGTAAAATCCAGATGAATGCACTTAATCTTTTCTGTGGTTTGTGGCTGATTGGTGTATACTTGGATACGTTATTTTCTCTTATCTTGCATAGTCTAAGCTTAAGGTACTCGCATTCCAAACATACCAAGGAGAGTGCTCTGTGAATCATATACATAAAACTGCAAAGAACATGAATGTCTCTCTGTAGTGGAGAATTTATGGCATTAAAGTATCTAAATTTATAAACAACAATCCGAACAAGTCGGAGACAATGCATTCCACTTGATTTATATGTGAGGGGAAAAAAAATCTCAAAAGGCTTCACAGCGCTCTCCGCATTTCGCTCTCAGTCACTGAGTGATTAATTGGCATTTAAGAGGTAAAGCTGCAGCTTAACTCTCCAGCTCTGCCACAAATGTGAGGCTTTGTCGACCTGATGCAACTGATCTCCAAGATGCTCTTTGGTGTTGGACAGGAAGTGCTTATCGGGATTTTCTGCATTTATGTGACGAATTTCTCACTTTTTCCTGATTATTTCAGAGGCATTGTTTTCATGAGTGTTTTAAAAGCTTCTGGTTGTGTTTGTGTGTGTGTTTGTAAGACTGTGTGATGTGCTTGACTCACGGAAAAGAGGGCATCCGACTGTGAAAAGAAAGAGTGATCATCTCGATTTCTCTGTTCCCCATGCTCAGCAAGTCAGCCCATCACCAGAGTGAGGAAGTGCTTTTAATGCTGGAGAGGATGGGTGGGTCTGAAGGGGGTGGGTGCAGGGTGGAGGGTGACAAGTACAGAAAGATGATCGTAATACAAAAGGGCAGTGTGGATGGCCCGAATGCACTCAGCTTGAGTTGTGTGATACGTGACACACCCGCCCTCGAGACAAGACAATAACGGCAAATGCATGGACTCATCAGTCGAGGACAGATCACTATTACGGACTTATTCATCAGCATAATTAGGGAGAGAAAGAGATGTGGGACAAGTGGCTAGCAGCACTGATGAAAGCTCATCAGCAGGCTCCCTATAGAGCTATGGCCACTGATTGGTGCTGGGGCCATCATTGCCTAGGAACTACTTCAAAATAGGGGCTCTTCGCTCTGCTGAACGACAGTAAAATGAACTTAATTGGCTTGCGAAAAGCAGCTTGGCGCAGGGATCATTTTTACATCCCTAACAATCTGAACACTTATTGGCCTGTTCTCTACTATGTAAGTGTTGGATACACAATGCAAATAAATATCTCAGTGAAATCTTAAAATGCTGCTCTTACCTCGAGTTTTTCAAAAACACTTGTTCCTTATTTTAGTTTCTAACTTTGCATAACCGTTCAAGAGTCACAGAAACATTGTCAGGGCACTCCAACTTTATTTTCCTTCCCTCACTAATGTCAGTGACTCATTGCTTCTTAATGTCAGTGATCTGAAAATTAAAGTCAGTGCTGACCCCCGCACCCCTCCCTCCCCCACCCCAGAGAAGCGCGTAGAAAGCAAACAAAATGTTGAATATAAATATAGAAGCTGGGATGTGAAAAGGTTACTTCCACATCCGCTTCCCCAGCATTATGAGGTTTCCTCAAGTGTTCAGCTATTAATTTCAGACCTGTGTTTTTGCCCTTTAATTGGTTAATTTATCAAGTTTAATGACAGCTCCCACACTTGTATTCGTTGTGCAGTTTTGTTTGTGCTCCAGAAAGTTCTCAGTGATAACTGAATGGATATATATCTATTGATATATTTGACTTCAATAAACCCAGTGGACTGTCATGATAACCTATCGTATAAACTCTACAGGAAGAAAAAAGAAACAGCTTATTTACATTATCATTAGAAAGGTCATAAATACAAAATAAATACTACAAAAAATCAGTAGTTGCCTGGTGATTTTATTGATTTTTTTTTTCACATTCAGCAACCCATTGTAAGCAGCTGAAGTGGACACATGGTACCTCAACCTTTGGGCAAACACTTTCAGTCAACAGTCTGTGGCACAGCTATTTCAAAGGCAGCAAGATCAAAACTTAATTGCACACTTTCACAATAATTTTGGTCATGCCATGGTCTCCAACCTCCCATCGCATTATAGCATTCAGCACATTCAAAATTTAGAAACTTCAATTCTAAACTTCAGTCCAAAATTTATACATGTGTGTTCATTTGAAAGTTGAAATGTATATAAAAGATTGACATAGCCGGTATTATGTAACTCAGTGGCATTTTGGCTGTCCCTATCCTGTTTTTCTAAGCTGGATTTCATCTGTAGACAGCATAAAACGTGGGTGTAGCTTCCAGGTCTAAAAAGTGAAGCTAACATAGAAGTGCCTTAAGCGTGCATGTTTTTTTAATGGCCACCAGTGGTTGATACCTGTGGTTGCAAAACGATCCAATAGAGGTTTCTTGAGTTACATCATGTGCATAGTACTCGAGAGCTGTCTACCATACTGAGCGTGTCATGAGGGGGGAAAAATTATATTCCCTGAATAGTCAGTGAGCGGTTTCTTGATGCTATTGGTAGTAACACAGTAAAACTTGATTTTAACCCACTTTTAATAATAATTAATTACAAGCAATTACATTTTCCCAGCACATTGGGGAATAGACATGACATTTCTAGCAACTGGTGGCTGCCAGATTTTTCAATTTACTGTACAACATCACACGACCAAAATGGTAAATGAGTAAACTTCACGTGGTTAGCGGTCCAGAGACATCAAAACCTCTGAAGAAGTATGGGAAAATTTCTTCTGCTGAGCTCATGGTCTCAGACACTCATTTTGTAATAGAATTACATTTTATACGTATGTGTAAACATGTATCAAAAGACCCTCTGTGCTCTACACCAATTCTCAATATTTCAGTTCAGTCATAGCGCTGAATGACGTTTTCGACCCTCAAAAACACAGAGTTCCAACTCGATAATGAACACATCGCGATGTGTATATAAAAATCATAAAAACAGCTTTATTTAATCATTTTAAATCCTAACAGTGTTTCAAAAAGACCCTAAATTGAATAAGCGGAAGAAAATTAATGGATGTTATGCTCATTGGTTAACAACCTATAATCGACAAGTTATTGGCCAACGAATGTGCTGATTCACCATCAGTCCTGACCTTCTCTTGTCATATCCAGTTTCGAAACACTAAAAAGGCCAAAAACAGCTTGAGCCTTCAGAGCAGGAGCTGTCCTTCCTGCTTTGGTCAGCTGGAGCTCAAATCATGTGAGAAAGTGGTTTTCATAGTGATTTGGTCAGATATGGACAGGAAGAGAGAACTGCAGAGTCATTAACTATCTCACACTGGCTTACAAGGTTGGATAGGAAGGGAACATCTGTAATTTGCACTGATATTGAATGTTAAGTTTAATCAAACCAAATACTCGGTCCCTGTCGCTCAAAGCAGTCAAGCTGTAAATAATGCATAACCTTAACCCCTGAAGTAAAATTAGGCATTTTGACAAGTCTACAAGACTGAGTTTTGGAGCCATTCTTCATTTTCTTCATTTTTCTTAACCGCCCTAAAGTCTCTTCTGACCATAACCCTTAACCCAAGCAGGTGGTTTAACCCTGGAGAACCCATGGGGTCAAATTTGACCCCATGGTTTCCCTAGAAAACCAATGGGGTCGGCTCTGACCCCATGGGTTCTCCAGGGTTAAATAAGGCTTACAGTGTGGATATTTAAGTCACTGTTTATCACTTTGAAACAAACCCTCATTTTATTCCTTGAATGCCCGCACTGTTATATTGTTCAGCAACACTTTTAGAGCTTGACTGCGCTAAATATGAAGCACCATCCTTTATGATGGAGCATTAGAGGGAGTCAGAAATGTGGGGTTTATGGGACTGAGTGATGGGGAAGAAAGAAAGTAAATGAATTCAATAAAGGTGGTGTCATTAAATTAAGCCATTTATTCCATTTTTCAGTTTTGCATTTGATGGAATTTCTCCAGTGATCACCTCATATTCCCCAGCACAGTTCTATATCAAATCTAATCTCTGATTCAACATGACACTTCGACTTTTGCTATGTGATTCTTTTTTTCTCCATCACAGTGAGTCACTTTATTTCACTGCCAAGAGAGCTGTAGCAAAATGCTCCACCAGAAGCCGTCTTGAACCAAACATGACCTGACCATATGGCATTAGAACCCTCAGTGGCCGTATACACGCATAAAACGGCATGACTAGGAAGTGTCACCCGGAGGAGCTGAAGTCTTTTGGTTGAACATATAGACGATCAAAAGGGATTACAGGAGATTTTTTCTTTTTTGTACCTATTTTAGAGACTGCATAGTAGATCATAGTGTATTTTTCTATGGAGCTGAAATTAAAGAAGTGATGTGGAGCTTTGTGCATGATATGAATATTACTTCATCTCAAATCCTTCCTGCTTTGGTTAGCTGGAGCTCAATTCATGTAAGAAAGTGTCTTTCATAGTCTCCTATAGTAATATCCCACTCATTCAGACATTTTCTTTATCATCACAATGGGTGAAATCTGCTACTAACCAATGTATCTCTTAAAGAATAAGACATTTTATTGCACAATTTACAGATTCATACGTTGTAATTGCTTGGATTGGTTATGCATGTCATGACTGGAAGTTTCTCACTTTTTTTTTTTACTGTAAAATGGTGGTTACATCCAACTTTGACCACTGACCCTTTGGATTGGACTCCCACAAATTGTCATAAGTATAATGTGTCATCAAGACTGCAAGGCAAAAAGTGTTAATTAAGGCCACCTTTCAGACCTTTGTCACTGATATCAATGTGAGTTTTGAGTCTGTAGCCCAAGAATGATCAAACTACTGTTTGGTAAATGCATTGATGTTTAAATGGCACCTTTCTAGTCCATTTGAACACTCAGAATTACACACTCTCTAGCATTCATATGCACACTCACACTCCAGTGGATGTATTGGGGGCAACCAAGGGTTCACCTTGAACTTTGACACATGAACTGGGTTAGCCAGGGATCGATCTGCCGACTTTCCGATTGGTATTGGATAGACTGTACCACCTACCACAGTAATTCTGCAGAATAAGAGTGAGGTGATGTCATTAAAAGTGCTCAGGTGGTGGGAAACTGAAAGACATGCTTCATGTAGGTCATGTGTTATTAACCACATTTCCCTAATGATAATAAAAAGCAAAATGAACCAGGATTTGGTCCACAATCTTAGTCAAGACTTGTCTGAACAACTGTTCCATGATTTATCATTGCATTTGTTTAATATGTCCAGTTCATTTCACGACCACCACTGACCGGACCAGTTTTCCTGTATCAAATAAAATATTTCTATATCTAAGATCAAAATGATCAAAGTGAACAGAATCTTTCTGCAGTGTTTTACAAAATGAGTTTGAAGGTGCATACCGCAAAACCAAGGGAAGATGCATGACTAGGGTTCATGGTTGAGTCAGAAAAAGAGGAGGGCCTGGGGAGGAGGTGGGTTACAAAGCAGCTTGCAGATGCACAGTCACTGTTATGTAAAGTAATGTTTTCAATGCAGTGTATATGGGTTTCCTGAACTGATTGTGTGGAAAGGGTATTAAGTGAACCATTGTCTGATGTGGGTTGAGTAGGAAGGTACATCTGTGGATCAGATGAGATTGCTTAATGTGCAGCATGTTTCCAGAGATTCATACATTCATATATTCTGTCAAGTCTTTCCTTTCCAATTTCTTGCAATTGAACGATGGCCCCATGCTTGAAAACAGATTATAAATAAATGTAATTAAAGGAAAATTAGCTGAACCTTGCTTGTTTGTGCTTCACAACATTTACACAGCATTAAGAGTGCTTTATGTGCCTGTCAAACACACTGCACAAAACCTGCTTTTTAGAGTGCCGGCCTTTATTTATAATGCCGAACCAATATTATGTCTTTTTTCAGTTACTGGACAAAAAAGCCTTCAAAAGATTTTCAAGGTGTTACCCTAGCATAGCACACCATTATAAATCCTCACTTGCAGCTGCAAAATATGAGAGGCAACATCTGCTGAGTCTGTAGTTTGACATAAACTAAAACATCCTTCAGAAACTTCAAGGCTTTACAGTGTTTTTATCTCATAGGCAAGACACATAACAATCCAGCGAGGGATGCTCACTTCTAGCCAATTGTAAAAAGAGGTCATTTTCAAGCAAAGTAGGGCCCTCACCCAGTCGTGGTGGAAAGATGCCTGACACAAGCAAATGTCTGATGAGCCTGTGTGTGTGTAAAACCTATAATCTTGACCTGTTATGTGCTCCCTGATGACCTTGTCTATGTGCACAGTATGTCTGAACTAATGGGTTGTTTGTTCAAGGATCTTTAGAGGTGTGAAGCGGCTCAACAACAAAGCCCTCTATCACATGAAGGAGACTTAAGGGAAAACACGAAATCCACATATGGACACATCTCCCGTCTGAAAAATAATTAATCAGGGTTCGGTAACGGATGGCCGTTCATTTCACAGCTACTTTTGAACGCTATCAAAGCATGCTGATGGTGCATGTGCTATTTGAACAAGCTTCTTCTTCCTTTTTTTTTCTCTCCAGCCGCCATCCATGAATGTAAAACACGCCCAGATAAATCGTCCATTGTGACGGGAACATGATTACATGAAGCTGCGGCTGTAGGCCATTCAGCAGGCAGACAGAGCGCCATGTCACCTCTAAGAGAGCTTTGAATAAATGTCCCCGTCTCCACCAAGGCCCACTTCTTTAATCAGGGTGTCGGATGGTAATGATTAGCTTCCTGTGTGTGTGTGTGTGCTTCTCAGCAGTCGAATCATAAGCGCACGCCGTTAATAATCTGCCTGGAGAGACAATGCCCTTCTTTACCTTCAGCTAATCCAGCCCTAATCTGAAGCACATTGTTGCTTCTTTTTTCATTATTAAATTTCATTTATTTTGACAAGTACTTTCATGGAATCATATTCAAGGAGACGGAGATGCAAGATGATTGTATCTAAATCCCCCAACTAGGTTAAATTATATAGTCGGCTGGTATCCCAGAGAGAAAGAAACACTGATGGGGGCTGTTTTTTCCCTTCTGCTTTGGGTCACAGCTCAGGAGGGGGGGATTACTGCAGCATCATTTCATTCAGTCTCTATATCCAAAACCTGGATTAGTAACAGGGAGAGGGATTAGAATTTATTATCACTATCCATGCCCAGGCATCTGTTAAGGGCACTGGTCCTTGAAAGGAAACATATTTTTGCTATTAAGCAAATGCTGGTTGAAGTGCCTGCCTTTGTCTTTGGTGTGTTGGCTCTCACTGTGGAGTAGGTCACGAAAAGCTCCAGTTCCAGTTATTTTCTATGAGACAGTTTGATTGTTTGGGCCGCTTAGGAGTCTTGAAGTTAATAATTCAACAATAAAAAGAAAAAAGTTTCAAGATTTAAGTGCATCTAAACTCCGAAGCTATGCGCTTTCTCTGCTCCAGTTTTAATTAACACAACAAGTATCATGTCTGCCTGTGACATTCAAACTCATTAACTCTGAAGATAAATGAAATTACTTAATAATACTCAGCGCATAATTAGGAAATCAAACTGGCGTATAGTAGGAGTTTCTTTAAAATCCATTTGCTTATTTTTATGAGGTACTTTCTATACAAATATCTTTGGACTTGGCATAGAATATCTGTGTGCATTTGTCAATAGCATTTATCGTCATGCTCAGATGCACTTCAGGGAACAGCATATGCAGCGTGGTACTTTGAGACAAAGAGAAGAGTTAACCTTGAAGTATTGATTTTCTGCCATCGTGCACATGTACTCTATATCCACGGCTATGTGCTCATTTGTCTCTTTCTCTCTCCTTTCTGTTTCTCCTTGTGCAGAGATACTGAATGGGGGCGTTTATGTTGACCAGAACAAATTCCTGTGTCATGCAGACACCATCCATTGGCGTGACATTATCAAGAACCCCCAAGCTGAGCTGCTGGTGGTGCCGTCCAACAACAGCAACAATGGATGTGAGTACAGAGTGAGGGTGAAAACCGGTAGAACCAGTAGTTTTTGATTAGATTAACCTTCTGACCTCTAAGTCACTGGTGATGCCCCCAAGCTATGAACTCTTAAGTTCTTGTTTTAAAGAAGAGGTAAATGGGATTTTATAGGTTAAAAGCACCCCGGTAGGCCTGAAGTGGATAAGTAGAAGAAGATGGATGAATGAAGGATGGAGGTTTCGGAACAAATTGGCAAGAAGCTATTAATCCACATAGCCAAAAGTATACATACAGACTCAAATATATACATATATTCACTTAAATCTTTTAAAAGTTTGGTGTTGAAAGTTCAATAATGTCTTTTAACTCAACAATACCAAGCCCTGTAAACTTCTCATTAGTGATCATGATAGACTACAACTGGTAGTTTCTCTTTGCCAGCATAAAAAAGGTTTGTTTGACAGCACTAATGGGATTAAACACTATTCAAAGCAATGGGAAAGTCCAATGAATTCAGTGAAGCTCTAAGAAGAATAATTGGAGATTTACACAGCTTTGGAAGGTCTCTTCCCGCCATTTCTAAACAACTGCAGATTCCAAAATCATTAAGTCATTAAATATGTGTGCTGCACAGTCATTCCACCCTGGAAATAGAACAAAATTACCATGACATTCATGCCCATGATGAGTGGATGTAACCTTCTGATCACAACTGTGTATACGTCATATACAGGTTTAATATGACAGATATACTTAATCTCTGGCACTGAAACCACATCCACAGCTGTTCAAACCTTCTGTTTGCATGGGGCAGCCAATTATAAGAAAGCTGGCTTAAGGAAAAGTTAAAGGAATCAAATAGGACTGTTTCAAGCAGTAAATGAACTAACAGGCAGCTGCACTAAGGCCCAGTATAAGATACCTAAGGGTCATTTTAACTGTGAATCATGCAAAGCTTCTCTACTAGAGTCCAAGAATAAAAATGTGGAGCAAGATATGAATGTAATAGGTGCCCTTTAAAGTATCGTCAGTGAAATGTTAAAGTGGCACATTCCAACATACTGTAGAAACACACACACACACACACACATCCAGCAGCAATCACGCCCTATCCCTTTTTATTCATTCTGTTTGCCTGGCGGTCATTTGGAAGCAAAATCACATAGTGTTAGATCAACGTGTGAACCTTTCTATTGTAGTGGTATGTTAACGACTTTGCAGCAAGGCCCATGGAGCTGCTGTCTGCTGTGCTCTTTTTAAATCTCAGTGAATCTGACAGCTGGTTTGAAGCTGCCCACTTCCCTTGTTACCCAACCGCCTCACCCCCTTTGTGGTCCCGGCTGTCCCTCAGCTCCCTCTGCTTTGGCCATAACAGGCGTCAGTATCCGGCGGACATTCTGTCAGAGGAACTGGCTGCTAAAGACAACTCTTTCAAACTTTTCTGCGCATATATGGGCAAGCCTTTTGCTCATTTTGAGGGATGGAAAGCAGTTTCTTCAGGGTCTCTGTATCAAAACGTGTCAGGGTGAACAATGGGGACAGCTGTGGCACCGAGTGGCAGCAAAGACATAGACAATGGGGCAAATGAAAAGGCGTTATGACCTTTTTTTACACTTTTGCAGAATGAACAGAATACAATCTGACTAGCATGAGCAGGGATCAGGACATCATGCAAAGCCTGTTTCTAGACAATAAAGGTTGGTGAAGACACTGTACAAGTACAATGTGCGTGAAACATTGCTATTTTGTTGATGAGATGCCACTGATGTAGGAGGAAGGGGATGAAAAGAAACAAAGAACAGAGGAGGTGGGCCAAAAATGACAAGAGAGTTTGTGGGAGTGGAGGTTGCCAAATTGAGGCCCTTTGCCAAGTGTAGTTAGTATTTAACATTAACAACCCCACAGTGGGAGTGGTTGAAGGGGCCGGGTGACAATCTGCCTCACTATTCCACTTACTCTGTAATTAACCCATAGTCAATTAAGTCTTGATGATGGGCCACGGGCAGATGAAGGCTGTGAATGCTCTGTCAGGTCCCACTTTGCCTGCTAGCTCTTGACGGAAGGGAGAAGAAGCCTGTCTTTCATGCTCATGTTTCTCACAGGCCATGAGTCGCCAGTGACTTGAAATCTATTGTTGGATGAGCGGAGGAGATTCGACAGTTCTGTCACTGTCATTAGTCAAGCAGTTTTAAGGGCATGCACGAGCGAACGATTAGGTGTTTGATGTGTGTAGGGGCAGTGTCTTTAATGTGTGTTTGTGTCAAAACTATGTCTGAAGTTTGCAGAGAGTTCTCTGATGTACGGTGTCTTTTGCAGGCAGACGCTGTCATCGCTCATGTAACGGACGCTGCTGGGGCCATCAGGAGGACCAGTGTCAAACTTGTGAGTGCACTACCGCAGTCCCACCTCAAAACGCTGATTCACATGTGATGTAATGTATTAGTTTCCCAGTATAAAATTAAAAATTCTTTCCTATTGCCCTTTACTGATGTCACGTGCATGTGTAGCTTTACTTCTTTGCAGATACGGCCAACTAAAGTCCACATTAGGTGTTGGGTAGTTTAATGTCAATCAGAAGACTTTTACCCTGCAAATAAGGGGTAGATCAACTTGGCCAACAATCCCTGAACTTGCTGGTTAGACAAACATCCTCTTTTGGGCTGGAAAACTTTTTCACAATAATTACTTATATTGAAAGCTCAATTTTCCATTTGTCTACGGTGCCAGGTTATAAATCTCACTCTGATAACACAACTCCAGAGCTACACCCTTTATTGTAAAGGTAACACTGTGGACCAGTGCTACATGTATTGAAGTTAAGAGTGGTGTCAAATAGCTATGCACAGAGAGAGACAGTCATGTGAAAAAGAACGTTTTCACATTAGGTGGCACTGTGGGGTACACCTCGTGATTCAGGAGCTCGCAGAACCACCTTTAGCTGCAGTAACTTGAAGTAATACTTTTCTGTATGACTTTATCAGTCTCATCATTTTGGATGAATTGTGGCCCACTCTTCTTTACAATGTTGCTTCAGTTCAGTTCACGAGGCCGTTGCAGCACCTTAGTTTTTATCTTTTTCAGCCATTCTGTTGTAAATTTGCTGCTTTGCTTTGGGTTATTCTCCTGTTATATGAGCCAGTTTGAAGTACATTTAAGTAGTTGGACTCACATTTGACTCAAGAGTACTTTGGTATATAGAGGAGTACATGGTGGATTCAATGACTTTAAGGTGCCCAGGTCCCATGGCTGCAAAATAAGCCTGAATCATTACCCCACCATCAATCAGCTGATATGAGGTGTTTGTGCTGATATGCTATATTTGGTTTTGTGTATCATGACCAAACATCTCCACATTGCTATCGTCTGTTCAAAGGACATTGTTCCAGATGTCTTGTAGTTTGTTCACTTGCCACTTTGCAAAGCTAAGCTTTACTGCTATGTTTTTTTAGAAAGAAGAGGCTTTCTCCTGAAAATGCTTCCAAACAAGTCTTTTTCTAGTTGTACTCTTATGAACTTGAACATTTTAGATGTTAACTGAGCCCTTTAGTGATCCAAGTTTCATCATGGTAATGGTGTTTTAGATGTGCCTATATGTATTTTTAGCAACTTGGACAAAACCAAGCTAGTTATTCCCTAAGACTGGCTAATAGTGTTCTAGATCCAATGCATTTCATTCAAACACATATAAAGTATATCATTAGATTTGTGGAAGTGTGAAAAGGTCAGTTTGTGAAGTTTAAATGTGTTATGTTCATTTTAGTGAAAAGTTAGACTGTGAAATCTAGCAGTTTATTGGCTAAGCTAGGCTAACCTTACCCTGCAATGCAAAGGCTTGGGGCTAGCGATGTTCTTAATCTTACAGTCATGAAATGTTGTTTGAAGACATTATTTCTCTCTGATTTTGCAGGGCTAAGCTAGGAACAACCAGGATATTCTTTTCACTTCAGATATAGACAGTCTAGTGTTATGCCAGTAAGCTATGCTAACCAACCTACGACTCATTTGCCTAGCATAAGAAAAAGAAAAAAAAGTACCCCCACACAAACAGTAATTCATTTTACAACTGAAAAGGTTTTTCAATCTATTTATGTAAAGTGCAACAGCAGAACTCAACATAAACACTGAGAAGTAGGCTAATGAAATTCTGTTAAATCACTTATTAGTTTAAGGCCAAGTGACCCCTTGTTTTTACTGACTGGCAGGAGAAAATTAATGATACTGTAAAATCTGCTTTAAAATAAACTATAATCTCCAGTAATCTGCTTTGGCATAGATTTACTATTTAAGCTTCATGAGCACTATCCTATTTTTTTCTTTTTCTTCTCATTTTTATTAAAATTGGACACCAAACTTATAGCCAATATCTAGAAAATGTATTATTAATTATAGGTAGGAAATAACTGTTCATCACCGTGTAGCAATACTTGGCACATAACAAATAAAAGGAAAAAATTAAGATACCAAAAGAAGGAGTTTAACTAGAGAAATGTTTGTCGTTCATATAATATACATATACAGGATGTTCCCCTCATGGAAAGACTTAGAGAGGGTCTGGCTTGTTTTTCTCAAACTAACAGACTAATAGATTACAGAGGCTTGTTGTTGTTTTTTTTCACTACTGCATCATTATGTTCGCAACTCAGCACAGAGTGAGCACAGCAGTTTTTAATGCCTGGGCTTCAAGCTCCTGCTGACTCTCTGGCTGGTCTATCTCCTTCTTTATCAATACTGTGTGGGAGACTGTCCTTTATCAAAAATGTTGGCTGATGAAATGGGGACAAGCCACACATTACTAATGATACTTACACAGCTCCCGTTAAACTAGTTGAAATAAAATACAGAGAAAAAACTGGAATGGCAGTAAATATTTCCCTGGTTACCGCAAAAGTTGGCATATCAGCGAGTAAAGCCAGGCTTTCTGGGAATCAGAACAGTTGGACGGCGTCTTTGGCCAATTGACTCGCTTGGCTGAAAGCACCCATTGTATAAACACTGATATGGCGAATTTGTGAGATTCAGTTAATTTTTTCCAAACTTTATGTATCTAGGGAAAACCAACTGGGTTTCCACAAGCAAAGCTCCCCCTTAGATTCATTCCTGGACGCTGTCAAACACTATTTTCAGCTGTTCGGTCTCTGAGCTGAAGCTTCGGAGCAGTTAGAGGAGAAGAGTCCTCTTCAAGGGTGTCCAAGGAGGTTCTTGAGACAGAAGACAGTGCTTCATGTTTTTAAAGTACGTCTGTGCTTTCTAGGCAGTGACTCTGTGGTCGCAAACCAACTTGACTGACCTTTAGGTTGCTGAAGCCCCAAATTTCTTCCTGCCTAGATGCGACTGTGAGCAGTTGTGACTAGAGAGGAAGGTTGAGCGTGGTGGTATTGTCTCTCTTTATGAGTGTGAATGTATGTAGATGTGTGTGCGTGTCTGTGTGTGTGTGTCAGACCTTTAAAATTCAGTCTTTCCACTTCCCGTGCAGTGACAAAAACGGTGTGTGCAGAGCAGTGTGACGGTCGATGCTTCGGGCCTTACGTCAGCGACTGCTGCCATCGCGAATGCGCCGGCGGCTGCTCTGGCCCCAAGGACACGGACTGCTTTGTACGTCACACACACACACACACACACACACTTCCTCACTCTTTAACTCTCTTTACTTCTTTTATTTCTGCCTTCAACACACACGTACAGTGACCAAAAAGAAAGAAAGAAAATCATCCTATCTACACTCATCCTTCTTCCCATTCCACATCTTTTGTCCAACATCTGTTTGCCATCCTCCCCGCCCGAAAATGATCCACTTTGTTTACCTGCTGATAAATTGTTTGTCATTTTATGGTGCTGTAAACGTCTTCCACAGCGGCGCTCTTTAAAGGACAAATTGGGGATTCTGTGTCATAATTAATATCCCTTTTATCACCTCAAGTTCTACCTTTTTCCTCAAACTGGTGCATGACTTGCGCGCACATGCTGACAGGGATGATATTGTAGTTGTAATTCACAGAAAGGCTCATCCAATTCAATTACTGCTGTTTCCGCCTGTGGCCACAGACGACAAATCACTTAAGAGGTTTATGGGAAAACATTTCACCATTTACATCATGGCTGTGGATCAATGGCTCCAATTTTTCTCCCATTTGGCGTTCAAAGAGACAAAGGAGGGCCACATGATTCGCATGTCGCAATCCCACGTAAAAATGAAATGCTGCTGTAATACTCTTTCGCTCATGGTGACTTATGCAGGAAAATCACAGCCCTCCCCATTTGCCTTCAACCTAGCTCACTGCGGTTGTATTCCCTCTGCAGGCTTGCACCAATTTCAACGACAGCGGGGCCTGCGTGACCCAGTGCCCTCAGCCCTTTGTGTACAACCCGACATCCTTCCAGTTAGAGCACAACCCCAGGGCGAAGTACACCTATGGAGCCTTCTGTGTCAAGAAATGTCCACGTAAGTCTGCAACGTTCTCAGCGAGCGCAGTGCACATCCGAGCAGCTGCAAAATGATCTAGTGTGTGTGCCATTACACAACGCTACGCCGCAATAACATAGATGCTGATAATGACGCTCGTAAATAAGTCTTTGTTTTTTGTTTTTTAGACTCTGCGCTGGCGTCTGTTGATGAGTCATTTATCCCCTGTCAATCCTGAAATTGGACCCCAGACAATTATTTCAAGTCAAGATAGATTACTCAAACATAAATCAAACATAAATAAAGTGTGTATCTCAATCAGCTAGTTGCTATGCCATCTGCTTCAGCTTCTGGCAGCTGAAAAAGCTAATCTTAGCTCTTTCTGTCACGGATGTGCAGTTACAGTAGTGCAATATTTCAGCGAACGTGCATTAAAATTTGAGTGACATGAAGAGACTGCATGTTCGACTTCTACTGATCATCAGATGATCATACCACAGTCCGGCTTTCCTGTTTCTGCAACCAAGTACTTAGCTAATTCATTACTGTTTCTCACTGATATAGACCATTAGTTTTGATCATTACACAAATGTGATTAAAATACAATCAGTTTCATACAATTAGAGGGGTCCTTCCAGGAATGTGCTTTGATTTTTATAGTATTATATTTCAAATTTACTGTAGAGGTTGTACGCTGTATGCTAAAAGACTGGTGAAGTCCTCTAATTCAGATTTTTGCTGCTTTTTCTATCAGATAACTTTGTCGTGGACCACAGCTCCTGTGTGAGAGCATGTCCCAGCAACAAGATGGAAGTGGAGGAGAACCGGATTAAAATGTGCATCCCTTGCACAGACATCTGTCCAAAAGGTAAACCCAAGCAGCCATTTCTGAAAATAAAGTGCGAAATATATAGTTCCTTCAGTCAACTTGTGCTGAATGTCATATTAAAGTGTTTCATGCCTGTTAAACATGGTGGACCAGTTCTGTGAGTCAAACTACTGAAGTAGAAGCCTAGCATACACCTAGCAGGGAAGTTACTAATTAAACAAAATGAAACTTAAACCTAAAGGAAATACATAAACAGGAAAGTTACAAAACAATTTGCATTGCCTTTTGGAGACAAAAGTGCTAACATTAGCTTATAGCTTAGCACACCACCATCTGGCTCTAAAAAACAAAGTTATAGTTATAAAGCATATAAAGCATATACAAATCTGTGGATAAACCAGGTGATTTCAGCAAGAATAGTCCATCTTTAATTTCCTGTATGCAGAAACACAAGAGGGACCATACAGTAAATAATGACAGAGCAAGATCTGACCTTCAGTCAAAACAGAAGCTAGAGCACCTGTTCGTCATAAATTCTCTATGCACTTGTAATGCAGGATTTTTCAGCTTTTGTTGTGCACAGCGACCACAGTTAATTGCTCAAAAGCTTATTCTGTAATAGGTTCAGGGCTCTGATTTGTCAACTGTTCCCCCAATCAGTCGCCAAAAGTAAAAAAATAATAACCATATTTCTATCCCAAGGGAAAAATTCTCCAATCAAGTAGTTGCTTGAGATTGGCAGTTGCTATGAAACTGATTGCTAATGTCCCAATCATGAAGCCATAGAGACCAGTCAGTGATGCAACCACACTGAAAACCACTAGCAAAATGCTGCGATTGCTCATAGTTTCAATGGAAGATGCAAACTTGTCTGCAAACACTCACCAACTACTCTCTCAGCAGCAGTGAAACTATGAAAACTGATCCAAACCAGAAAATGAGAACATTTGTCTTCAAAGTAAAAGTTGTGGCTTTAGTAATGTGTTGATGGCAGCAGGGAAACACAACTTTTACTGTGACCTCAGAGGGTTTCCATTTACTTGTGGGGATCTGGTTTTGCTCATGCTTGGACAGCAGTTGGACAGTTTTTATATATAATGCTGCAACTTCCATGCAAACTATGGTCAACTGCAGCAATCTGCTTTCAACAAAGGTAATCCCAAGGAGGACTTTGCTTTCGCACCCTCCAACAACCACACACCAAGCCGTCAAGGAATGCACCGACTGGTCTCTAAGCCTGTGTGACTGAGGCCTAAGATGGATGTTTGAAAAGTGTGGCCAAGGTATATTTTTGTCTCATGGTTTCTCATGGTTTCATATTAATTGACACTTGGAGTAACTCATAAGTCACCCTGGGGTGTTTTATTGCCCGTTGGCTTGGGTAGTTTTGGTTTAGGCTGTCAAATTTGTGCTGTTGAATGGATAAACCATGAAAATGGGCAGATTTTTATCTATTTATTGTGATAGCATAACAATAATGTACGGGTATAATGTGCAAATCAAACAAAGTGAAGTGATAATCCGGTTTGATTCTCATTTTTTCCCCCTGCTTCTACGGCTACCTGGCTCACTGCACTGCATTTACTGTATGTACAAGAGCTTATGCAGTTAAAACATTTTAATCTAATAGCTTTATGCTAACAGTGATGATACCAAATCAACACGAGCCCAGAGGAATCACTTAAAAAGCTTTATATAAGAAATGTAATTTATTTTCACGGGAGGCAGCTTAGCTTTTTTTATGTTACCGTGAATGTACTTACAGCTCAGATATTGATTCCAGCGACCCTTCCAAAATCAACATCTTCTTTCCTTTATGAGCCACGCCGTGCAGCGCTCACATCTGTAACATTCTCAGCAATGCAGTAAACTTTATCTCATTTTATTAATGAAGTCTTTTCTAAACCTTCCATATTGTTGATTTCAAACATTAATAGTTAGGTCCTAAAGCAAAATTAATCTCTGCGCATTTCATTAAAGGGGCTTTGGCTACATGACACTCATTTTCTCTTATCACTGCAATGCGTATCCAGTGCATACTCATTACATCCTGTTGGAAGTTAAATATGGCATAAATGAAGGTCACGTGTTTGATCCCCACAACAGTCGACATGGTAATTAACACAAAATAGTCTCATAATGAGAAACTGCTCCTACCTGCTCAGTAATTACAAGTCGTTTTGCTGGAAGACCGTCCGCTAAATGCCTAAAATGGCTAATGTGAAATTAAACAGCATTACTTCAGTTCAATACAGAGGATTAGCCCCGTCATCACATTGTTCTCACAAAGGTAACTGATCTGACCTTTCTCTTTGGAGGCAAGGCAACAGTGTTTTTCTTCAGGTTCCATGTATGGGCTGTGGCATCCATTGATTGGCTAATCCCTTGATTACATCGTCACATAGCAGGGAGGGGTTAATGAGGGATAGCCCAAAGAACTGTGGGAAATGATAACAAATTAACATTTCAGATATCGCGTTGGCTGGTATAAATCACTATCAAAAACTGGTTACACCACTTAATGCCAGCCTTATTCATCATCCCCTCCGCCTCTGTCAGAAATACTTGGCTCACACTAGACCGCAAGTCTAATTAATGCAGATGTAATGAATTCATTATAGGGAGGAATTGGCTGTGGATTGGCCCATGCTTTCATCAAAAGAATTCCAATGCATGGAGAGGGGCCATGGCCTTTCATGCACACCCAAAAGCAGGACCATATTTTCATAAAAGAGTATGAAACATTACAGTGACAAATGGCCAGTGGTAATTTCTCAAAATTCAGCCTTTGCAATATACGAGGACTCCAGATATGCATTAAAGAAGGTAAATTCTCCATTGCTAAAGCAGCTAAAATGGTAATTTAAGCAGCATTTTTAACTAATTGTGTGTTTCGGTGTTTGTTGTTTCAGTGTGTGACGGTATAGGAACAGGAAGCCTGCAGTCAGCTCAAACAGTGGACGCCAGCAATATTGATAAATTTGTCAACTGCACCAAAATCAATGGCAACCTCATCTTTCTCATTACTGGCATTAAAGGGTGAGTGACACTCACACTCAGTGATTTTACACAAGTTTTTGTTAAGCATGTTTGATGGAGCACACACAAAAAGGTTAAAGTTCAAGATTCTTTTACTTTTTTATGTGTCATAAAATTTCAGAACTTCTAGATTAACATGCACAAACAAATTTTATCTGTCTATGTGGGTTTTTTTCTATGATTTTTTTAAATTAGAAGGTGTCAAACTGTACATTCTTTGAATTACTGGGGTTTGATAATCAGTTTTTCTTTTCTGGGAAATTCATCTGCTTTGGCAAAAAAGTAACTGCCATACAGAACAAGAAGTTTGGATCCAGATGTCTTCTGGCATCCCTATTGTCCCCATTGATGACCTTGGTGATGGAATGGGTTGGACTGGTACTTATATAGTGCTTTTCCACTCAGAGCACTTTCAATAAGCGTCATTCACCCAGCCACACAAGTTCATGCAAGTGCTTTTTTTCCATGCCTACGCACTTTTGACCTAGCATTCACTTGCTCATACTCCTTTCGATGTATTGGGGATTCAGTGTCTTGCTCTGACATACAGGTTGGAGGAGTCAAAGTTTTTAGCAGATGGCCTGCTCCACCTTCTGAACCACGGCCGGCCCCAATACCCATTGGGTTCTTAAATTGGGTGCTGTGAAGATGGTGTCTAGTACACAGTTTGGTCTACTGACGAGTCATATAGATGCTTTAAAGCGCTTGACCTGAAGGCAACTGGGGATTCTTGAAGACATTTTACTTCACGCATTAAGCGTTATTAGCTATTCTACTTGGAGCTGAAAAAGAATGGACAAGAGTTGAAATGTTTTCAAGAGCCTAAAAGAAGTCCAGTTGTCTTGGACTCAAGCACTTTATCTCACACTCATATACACACACGCAGACACACACACATCTCCATTGCATTGTATCGTCCTGTTCTGTCTATTGTTGCACTATCTTGTCTTGTTCATTTTTGCTATTTTTATATATTGCACTTTGCGTAGGCCTGTGTTTGTCCGTTATATGTCATATGTAGCACCAGGGTCTCAGAGGAACGCTGTCTCATTTCACTCTGTACTGTGCCACTGTACATGGTTGAAATGACCATAAAAGCCACTTGAACTTGAACTTTAGCTCATCATACTGAGTGACTGAGACTCTGTACAGACATACTGATCTTTTGCCTTCAAGTCGATCCCTACAAGTGACCACATTCTAGTTATGCATAGTTAATAAACCCACTGTTGGGGTACTATGTAGGAGCAGCAATATGCAGCCCCAGTGCAGTTTTACTGAAGGACAACATAGGGTTCACTACATGGATGAAAACTTTACACACAAAACCACTGCACATGGAGAAAAAAAGAGCACAGTGAAGGTCAGGGAGCGTTGTTACCTTGTCAGCTACTCTTAACAGCATCCTGAGGACAGAATGATTATAAATCATAATTTGGCTATCGGCTTTAGTTGGCTTAAAAACCTTAATGACACTTTGATTTATAAAGCCTTGCTTTAGCAACATAGACTTATTATGCTTTATACTTCTCTTCAGGGATATGTATCATGGTATTGGACCTTTGGACCCTGAGCGCCTCAATGTGTTCCGCACCGTGAAAGAGATCACAGGTAAGACGGCCTCACTTGGAAACACTGAATACAAGAAGAATTACAGGGTGTGTTTGTGCATGCGCTCGTGTGAATTATTTGGCCTCTAAAGTAGTGAAAGAAAGCTTTAAGAGGAAAGCAGATTTTTGCCAGTAAGCTCAAAAAGGAGCTCTGGTGCATATAATGTTATTGTGTGTGTGCAATATCTCCATAGTTATACGTTCTTTCACTGTGTGCTGCTGCTGCTGTGTGCATCCTTGTGTGTGTACTTATTCATTAGCTATTAGAGGCCTTAAGGGATGAGCAATACCTCGTATACAAACCCTTTTGTCATATTAAACCGCGACTTGCAGTTGAGCCAAACAGCTAATGGAGTGAAACTGCATTTTCATAATGAAAACCTAAGCAATAAGAAAGAGCAATGGCCATTCTATCCCAGCCATTTCCTGCTCCTATCCCTTTTAATGTCATTTCCACAGATGCTGATTTGATATAATCTGTCATTAAAGGCAACCAGACAAATTGTGCAGAATATTAAATCCATTCTTTTAATTAGCAATATTAAATATTAAATATTGTCTTCTGCAAGTGCATTTCCTACAAAGAAAAGGGTTTCTTGCTTGAACTTCAGAGGCGGTGCAGCTCCGTGATCTGAAACTTTGGATGTAGGCAACAGAAGGGTTTTTATCCGTTGCTCATTATTTTTGTGCTCCTTCATCAAATACCGCCACAGACTAATTAGCACATGTTCAACCACTTTGCCTGACATGTCTTCTTTAGGTTACCTCAACATCCAATCCTGGCCTGAAAACATGACAGATCTTAGTGTTTTTTCCAGCCTGGCAACCATCGGAGGCAGAGCTCTTTACAGGTATGTTTGCAGGCATGCCCACACTAACTTTCTTCTGTCCATCCATGGATTTTCTTCCACTTATCCATTTCAGGGCCGAGAGACTAGATTCACCAGATTGCCAGGCTGTTACAGGGCTAACACATAAAGACAGATAGCCAGTCCTGTTCACAGTTAAACCTACAGCCAGTGTAAAATTGCCAGTTAACCTGAATTTGAAGGCAGGACCTTCTTGCTATGACGTGACGTGATACCACGCTGCCAAAATTGGACCATTGCAGGATAAATCATTTGGGTGCACTTACACTTTCCCTCTGCCGGTAACCATTGGAAGGCTTCCCTGTGAGTAAACTACGGTAGCTGCCCCAAGAAAAGGCATTTAACTATCTCTGAGTATTGTTCACAGCAGAGGAGCAGGTGGATTGTAAAAAGTTGGATTGTTGTGATGTCAGCAGTAACGTGGGTATTGTACTGGACTATTGTGGCGAAGAGAGACAGTTTCCAAATCACCAGCCAATATATATCCAACCCTCACATATGGTCTGGGGTAGTCACTAAAAGAATACATCTGTTAAATGCTGGAATTAGTTTCCTTTGTAAGGTGGTTGGCCGTACCTTAGAAATAGGGTGAGGAGCCCAGACATCCACAGGGAGCTGGGAGTAGGGCCACTCCTCTTTTGCATTGAAAGGAGCCAACTGTGTTGGTTTTGGGCCTCCAATCATGATGCCTCCTGGACAAAAGCCCTTAGAGGTTTTCCAGCAAAGCCCAGGTGGGAAGACACCTTTTAAGACCCATGTTTATATCTCATCTGGAAAATGTCTAAGACAGAACAAGGATGTCTATAATATCCTGTTTGCCCACGTAACAAAACTATGGATGGATGTTGCAGGTTTGCAAATGCGTGCGTCTGAGCAAGATCAGTAAAGAGGAAACACTGCAATATCACCGCTTTCTGCCCATTCATTTGTGAGGAGTAATAATAAATTCCACAAAGCTATACAGCATACATTTAAATAAATTAAGATAAACCCATTATACTCACTTAACTCCAGAGGGATTGTTCATATTACACTTGTCTATAGACAAAATGCTTGTGAAATAAATGTAGTCAAACTTTTCTTTAATTTCTGAAAATGAAACTTATGCTTAAAATGATACAAGGAAATGAATGAGACGAGGAAACCAACATATTTGCATGTCAGAATATTCTGAATAACTGATGAAACATCTGTATGTGACAACATCCCACCTTGATACACCTTGAATTGAGTTGCTATGGCATCTAATATGCTGTTTCATGCATGCAACTTTTCAAAAATTGTTGACCGGTGTTATCAGCTGCCCTTGTCAAGGAGAAACCTCGTAGGCTGCAAAATGATGTCACAATTCTGCAGAAATAACCATGTTTTAAGCCTGCAGCTAAATTATAGTATTTCTATCTTTGCCAAAGAGGTTATGTGATTGGTTTGTGCTGGCTGTCTGTTAGCAAAATTACTCAAAATAGTGATGCACAGATTTGCATTTGCCAGAAGAAGGACTTAGCTCAGCTGGTTCCTGGAAAGTTGGCAAAATTGGCCATTTCGAGTCATAGCTTTTAAAATGCACATTTTATGGTCTTTGTTCAGAGAGCATCATCTAATTTCCTGCTGTTTCCTCTATTCGGATGCTTGCCGTTGGAGCCGGTGAGCCACCGGCAGGTTTTTGCTCACAGAAGCTCTTTGAAGCGCTGCTGTCACACAGCTTTGATTAGCCCTGTTTTGATAACAGGTTCTGTGTTTGCTTGTAAGTGACAGATTCGAGAGAGATAGTGCTGCAGAGTCAAAGGAGGTCCAGTCGTGTTTTGTAAATGCCCGTGATGAACATGTAGCTCAGCAGTGCTCGAGTACAAGTCCGAGCTGGAGAAACCTTCTGCATCTGCAAAAGTTTCTTTATGTCTGGTATTTCTTTTTTTTTCTAACATTACATTTTTAATAGGAGTTTTTTTCTCTAGCTTTACGTGACTTCTTGTTCTTCTTTTGTCTGACTCTTAGCTTAACTCTTAATCCATTTTCCCTTTCTCCCCTCATTACTGTTCCTCTCCATCATATATTTTCATCCCACCCTCTAACCTTGTCTTTTCCTTTCCTTTTCCCCCCTCCTAAACCCTCAATTACTCCTTCATCCTCCTTTCTCTTCTTCCATCTTGTTAAAATTGCTTTCCAAATCTTCTTGTGTGCTTCCAACTATTTCTTTTAAATTTGTTATTTCTCTCTGATTTCCTTTCTTCTCCCTACTCGTCCCTTTTACCCCTTCTCCCTTTGCCATGACTCATTTCCTTTTCTATTCTCTCTTCTCTTTCAGTGGAAGTGGTATTTCTCTTTTGATCTTGAAGCAGCGTTGGATCTCCTCCCTCCAGTTCCAGTCGTTGAGTGAGATCAGCGCCGGGAACGTCTACATCTTCAACAACAGCCACCTCTGCTTCTATAACACCATCAACTGGACATCGCTGTTCAGGACCCCGAGCCAAAAAGTCCTCGTCCGTAACAACCAAGATCCAAAGGAGTGCAGTGAGTAGATGTGGTGTTAAGACTATTAAAGTTTTTAGCTTTTGCAGACCTCTGCACCTTCTGAGGGAGGAATCAGAGTTTAAGCAATATTGCATCATTACGCAGTGTCTTAGCTGCATAATTAATCCAAAATGGTTCAAATTTTGATGCCAAAGTAGGGTTCTGAATACTTTTTAAACCTTTCAAGAACTCCTGCTCTCCTGTTTTTTCTTCCATGTAATTGTACTGAGTGTTTCAGGAGGGGAGCGAGCAGCACCACTCAGAAACTGTAGTTTTTATTGCATTTTGAGTATTGCTAATTTGGGTTTGGCTGGTGTTCAAGTTTGAGAGAGTCTGACAGACAGGCTGTGGCTGGCAGGAAAACTAGGGAAGGTTCCAGGTGAGCTGGACAGAGAGCGTGGCAGGTTGGCAAAACAGGAGAGAGGTGACGGGGAAAATGACATGAAGCTGAGAGTGGGACAGGAAAATGTGGCAGCTGGAGACAGGGTGGAAGTGGCAAATGAGATAAAGGACCCGAGTAACGTGGAAGCAAAGAGCTACTGAAGAGGCCGAACAACACAAGGGACAAACTTGGCTGGGTCAGTGTTCAGTGTTAGCAATGATCATATCTGGTACACACACATTTCATAACAAAGGGGTCAGTTAAAAGGATGATTGGATGGCTAAATTGCTGGAATAATTTCTGAGCACCTGTCCTATGTGAGGACAAGGCCATGCAAAATTTAAATTGCAATGGAAGCCAATGGGGATGTGTTAGCCGGCTAGTTTTTGTTAGCTGCTAGCATCTGCTTTTTGGACTAGTTCATGTGAAAAGTTACCTGCAATAATGTAGACAGGATACGTTTAGAGTATCTTTTAGAAGTTTAAAATGATTGACTCTTAGTATGGGTTGGATTTTAACAATATTTATTCATTAAAAGTACTGTGTAAGTTTTTTCTTTAATGCTACATAGATGAACTGAGCAGTCTGTCAGAGTGAATGTATCTCAGGTGTACAGGTGCAATGCAAATTTCATCCACTATATAGTGCTCTCAGAAATCATTATGTTGCATGAAAAATCAGTGTACAGTAACAAAATCACTACTACTCACCTCCTGGGTGAGGTGTTACATGCCATCCTACGAGGAGGCACTGGGGTAGACCAAGGACATGCTGGAGAGATTACATCTCTCTGTTGACCAGCATAAACCCCACATAAACTGGAGAAGGTGGCTGGGGGGTGGGAGGTTTGGGTTTCACCCAGTCCCAGACAAAAGGCAGAAGATAGATGTATGGATGAGGGAGTGAGTGAAAAAGTGGATGATTTAACCACAGCCACACAATATACTAAAAAAGAGAGAGAAAAAAACAGCAGCCAGAGGCACAAGAAAAGGGAAAAAAGTAGGAATGAGACTAAACGACAGCCATAGCCATGGTACCATTAGCACTCTAATTACCTCTACCCCAGTATTACACACTGACTTGCCCAATTTCATGGGAACTGTCATGCCTTAAAGGTATGTTAAGCATAATGCTTGCAATGGGAAGTGGAGGCCTGATGGAGTGAACAACAGGCAAATAAAGGGACATATTGCTCATATGATTCCACAATACCCAGGGTAATGAGCTTATTTATAATATTTGTGAGGATTTGTTAGAGGTGGTTGCCACTAAAGCTTTCTGTGTCTGAGATGGAGATAACTAAGCCGCCATAGTTTTTCACGGTCCTGCCACGCTGCGGTTGATATCATTAGCCAGTTAATGAGTACGGTGTGTGTATTAGAGATCGATCGATGGCACCTTACACAGGTCTCTTCATTAGGCTCAACCCACTGTCTATGATTGACTGTTCTCCTGTTGACAAAGGGTTCGGCCCCCACCAGGCGACACTCCCGGGGATAATTGTGTCACTCACCGATTGAGTGTGATGAGCATTATTGATTGTTGTGGTTCAACCTGAAAAGGGGTGGCTTACAATTATAGTGGATGTGTTCTTTAATGGCAGAGATGTGGGGAATACCAATGTTTACTCACTCAGGTGGGCAGAAACATGCAGCAGTTTGAGCTTCCGATAGCTGTAGAAAAATATATATAAATGCAGTCCATTTACAAGCACTGACTTATCTCCTAGGCATGACTACAGAATAGATATACACACATTGCTACATTTATACACTTATAATTGGGGACAGGCAGCAATGTTATAGACATCTTAAAGAAAAGACATTCTGCCAATGAAGTCTGTGGGTTCCATCAGTGATCCATTTCGCCAACTTTTTTCATCTTGTGCCACCAAAGGGTCAAAGATGAAAGTGTGTTAATGTCTGTAACTTTTGCACCATTCTTAATTTTTAGATTGAGAAGACAATTGCATCAATTATTGGAACAAACCAAGTTCAGAGCACTGTACAACACCAATTTTATGTTGTTAAAAAAAATAACACAAATGATCTTCAGGTATACATGTCCCAGCTATCAAAATAGGAGGCAGAGTTGTCGTACAGGAAGTGACGTGAGCAACACTTCTATCAAGCCAAAAATTGGTGGTCCTGGGACCCAGTTCTTGTAATTGCATTGCACTTTTCACAGTTTCACTGTTTATTGCAACAATCAGTGTTGGGCAAGTTACTTTGAAAAAGTAATTAATTATAGTTACTAGTTACTTCTTCAAAAAAGTAACTGAGTTAGTAACTGAGTTACAAGATTCTAAAAGTAATTAATTACTTGAAAAGTAACTATTGCGTTACTTTTAAAAAAATGTCTAACCCTCTGGGGTCCAGGGTATAATTGGCCATTTTTTAACTACTTTTGATTTTACCTCTACATTTCACCTTTAAAAACTATTTATTTGCCTTGTTTGGTATCATTTTTTCAGCACAACCTCACGTGTCTGAATTTACAGTTATGTTTTCATTTTGACATACTGTATTAACACAATTGATATAAAATCAGAAAAAAAACATAAAATCAAAGTAGATAAAGTGATATTTATTACTGTAACAACCACAAACATGTTTATTGAATCATATTTCATAACTTTAAATGCAAACATAAATTGTCAATTTTAAAATTATATGCACAAGTTTTGCAAACAAAGTTGTTTTCAGCCATTTCCCTTTTACCCCCTTTTTTTAATAACCATTTCAAACTATTTACATAACAATCAGGTGTTCTGCATTAAATAAGATGCCACACAAATTATTTGTGCCACTCCAAAAAAGAATTTCTGTCCACTATAAAGGAGAACATCACAGCCTGATACCTGCAGGTCTGACAGCAGCAGGTGTATCACTCCTGTTCTCTACCTGGAGACAGCAGTCACCTCATTGTTCTGACACACAACACAAAACTATCCATAACACTACACACTAACTACACAAGACAACACATTAACTACACACTCCAAACACGCTAAACGTCACAAATCTCTCACATCTCAAAACTCGCTCTCTCTCTTTTTCTGCTCTCCCTCTCTCTCTCGCCGTCACTCCTAAAACTTCCCCCTCTTCCTAAACAACCAAATTTGGTCGACATGGTGCATTTTTCCACAAACACGAAAGGGCAGTTTTTTGTTTTGTTTTTTTATTTTTTGCTCATAAGCAGAGAGTGCTTGCTAGCGCTGTCCTTAGACAGTAAACTTAATTTTGAACTTAAAATCTTATAAATAAACATAAAAAAAAAAAAAAGACAGTAAACGTGACGAAACTATTCAGGAAAAAAGAATATTGTTTATCATGACTCTGGTTTTACGTGGCCTATCAACACAATTTAAAAACTGGTATATATCACCTTGTTGGTTTGTCATCTTGAAGTGGTCATGTGATTGGCTTACCACAACTACTTTATTCTTCCTCAGTCAAACAGCAGTGCTCATGCGATTGTTTTGCCCCCTTAGCTCCAGGTGTTGTGCTAGACCAGGGGTGGGCAATCTCAGTCCACGAGGGCCGGTGTCCCTGCAGGTTTTAGATCTCACCTTGGGTCAACACACCTGAATCACATGATTAGTTCGTTACCAGGCCTCTGGAGAACTTCAGGACATGTTGAGGAGGTAATTTAGCCATTAAAATCAGCTGTGTTGGTTCGAGGACACATCTAAAACCTGCAGGGACACCGGCCCTCGTGGACTGAGATTGCCCACCCCTGTGCTAGATAGTGATCGTGATTGCCGTCCGCGGGAGCGCGCGCAGCTGCTTAAAGCTGTAGCGCCCAGATTACTTACAGCTACTTCCGTGCAACTGATATAAGGTGCGGTAAGCTGAACACAGCTTCAACCGTCTGTTTGTTGAAAAATAGTAACGCGACCGCACCGCATTTTCTTGGTAGTAACGGTAACGGCATTGTAACGATAGAAATAGTAATTACTTAGATTACTCGTTACTGAAAAAAGTAACACCTTTACTTGTAACGCTGTTATTCTCATCACTTGTAACAATACTAGCAAAAGCCACCAACCACTTAACAACCATAGGGGAATACATGTTTTTCCTTCATGTCCACTGGTTGCTAACCAGTTGCCAACCGGTTTCCAGGTCTGTGCTACAGGACTCTAATTTGTTTAGTACTGATATGTGTAGAGATGTTTAATAAAACTGTTAAGCACTTTGGTAGAACTTGAGAATTTTGCAGTTATTTTTGTCTACAAGAGGACAAAATATAGTGCCTGTATCTGATTGTATTGTGGTGTATCCCAAGACACAGACATTTCGAGGTGTTACGTAACCACAATATATAACTGATATATAATTGATAGCTGATAGACAGACCAAGGATCATCAAAGGTATAAGCTGGATTTTAGCCACATACACACTTAACAGGTGATCGTATCCCGACAATTGTTTAATGTGTTGACACCAAACATCCTCCCTGTTGTCTTTCAAAGAAAATTATACCATTTTGACCATTTGAACATTCTCCTCACAGTCCAGCAACGAATGGTGTGTGACCGAATGTGTTCGGACGATGGCTGTTGGGGACCAGGGCCAGACCAGTGCCTCTCCTGCCGATATTTCAAGCGAGGCCGTACCTGCGTTCAGTCCTGCAACCTCTTTGATGGGTGAGTAATTGATTCATTCAGTAAAAGTCCTTTCCTTCCTCTGACACATTCTGAGCAAATGTTGTACGTGGGTCTGGAAATATCTTTGAGTAGATCTGAGTTAAAACTCTGAAAGAATAAAAAAACCACATTCCTGATCATTATGGTCCCAGGAAGCTGGATTAATTCCTCAGCAAACAGCCATACGTGACAAGCAGCAGAAATAAAATCAATTTAAACTGTTTTAATGCATGAAAATGAAGTCAAAACATCCTCAAGGGCTCTGGAGGAGGAGAGTCTAATTGCTGATTGGCATGAATGTAATGAGATGAACCAATAAGGAATTTTACAGTGCGAACAGTCAGAGGAACATTTGGCTGCATATTACACCCACTGTCCAAACTCAATTTAAGTATACACCATTGTTGAAGTACATTTCATTACAAATCACCCATTTGGACTGACAGGCATGAGTGTTTACTGCACTGAGCAGGAAAACGAAGCAAGCTGTCTCCGAGTGTCCTCGCAATCCACTGATGTTTTGCATTCGCTGTGAATAATTACATTCAGGTCATCGCTCTATGTTGCCAAGAGGCACATCAAAAAGATCACTGCCAACTCACCTGGGGAGAAACCCTCCTTTGTAGACGTAGTTTCCAGCCTTTTTCTTGCTGTTCTTGAATGAACGGGGAGATGCTGTGAATCGCAACACTTGAAAGCATCCATCTAAAATAAGACTGTACCGGCAGCATCTGCCACAAGATAAATATGACTTTTCTTGCAGGCGGTGTGATGTCAGGCTCGTGTTTTCCTCAGGGGAAGAGGAGAGCGCGCGTGTAAGTGTGTATGAGAGCGAGCAACCCTCGGTCATGTTGACTTGTTGCTGGTCCTTTCCGGCGCCGTTTGTGGGAGGGAAGCTTTGAAGTTGCCGGGGAAAACAGCTCATAGCAAAGGCTTTGAAGAAGACAAGGAAAGGCGCGTGGCAGGGAGCGGCTGAAGCACACTTGTTTCCAATACTGTAAATACAGTCAGTCACAGTGAGGAAATGCAAGCAATATTCAACAGGCCCACTTTTTTGTTTGGAGTCACTGGCCTGACTTGTAGAATCAGAACATCCATAACCCAAAGGCCTAGTGTAAGAAGTGTCTACCTACCAACAAAGAGTGCTGAGTTAGTGTTTACTTGCTTTTACATAGTCTACTCTCAAAGGTTTTTTCATCTGGCAACAGAAAGGACATAAAGTCTGCTACAAAGAAAGTCAGGAGAGGTTTAACAAAATGTGAAAAAAACAAAACAAAACTTGGCAAAAACTCATCTTTTTGTTAATGTGTTGTTTGTTAATGTGCCCCAAAGTGGGTGTCTCCTTTTCGATTGTTATAAACACATTGAGATTTTTCATGTGCTGTCATACATACATTGCTTAAAAGCTGCTAGGTGTAGTCCCTGACTGGTTGGCAAAGATTCCTCGCAGTTTATGGCTCCTGCTGGGTGAAATTGGTCGAAAACTACAGTACTATCTATTTCAACTACTATCCGCAGGGCAGTACAACTTGATAAAGTGCGACGCAATGTAGACAGTTTGCCTTCCAAGTAAAAGTTGTGGCACTGAGGCACTTTTTCGGTAAAAGTGAACTTTTTTTTAATTTCTGGCTTGTGTTGCATTTTTCACAGTTTCACTGCAGCTCAGAGAGTAAGTGCACAGTGTTTGTTGACGAGTCCATCCCTTCATTTCAAAATACGACTGCAGCAACATGCGACTGACCAAACTTTTTACCAACCGCTTCGAATACTGGTCAAGGAATCTTCCCCAGTGACTGGAGTTTGCCATGGGGTCACTGTGTTTAATATCACTATTCTTGCTATGTACATTTTCTTTATTCTATGGCATGTGTCTTGAAGATTGCAGAAGTAGATACAAATAAACTGTTGAATTGTTGAAGAAAGTCATATCATATGCATAACAAAGCCACATCATGGCATATCTAAATTGATTAAAAAAGAAGTGGGTACAGCCAATACTGTTCTGTTACTGTATGTGAATTATATATAGTTTTCACCTTTAAAAAATCATTTTAGTCTTATTTCCACAGTATGTACACTAATTTAATGACTGGATATTGACAGCAGATTGTCACAGCGCTGTTTATTTTCAGCACTTTTGCTGTATGCAGCATAGATTTGCTTAATATTTCACTTTGTTCTGAAGCTATTGAACTGTATATCTCTCAAGAATTTAGTGTTAGCTCATTAAAAATGTTTTCGGGATGGTGATTTCAAACCTTAAGATTCTTCAGCTCGTTCTTGTTCTGTGTTTCCTTTGTTAATGAGAAAAGGCACTAATTCCCTTCAGTTTATACGTCTGTTGAATAAAACAAAGAGAGAGCAAAGGATTTTGGGGGTGAGCAGGGAGGACTGACATGCAATCCCACTGGGGTTGGGGGAGGAGGGAGGGAGCGAGTGAGGGAGGAGCTGAATGGGTTTAATTAAAAAAAAAAAAAAAAAGTTGCTCTGGTGGGTTGACCGTGCTGTGGCTATTTGGATGTTTGGATTTCTGAACAGTGGCCACAGCCCTGCTTAAATTCCACCTAAAACAGGACTAATCCCCCATCAGGTCATCCCCCCAGTGGGGCCTTGGCGCGCACTACCAGCTGTGAAGGAGGCCAATCAGGAGGAACGGCTTTGAAGGAATGGAAATGACCCCAGAGAGCATGACTGCAGAGGTCTTTGTCTCTCACCCATTCTGCTCCATGTATCTTTTCTTCCACCTCAACCAAGAAAAGAGATATCTCTCCACTGCCTGGGCCTTTTTTTTTCTAAAGGGTTCCCCTGCATAGTGCCTCGGAGAGAGGAATCTAATTTATTTTGGAACAAGGGAAAGAAAGCTGGGGGAGAAATGCAAAGAGAGCTATGGGAGTTTCCCACTGAAAACATTATTAAGAAAAGGACCGTCTGTAGCCTACACACTCTGCTTTTTGGATGTGTCAGACAAACTGCTGTGATCATAAAGAATCAATAGGACCATTTAAAGAAAAACTACCCTGACATAAAGGCTCAGCAAAGGGAAATCTGGGATTTTATCTTCATTTTTATTGCCTTTTAATGTGAGCTGAACACTGGAGTGTCAGGATGTTTCGTTTCTCTTTTTTTTTTTGTTGCTTTTAAAACTACTGAGTCTAAAAGGTTTTCATCTAATATTACCCACATGAAAATGCATAAAAACCCACATACCCGCAGGAGATCCAAAATTCTCAGTGCCACATCTTATAAAAACATCTCACAAGGAGGAATCTGTGGACTCTTTATTCCACCCCAATAGCATCACATGCAAATATGAACAAAAAACATGCACGTGCACGCGCGCACACATACAGTCCCTTTCATTATCCCACTGCTGTGAGAAAGAGGTTTGTTTGTAACTGGGCGAATCCTCCTGTGAGAGCGTCTGTCCTCTGCATTGGCTGATCGATCCCTCTGATGTGAAAAGTGGTTTTGATCGGCAGCAGTTGTTATTGACAGCAGCCAGCCTTCGCCCGCCCGAGACGCCTCACTTCAAAAGTGAAGATAATGCGCTGATTCGGACACAAACAAGACAGGAATTTTTAGATTGAGAGTATTCGAGTGTACACACACAGACACACACAGACACACACACACACACAAACACGCAGAGAAACACACCAATATACACATATAAGGATTCAACAGTAAGGCCTGGGGCTATGTGGAGCTCCTGCCAGGGTAATTGCAGTGTATAAACCCAATATCGAGCTCTATTGTTTACTTTCTTTTCCTTCAGAAGCAAAAAAACAAAACCAACATAAAGTACACATTAACCGGCTGACTGAAGCGTTTGCTTGAACTCTTAGACGTTGCAGGAACCGCAGTGATTCTTTGATAACGGGATGAAAAGAAAATGTGTTTGGCTTTTTTTTCTTTTTCTTTTATCACACACTCCCTCTGTCTCTTCACTCTGGTCCTATCAAAAGCAAACTCCCTCTCTGAATGCCCTCTCCGTGGCCTCTCCTACCATATTTCCCGTTCCTCCTTCCCTCCCACCATCTCTTCTCCTGCTTCCTCCACCTTCCACACATCCCCTCATGTTTGCCTATGATTTAAAAAGACGTTCATTATTCATGGACTTTCTCTGTAAGCATATTGACCATACTAAGCCGTTAACCTGGTCAAATAGTTTTAGGTAGCTCGCTGCCCTGCATGCCCCTTCAGCAGAGGGCACTGCATCTTGGAGATGACCCAGATAAACCCGTTGTTGTATCACACTTGATATTGTTGAAAAAGGCCTCAATATACAGCTCGTACTTATATGCACTTTCGGCATGCTCTTAATCAATATTTCACTGTGCTCTCAAATCTATAATACATGCATTCCTATTTTCATTTTTCTTCTTTATCAGGGAAGAGCGTGAATTTGCCAATGGATCCGTGTGCCTGGCGTGCGATAGCCAATGTGAGAAGATGGATGGAAACACTGTGACATGTCTCGGTCCGGTAAGACCCTCAGTCTCAACTTCCCTTTTACTTAAGAATACATTTTATAAATACAGGAAATAGGCTTTTTAGATTAAAACCACTCCTCATTTTTCTGTGCGAGATAGTCCCCTATCTTCTACGTGCCAAAGTGGATTTCCAACTTATTTTGCTGTGGAGTCTATCTGTTTTGCACACAGGATTTCCGAAGATATAAGTACTGTTTGCAAAGGTGAATGGTAGGTTAATGGGAGGAATGATAAAGTACTGTAGCTACTTTTGGAGGCATGCTTTTGGCAAGCACCCATACACACAGTCAAAAAAAAAGTAAAATGAGATTAGATTCTGACCTTCCGGTAAAGTCACTTTTAGAATGATCGCAATACGACTCTCCAAAATGTTTCCTTGCTGAAATGTCAGTGGAGAACATGCACATCTGCATGCATGTGCACAGAAATTGTACACAGCAACACCAAATGCAAACAAATCTGCTCATGCAAGGCTGCAGCTGCATCATTATCATGCTAGGGTATACGCCAGTGCTCGTATCAAACCTGCGGGGACGCCCAGAAAAGGTTGCCAAACGTCTCAGGAGTTGCAGGATGATTAAAGGGATTGGAAAGCAGAAGAATCCACATATGCAAAAAATAATCTCCACAACATAACTGCGGTTCTTTTTGCTAAAATTCCTGTGAATTACTATATATTTTCTGTACTTTGTACTTGTAAAAAGCATAAAAAGAAAATATAGTAAGCTGACAAATCAGTCTAGATGTTGTAACTGAATACAGATCTCAGGACATGATCAGAATTATTGTCAACTAAAGTCTAGAGACTGGTCAACGACCCTCTGTCAGCGATGTGTATTCCTTGACCGTTTGCTAAGCGGTTCCTTGAGATTGCTGGCTGTTGACAGGTGAAATCCTTCACAATGAGGATGCTGTACCAAAACCCTCCTTGTGATTTGTTTGGTTACCAGCAGATTGCTGCAATCACCTGTAGTTTAATATGAAGAATAGTAACTTGTCTGCAAACAATCACCAACAAATTCCCGAGGTGTGGTGAAAGTTCGAACCAGAAACAAAGAACATTTCCCTTCAGTGGAAAATGCGTGCCTTACTACAGCAATTTTTATTTTGAAGGTGAGACAGCTCACCTTCAAAATAAATATTTTTAAATATACATATGGATGACACCGGGGCCAGAAAAAATACTGAAAGAACAAGACATGAATTCAATTTCAGCGTGATTCAATTCAGTTTTATAGATCTAGCACCAAATCATAACAGCAGTTGTCTCCAAGTGCTTTATGTTAAAAGGTAAAGACCCTACAATAGTACAGAGTAAACACCAACAATTAAACAATCCCCTTTGAGCAAGTCCTAGGCAACAGTGGGAAGGAAAAACTCCCTTTAAAGAGGAAGAAGTTTCCAGTAGAACCAGGCTCAGAGAGGGACAGCTTTCTAACACGATTGGTTGGGGTGAGGGGAGGAAGACAGGACAAAGACACTCTGTGGAAGAGAGCCAGAGATGAAATGAGATAAACATGACTGAGTGAAGAAGAAACACTCAGTGCATCATGGCAAGTGCCCAGCAGCCTAGGCATATTCTACTGTAACTAAGAGAGGATTCAGAGTCACCTGATTCAGCCCTAACTATAAGCGTTATGAAAAAGTAAAAGTAGAGAGGGTGTCTGTCTCCCAAATCCAAACTGGGAGCTGGTCCCACATCCTATTACAGCACTGCACTCTGTTCCAGTTAGCTCAGTAGGACGACCCATTCTCTCACAGATGTTTATAAAGGCAGATTGTATGGCTAGGTACTTGTTTTTATACACCTCTGTCAAATGGATTGAAAACACCTGAATTCAAAGATATGGCCTTTTGTGCATATTGTGTATGTAACTTATTCTACGTTATCAAGACGTGCGAATTTGAAGCCAGGTACATCCACGTGGTTATGAGAATATCCTTGGAAACTTTTTCTGAGCTATTTCAAAACCCCTGGACTAAATTACTTGTGCTCAGAGTGATTACATCCAATAATATCCATTAAAATACTGTTATTTAATTAAATTGCCTGCTTATTGGTTTTTTTCTTTACTATGATGAATTCTGAATCCTGGTGGCATAAATACTGTAGGGGGACAAATGTGGGGACGATCTATAACTGTACAGGAACCTGATTTTACAGCGCAATGTTTCATTACGAAAAAGTTGCATCTAATGTGCAGCATGGCTTGGTTCATGGATTCTAGTGACTGTGTGACTAACCTTTTATGACTGTCTGAGAGAGAGAATAACAGATGAAGAGAGAGAGAGCAGCTCCTCAAGGATGCACAAAGGCTGGTGACGTTGGGATGCTGGTCACAGCTGAGCAGTGAATAACACCAGAGTCAATCATCCACGGGTGCTCAGTCACACGCAGACGCACATGCGCACAGTGTCCACGGACATACTTAAATGCATTCGGACATCTGTATGCCCTTCTCTCACACACACACACGGACACGCAACCACGCAAAGTGAGCATAATGTTTATTGATGGTGTGTGTCTAAATGTGTCAAGTGGTGAGAAGCTGTCCATCATTGCCGTGGCTGTCGTTAGCAGCAGAGCGTGGAGCTGAAAAGCCCAGCCCCCAGGATGCAACTTGTTCTTCACAACACACACACACACACCTGTGCAATTTTAAGCGCACACTTTTGTCGGCACCTTCGTGCACACGCACATAGACATTCACACAAAGTGTACAGTCAGTTTTCCGCTCCCATTCTAACTTATTCATGCTCCTGCTGCAGCTGAGCTCGTGTTCACTTATCTCTTGTCGTCTCCTCCATCACTTTCAGTGTGCACTTTTTTTGGCACAACCTGATTCCCTAACCATTTTCCCAGTTTTATCAGGGATGCAGTGGAATAAATTCCAGGCAATTTAGCTCAACATGGACTATACTGCCAAAAGTGTTCACTCTCCCATCCAAATCTTTGAATTCAGGTGTTCCAATCACTTTCATGGCCACAGGTGTATAAAATCAAACATCCAGGCATGCAGACTGCTACTACAAAAATGTGTGAAAGAATGCATCACTCTCAGTAGCTCAGTGAATTCCAGTGTGGTAATGTGACAGGATGCCACCTGTGCAACAAGTCCAGACATAAAATTTCCACACTACTAAATATTCAATCATCAACTGTTAGTGGGATTAGAACAAAGTAGAAGCCACATAAAACCACAGAGTGGGGTCAGTGGATGCTGAGGCACATAGTGCACAGAGGTCACCAACTCCAAACTTCACGTGGCCTTCAGATTAGCTCAAGAACGGTGCGTAGAGAGCTTAATGGCGCAGGTTTCCATGCACAGCTGCATCCAAGCCTTACATCACCAAGTATAATGCAAAGGGTCAGATGCAGTGGTGTAAAGCACCCCACCACTGGACTCTAGAGCAGTGAAGATGTGTTTCCTCGAGTGACGAATCTCAGTTCTCCGTCTGGAAATCAAATGGAAGAGTCTGGGTTTGATGGTTGCCAGGGGAACAGTACTGGTCTGACTGCATTGTGCCAATTGTAAAGTTTGGTGGAGGGGGGATTACCTTAGATCCAGTGAAAGAAACTCTTAATGCGTCAGCATACCAAGACATCTGTGGGAACAGTTTGGGGATGGTACCTTCCTCTTCCAACATGACCAGTGCACAAAGCAAGGACAAATGAATTTGGATGAATTAAAGCAGAGCCTATGAGACAGGCCTTTTTGTCCAACATAAGTGTCTGACCTCATAAATGTGCTTCTGGAAGAACGGTCAAAACTTCTCATAAACACTCTTAAACCTGTGGTAAGCTTTCCTAGAAGAGCTGAAGCTGTTATTGCTGCAAATTCTTTATTATTAGTCCTTTATTTATCCAGGTAAAAATCTAATTGAGATTAAAAATCTCATTTCCAAGAGAGACCTGGCAAATTGTGGGCCGACATCACATTAAGACCTATGGATTAAGAATGGGAGGTCACTCAAGTTCATGTGTGTGTTAAGGCAGACGAGCAAATACTTTTTGCAATACAAGGTATAAATCATTGCTTGGGATTCATGTGGGATTATCGCTGTATGAATTTCCATGAACTTTTCCTTAACTTTATTTTTCCCCACTGGTTTCTTTTACCTCTTCACCCATTATTTTGTTCTTGTTCTATGTTATTCCCTCTTACTACCACCTTTACCTCCTTCTTCTTTATTCACCTCTTGTCTACCACCCTCTTTGTAACCCATCTTCTCATCTCGCTCCTCCTTGTTGTGCTCTCCTCACAGGGCCCAGACCAGTGTGTAAAATGCCTCCACTTCAAAGACGGCCCTAACTGCGTAGAGAAGTGCCCCGACGGGCTGCAGGGAGCCAACAGTTTCATCTTCAAATACGCCAAGGCCAACAACGAGTGTCATCCTTGCCATGCCAATTGCACCCAGGGGTAAGAGAGGGATGATACATAAAAATGTGTATGTATAAAAGTTAATCTGTTTCTTTCAAGTGTCCACTCGCCTTCATAGTTACCCTGAGCAGCTTCTGGCTTTGGTGCTTTTATGCTGTTAAAAGCATCATGGAGTCATACTGCATTGCACTCAGGTGGTATAACAGACAAGGACCACCTCTCTCCCAAGGAGAGAGGGACTGAAAGAGGGAGAGAGCATGATTTAATCTTGCAGCTGCTACATTCTTTGACCTGTTGCTAGATTTGGGGATGCCCTCCAGTCAGGGGTGGAATGTATTGACCCTTAAGGTACAGTGCAGATGAACTATGAATGAAGGGACAGACAGTAGTAGGGGAGATATGAAGCCAGCAGGCAGAGTGATGTGGGAAAACGATAAAGAAGACAGAGGAAAAATGGCTGGCTCTAGGTAAAGAAGCAGGTGGAAGAGAGAATAAGAGCTGCATGCACCTGCAAGATCCAAAAAGGACCAGATTTAGCTCATTAAGGAGTGAGCATGATAGCATTTGCCATCTTCTGCTTACATTTGAATACAAATTGGGGAAACTGTCTGTGCTTGCTGTAAAAAGCACATTTAGAACTCATCCAGGGATAGCTGCCAAAATAGGTGTGAGATGATAATGGGGATTAGTACTGAATCAGTTATTCAATTAATCTATTGAGACTTTGTACAAAAATGACAGTTTATTGCTTGTTTTTCTATTTCATATCATTGCAAATATGTTTTCATTTTGACCCATAATCTGAGAAAACAAGCCATAAGGACAGAGGAATCTGGCCCCGGGAAAATGAGATAGCCACTTGTTGATATTTGTTGACAGATTTTTTTAAAAATTGGCAATGACTTAGCTGAACCTTTTAGTCTCTTGAGCCCAGTTTTTTAGCCTTAATTCTAGCATTATGAGTGAGAGAGGGTACACAATCATCTACACCACGAATATTCTTAAATTGAGTTGAATTTGCCACTTTATATCCAATTAGCTACTCGTGTATTTCTTTAAGGCATAATGTAATTTAAAAGGCTGAGTTTCGTATTTAAAAAATAATTATATAGTTGTCACAGAACGGGACATTAGAGACTAAACTTTGTTATACTAAGCTATAAATATGATTAATTCTGCTGTAAAGTTGAGGATTTTAACATGGGGTGTATCATGGCTCACTTTTGGAGTTAGCCTCAAGTGGCTATTTCTAGTGTCTTGTTTTGCAGATAAGTAGTGGGTTTTAAAATTGGACTAAATTAATAGTTTAACTTTCAGAAAATATACAGATTTGCTCTCTTGCTAACAGTTAGATTGACAGCACCCTCATTAGTACATTACGCTGGTGTCACAAAACGGCCGGAGGCCGAGTAACAAAAATCAAACCCACGTGCAGAAAACCCAAAGCGGAGGCTGAAGAAAGTGTTCAAAGGTTTATTAACTAGCACAAGAATTATGTTTACGATGGCACTTGACTTTAGGCTTGACACATGGGGCGTGAGGGTCTTGGCCAGGGGAGAGGGATAAAGCAAGGGGACAGGTCCAAGAACGCAACGGCAGCTGGCTGGTGATTAGGTACGTACTGGAAGAGAGGAGAGCAGTGTTAAAGCGGTAGCCAATGAGGAGTTCTGGAGAGGGTGGAAGCTATGAAAATCTTCGTCTTACTGTGCAGGTGGGAGATGGAAGCGTTGAAGGAGAGGTGGTGCGGTCCGGGTGGGTTTGGTGGTGTGTGTCAGCTGTCCTGAGCGGTGAAGATCCCCTGGTGGTGTAAGGGCAGGAGGTCAGGCAGGTGAGGCAAGGAGATGATTCTGAAAGCAGGCGGGTTAACCAGATTTCCAGGATGAGTTGTTCAGTGTGATGGAATTTCCAGGAGTAACTAGAACACGAGATTACAAGGTCAGTAAAGCACTTGAGAATCATAGACATGAAGCGTGAGGCCTGGTTACCAACATAGGGTAGTTGACGAACTGGCGAGGGAGCAGTGTCAGCAAGCAGCTTAAATCTCCAACCTAATTGCCTCAATCAGCTTCAGGTGAGGGAGGCTGTAGGCCCTGCCCATGGGTGGATACCAGGGAGGTCCAGACCTTCAGCGGAATTTTCCAGCCACACACCCAGACCATGACAGCTGGTAGCCAAAGCTAGTTGGAAATCGGCTTAGCCATGTATAGAGACAGGAAACAGGTTTATAAATGTCCCCATTAGCTAAACCATCAACCTCCAAAAACTGGGCAGATGTTTGTGTTGTATATAATTTTGCACAGAGCCAAATATTTCTTTTCTTTTTTCTAGCCTTATTTGCTATTTGGCTTAGTTTATTGCTAAGCTAATGGTCTTAGCTTAGCAGTAAACTAAGCCAGTCCTTAGCTTTATTTTTTTCATTAAAAAAAATGAAAATGGTGTAAACCTTCCTGTCATATTCTACCCAACAAATCCAAAAGTATTATTTCCCTAGAGGTTAACCTGTGCCCTTAATGCTCTGAAGGATGTGATAACATCACTTTTTTTGCTAAGTTTAGCGCAGCCACCAGCAGCCTTTTATCTGTCTGTTCATATTGATTGAATTTTATCACTGATTAACTTTTATATATCATATATTATAATATATTATTTATGTGCTGTTTTTGTTGTCCTGAAGTTGAGTACTGTCTGTGTGCTCTGAGACAACAGATGTACATTATCAGCTAGGTATCACCAGTGCACTTAGTTTTAAATGTGTTCTGTTCCTTTTTTAACTATAATATAACTAAATAAAATGTGGCAGATTTAAACACACAGTGAATTTATGTGAGTTTCTTAATGTTCTACAAAATGCCTGCCAATCAAAATTATAAATAATAGTTTAGCCGTCACGTCTCTCTCGACATACTTTAATACTGAGGCCAAAGCAGTATAAGTCTTCAAAAGAATGGCAGTTGTGGTTGTGGGGAAAATTTACCGTTCTTACGTAAGAATATACCTGTTTATGTTTTCATCCTCTAAAGCTTGTTTTTTGAAGCCAGTATGGCTTTGGCTTTGAACTTGGGCCTGGGCCTTTTTAGTTTTTCTGCTAGTGGGGAGACTATTATGGAAGAAGCTGAACAGTGGGGACTGGTAAGACAGACAGAAGATGATGAGTGAGGTGCTGAGGTGGAGCTTGTCGGTGGTCTCTGCAAACAAAGTTAGACTTCTGAATCCTAGCAACAGGGCTGGCGAGACGATGTGCAGTAGAAAGGAACTTAATGTTCTTTCTCTAACATGGCAGGAGGTCATTTTATTTTACTGCAGCTAGCCTGTAAATATTGATAGTATCAGTGCAGCTTTAAAGAGACATGGAAAGGAGAATTTTCAAAGTAGAGGGGATGACAAAGGATGGAGAAGGTACAAATTATTTACAGATACACAAGTTGAAGATCAAGAATATTAAGGATAAAACCACAATTTTTACATCTTGTATAGAATCGGTACCTTGTTTAAGGACACGTTGACATGGCAGGTCACTCATTAGGCAACTTTCCTGACAAAAAATAATCCCTGGCTTGTTGTGTCTGTTGTCAGAAAAGTCCTTTGTTCTCTGCTAATGCAGAAAGAAAACTGATTGAAAACAAACACACACACAACACAACACTGGATACAGACACTGATTGCTTGCTAATTAGCTATTTGGTACACCATTTAATTGACAACCAAGTGACTTTTGAGGAGCCACAGTTGTCACCGATTTAATTCCAAAGTTAGCCTGCTCTCCTAATTTGCTAAGCAATTTGTTGTGTCGTGTGTGCTCACACAGCCTTCGCGTGCACACACACCGAAGCATTCAAAACCTGTTCTCCTGTGTCTTTCTTGTTGTTCAAAAGTCCTCCACTCAAGGATCTGGAATTAATGAGCAGCTAAGAGTCTACTCTAATCACTTCCTGCTTACCTAGTGTTAACAACACTTCTTACTGATCGCTGTGCTTTCACCACCATCCTGCTTTGATTGTTCCGATAGGAAGAAACAAAGATAAAGTTGTATTTCTTGTTCTTGGAGAAAAAGATAAATGTGATTCTTCGAAAGATAAAGAGTGATATCTCACAACAAAGACTAAAGCATTTTTCCTTTCAGTCATCAAACATTTCACGGCAGGGCCAATTAATAATGAAATGATTGATAATTTAAATAAATGTGATGGAAACATGTATTGTAGACATTGGAGAGACTGAATTCTTTCAGCGGAAACCTCACTGATGTTAAATGGACTGAATAACAAGATGTGCAAAGAAAGAATAAAAGCATAATTAAAAGCGGTAAAGTAGGCTTACCTGCAAATTGTATACAAGCTCAGAACGTTTAAGGTACAAGATGTAGCTGCCATGTTACACTGAGGCTACACTGAGACTTATAATGATAACATTGCTCACAACCAGATGAGATATGCAGTACTTATTGATGGTTGTCATGGAGAAGCTTTGGACCAGGGTGTCCGACTCCAGGTCTCAAGGGCCGGTGTCCTGCAGGTTTTAGATATCACCCTGGGTCAACACACCTGAATCAAATGATTAGTTCATTACCAGGGATCTGGAGAACTTCAAGACATGTTGAGGAGGTAATTTAGCCATTTAAATCAGCTGTGTTGGATCAAGGCAACATCTAAAACCTATGGGAAACCGGCCCTTGAGACCTGGAGTTGGACACCCCTGCTTTAGACTATCTTAAAACCATAGATACCCCGACTATCTATCCACTGTAGTCCACGTTATCATCTAGGAACTCAGCTGATCAGTAGGTGGTGATTTTGTACATGAATGTTAGGTCTGCAGCATAAATTACCATCACAATGATCCCTTGTGAAAAGTACATTTTTGTAACAATGAAAACGCAGCGTTAACCCTGAACTAAGCCCCCAAATCCTATACTTTGTAGTGTAGGCATCAGGTTTTCCTAAGGCAGGAAGAATCTTCAAGGAAATGTATAATGAGGTCAATGCGTTCAAAAGGGTCCACCATGGTTTGACCCTTACAGGCCTTGCCCGAAATACAGATAGCTTACCAAATAAAATGGTTAACTCCAAAAAGCTTGTCACACATACGTATACAGTAACCTTTGGTGCTGATTAATCCAGCCAACAGGTGTCATTTCTCACATTCAGCACAAAAATATGGAGGTATTAACACAAATTTTGTGTACTTCTGGCCACATTGCTCTTTTACCCCTGTTTTTCTCTCTCCGCCAATCCTTGAAGGAAACGCATGCTCCTATCTATCAATTTTATCAGTTCTAATGCTTCACTTTGTTTATTAGGGAGTTGCAAGTCTTGTCCATCTGCCACACGTGTCTCTGGGCAGGTAGCATGCGGTGGGTTTTGAAAGCTGCTTTTGTAAATGTAAATTTTTGTAAATACAGAGAGCGGAAAAACCCCAAAGAGCTGAGGAGATTTGCATATTTAGGTGATTATTATCTGTGTATTCATCACTTGGGCGGCTCCTTTTTCCTCACTGACAAGCTGTCATTATGCTCAGCCGTTTATCAAGCAGACATGCAAACAGTATAACACCACTGCAATAAAACTGTATGCCGTAAAAGGCTTTAGAAATATCCCTGCAGCTACCATATTTAAGGTAAATGCCACTTTAAAAAGCTGTCATGGGAATGAGGGTGGCTGTTAATACCACTAGAAGGCCCGACAGTAAATCCTGTCATACCAGAATATGTGAATCTTGACCTCCACTTTCTAAAACTTTAGACCACAAGTTTACACCCAACATTTCTCAACCTCATTACTGTTTTTGGGGGCTAAAATGGGGAAATGCTCAGTGGGGTCAGAAACTGCCTTATTGTGCCCTTTTTTTTATTGCCGTTATTAATCTTTTATAACTATTGAAAGTTTTCTTTTTAGATTGATATTTGTCTCTTTCCCATTAATTTCCCCATAGGTTTGAAACAGCACTGTGGTTTGAACTAAATGAAGTATGTTGGGATGTTTGTTGGGTTTTTTTGTCTCAGCCCAGAAATCCATTGAAATAGCACGTGAACCAAATGAGAACAAACAAGCCTTCCAGCTCAAACACCTCTTCGTGTCATATTGACAAGCGGTCAGCCGTGCTCGGGATTCAATATTTCACAGGTCCCTGCCCAGTGACAGCTGATTGACGTGGAAGAAAAGCAACATGAGGTTTACTCATAACCTGTCCCCGATTTAATGGATGATCTCTCTGGTTTCTCTGCCCTGCAGGTGCGTCGGGCCAAGACTCCAAGATTGTGTTGGGATGATGGACAGGTAAGGCATCTCAGGATACATTTGTGATGTGGGACTGGGAGACCACCATCAGATCCTGCCAAAACTCATTAAAGTTTCTGTTAAATCCCGTACCTCATGATGCTCATTAACAACAGTGTAGTCCATCTTGCATTTCATAACTGACAGATAACATGGGAATCTTTTGTTGTTGTCTAAGCTTGTACTAAGCCTTCGTCTGGTCCAATTATGGTACTTTGACTGTGTCTGATATGTGTAGATGGAACCAGTGAGAGAAAAAAAAGACAAAAAAAATCCTCTGAAAACCTTAACAGATGTGGGATAGTTTGTATGGAGGACCAAAAGTGCCAAAATAAATCAATAAATAAACTATTAAAAGTATCAAAAATATTTACAAAATGTTTCTTTAATTTGATTATAAATGATGATTTTTGTCCTTTGTATGTTGTAAATTTTTGCTTGAAAAACTGATATCAGTAACATTTTTATATTTATATTTTATATTTATATTGTCCTTCTTATTTAAAATTTAATTTTACATTTTTAGTTAACGTTTTAATTTTAGATTTCGTTATTACATTTATTTTTCAGTGATGGCAGAGGCACTACTTGGGTGGCCAAAAGAAAAATATACATTAAAAAACTGCCATTAAAAGCACCAGTCTTCATATTAAGTATAAAATAAAACAGCTAATATCTGGTTGTTGTTGATGTTGATGTTGTTGTGTTATTTTATGTAAATCATCTGAATAGAGATGGCATGAATTTTTTTTTTTATTATTTAATTTTTTACACCTATATGTTTTTCATGCAAATTTCCCATATGTATTTCTTTTACATATCACTAATCTTTTTCAGTTTTTCATTTAGACTTTTTTGGTCACGTTTTTATTTTATTTTTTTTTATATTTACATTCTTTTGAGCATTCTAAATAAGGCGGACTGTCATTGGAGGTGTTCTGTGGTATCAGTTTTTTATCCTTTAGAGAGACGGCATCCTGCAGTGAGATGATTGCTAATTTCTAAGTCACTATATAATCAGGCTGAAAGCCCCCTCCTTGTTTGGTAATGAAGCAGAAATACATAAAAAAATACAAATTAATAACAGGGAAATAATACAAATAAGCAAATTAAAACAGAATTGAGTATTTTTCTAATTAATTTACGTAATTGTCTTAATTTACTTTTTTTATATATCTGTTTACTTCTTTCATATCTAAGAACATGCAGATTAAATTGGGTAAAAGACACTACCTTTTTTTGATCCACAGCACAGTGAATAATTTAAACACTCAGAATTAGAATGGCAGATGGTAAATATAGTGCACCAAGTAGTGATTTCATTACGTGCAGGGTCATAACCAGGGTTTAGAAAATAGTGAGGCTTTTTTTCACTTAATGTATCACATTTTAGGGGTAAAACATTTGCTCCACGGCGTGGCTGATGTGTGAAGCCACATTAATGACAACGTGTACAACCATTGGAGATGTGAGCAGGACAGACGGAACAATTGACAGAAAATGTGTGGACTATACCACAATTTAAAAACTATAACAGTTTTTAAATTTAAAAACTATAACAGTTTTTAAATTGTGTTGATAGGCCACGTAAAACCATAGTTATGATAAAAAATATATGCAATGTTTGGTTTTTTCCTGAATACTATCGTTGTTTATATTTACTGCGGGAAGAAACGGTAAAAACTGCGTTTTATAAGGAAAACGCTGGAAAGCACTCTCCGCCTGTGAGCAAAAACAACCCCCCCTCAGCCTTTCCTATTGGTGGAAAAATGTACCATGTCGACCAATCAAAAAATGATATGGCAACATGGCTATGACCAGTTGTTTAGGAAGGGGGGAAGTTTTAGGAGTGACGGCGGTGTTTTGAGATGTGAGAGATTTGCGACGTTTAGCGCAAATCTTGTGTAGTTAGTGTGTAGTGTAGTCAATAGTTTTGTTGTGTGTGTCAGAATAATGAGGCGACTGCTGAATGTTACAGGTGTTACAGGAGTCATACATCTCCTGTTGTCAGGCCTGCAGGTATCAGGCTGTTGTTCTCCTTTATCTCAGAGTGGACAGAAATTATTTTTGGAGTGGCACAAATAATTTGTGTGGCATCAAATTTGATGCAGAACAGCTGATTGTTCTGTAAATAGTTTGAAATGTTTATTTAAAAATGCCTTGGCTGCATTTTTAGGTAAACAGCTGCAAAAAACTTTGTTGTTTGCAAAACTCAGTTACTTTTTTGAAGAAGTAACTATATAATTAATTGCCCAACATTGGTCATTATATACTGTATTTTGCAGACAGAGAGTTACAGGACTCTCTCCCAGACCACAGACTCAGACTCATAATACAAGTCAGAGCACAAAAAAAAATAAAGTTGTGTTTTCAAAATTGGAGTTTAAGTTATTTTTACTTCCAATAGTGTTAACATACTACACAGGTCATGAACAAGATTTTTTTAAATTTTCACTGTAAGTGGGATAAAGCAGTTAATTAAAAGTAGTCAAACATAAATGTAAATGCTGTAATTTGATTATTTTAATAAACCATGTAACTTGGATGGATTCGATGCTGGCATGACCACAGTGCACACGTCTGCTGTTGCTCACAGTGGTCCAGCGCTCAGGGAGTTTGTGTGTTCGCTTAGACACATGAAAAAATAGAGGGAACATTGATTACAACACAGTCAAATTTTGAAAACTTAAAAAAAAAACAGCTTTCCTTCTCTGGTATGTGGAAATATGGAATTATCCCTTCATTTGAAATGTTAAAAAAAAGCATCAACCTAACCCCTCTAAACGCAACCCAGTCAGAGGCATAGTAGGGCCTTCTCAGGGTCTTTTCAAAGTAAAAGCCATCTAGAGCATCACATGTTGATCACATTACCCCAGTTTTACTCTGTTTTCACTGACTTCCTGTCCATTTAAGAATGGATTTTAAGATTCCGTTGCTTGTTTTTAAGTCTTTGAATGGTCCCCCCTCCCCTTATTTATCTGAACTTTTAAGTATCCAGACTCCTGTTACGGCACTAAGGTCCTCTACTGTTGTTATAATACTTGTAGGCCCTATACTGTGGACCCACTACCCCTGAACACTAGATCTGATCATAATTTAGAGACCTTCATGTTGTTACCCAAAACTCGCCTGTTTTCCCTGGCTTTTAGAGAATTTAGTGCTTTTGACTTTATTGTATTTTTACATCATTTGATTTTAGTGTACTCTGTTATTTCTATTGTCCCTCATCATCGTTTTCACTGGATGAACCTGTAAAGCACTTTGTTCAGCTATAGTTGTTTTAAATGTGCTACGCAAATAAAGTTGAAGTTGAAGGTGCCAATTTTTACCATCCTACAGAGGTCCAGACATCAATTTATTTTTTTATAAAACTAGAATCTGATATTGAAATAGGACTTGGCTGCTATTAGATCTTGGCTTAGTAAAGTACAAAAACAAATTAAAAAGATCACACTTTTAAAATACAGAATTTTATTATTATTATTATTAAGATAGAAGACTAAATGTTCGAAAGGCTGAAAGAGCAGCTGGCAGCGAGAAATCCCCAAAATACATAAAAGCAGCTGCGTTACTAGCTACGGCACAGAGAACCGTATTACTAATATTAACAAAAGGGCAAAACAACAGCAAGCAAGTAGGGTTAAGAACATGTGCTGAACCTAAATAGCCCGAGGACGACAACAATTCTATTAAAACACCCATAAAAGACAATTAGAGCAAATTCTAAAGAGAGACGGAGTCATTAGAATTTAACCAAACCAGTATACCAATAAAAGCAGAGGCCACGAGGTCCTCTTAAACCCAGAAAATTAGACCTTTTTACTTTCCTCTGGGAGTCTTTAGCTGAGTCCCCGGGTTCTTCTTCTGCTCTTGCAGCGGCGTTATTCCCCTGTCTCATCTGATGACCCCGTGTCACTTGTCTTGCTATAAAACCTATCCTCCTAATTAAAGTAGTCCTTTCCCTTGTTTAGTGCTGTCTCACTCTGTAATTTGTGTCACTGCCAGTTTCTCATCTTCTTTTGTTTGTTCTTTTTTTTCTCCCCCCTCCTGCCTTCTCCTTCTTTCTCACCTCCTATCTGCAGCTCCCCCCACCCCTTACACTTCCTTTATTTGTTGTTTCTCCTTGTCTGTCTTCCCCTCTCGACCTAATCATTTCAAACTGCCGCATTACTATTCACCACATGGCCGTATATCTCATTATGTCGAAGCCCACAGCCTCTTTGTAAATTTCAAGCTCCCCCTTCTTTAAGTCCATCACAATCGATATGGCAAATGCTGCGGCACCTTCCTCTACCAGAGCACCGTGGTACACAAGTCTTCCATTAGCCGCTAATGGCTTCCACAACTAATAGAGTTTTCAACTTCAGCTAGTCCCTGACAGGGACTAGAAAGAGAGAGCATATTTCTCCTGTTTTGGCTTCCCTTCATTGGCTTCCTGTTAAATCCAGAATTGAATTCAAAATCCTGCTCCTCACATACAAGGTCTTAAATAATCAGGCCCCATCTTATCTTAATGACCTTGTAGTACCATATCACCCTATTAGAGCACTTCGCTCTCGCTCTGCAGGCCTACTTGTTGTTCCTAGAGTATTTAAAAGTAGAATGGGAGGGAGAGCCTTCAGTTTTCAGGCCCCTCTTCTGTGGAACCAGCTTCCAGTTTGGATTCAGGAGACAGACACTATCTCTACTTTCAAGGTTAGGCTTAAAACTTTCCTTTTTGCTAAAGCATATAGTTAGGGCTGGACCAGGTGACCCTGAATCCTCCCTTAGTTATGCTGCAATAGACATAGGCTGCCGGGGATTCCCATGATGCATTGAGTTTTTCCTTTCCAGTCACCTTCTCACTCACTATGTGTTAATAGACCTCTCTGCATCGAATCATATCTGTTATTAATCTCTGTCTCTCTTCCACAGCATGTCTTTCATCCTGTTTTCCTTCTTTCACCCCAACCGGTCGCAGCAGATGGCCGCCCCTCCCTGAGCCTGGTTCTGCCGGAGGTTTCTTCCTGTTAAAAGGGAGTTTTTCCTTCCCACTGTCGCCAAAGTGCTTGCTCATAGGGGGTCATATGATATGATTGTTGGGTTTTTCTCTGTATTTATTATTGTGCTATCTAATGTACAATATAAAGCGCCTGAGGCGACTTTTGTTGTGATTTGGCGCTATATAAATAAAATTGAATTGAATTGAATTGAATTCAACTTCAGCTATCAGGTGGGAGCAGGTGTTATTTTATGCTATGCGGTTGTGTTGATTCTGCCATCGGCAAGAAGGGGAAAATGGAATACAGATTGGAAAGAAAGAGGAGAAGAATGAGGGTAACAAAAAAAAGAGTGTTATTAAGAAAAGAATTGAGTGGTAGCGTAACACTAGACACAAGTGAAAGGGGTATGTAAATGGCAAATGCATTAGTGCCATCATTAGTGAAGAGAAATAGCTTTTAACTTCCAACCTTTAGGCTTGCCTTAAGCAAGATTCACCTCAGAAGATGGAGAAGCAATTTGCGAAGGATAGGTACTGTTAATTTCTCATTTGTTCAAAATTTGAAAGTCAGAGAAAACTAAATCGTATGAGTTGCTGGGCTTGGATTAACTATAAGGAAATCCAGCGGGGTGTAGCAGAAGCTGTGGCTCCTTTAATAAAGCATGTAAAAGGATCACGTAGCCTCAAAGGCTTTTATCTTCTGACCTGTGAAAATGGAAGTAGCCTTCAATTAGAAATTGCTCTGTGCTCTATATGGTGGGACTGTTTGGTGAAATGGGTTAGGGAAGGTAGTAAAAATAGCTGTGAGTTTATGTGTGTCCGAGGTTGTTTATTATTGTATGTCGCTGCAACAACATGAGGGAAGGTGTGAGCAACTTGAGAAAGACTGGCCACAGTCACATTAAGAATTGTGGGTGGTTGCTGGTGGAAGATTGGACTGTTTGAAGAGTAAGGCATGAGTCGGGGAGGTGATCTAAGAAGTCATGAGCCATGCAGCAAGGGCAGAAAAAAGAAAAATACTTGCAAGGAGAGTTAAACCAACCCAGTTTTCATTCCAGGGCCGTCAAATACTGTCTCGCTGTCAAAGCTGCTGGTGTCTCAGAGATAGGTCCAAAGTGTCCTTTGGCATCCGTGCGAAGACAGCCCTGGTCTCGCAAATCATCTCATATGGACCCATTGATGTCATTTAAATCCGCAGTGTTATTGTTGTGAAAGAGATTTTTTTCCCCTAAACCCAACCCAATTATCTAAATAGGTTTGGTGCATAAACCAATAAATTTTAGTGTGCAAATCAAACCAACAAGCTTTTGGTCCAATAACTTAATCAACTAGTTCTTGGTGCATAAACCCAAAAAAGTACTTTTAGAAGCTCTAAGCATGACAAGTAGTTTTTGATGCCTAAACCTAGCCAAGTGGATTTTGGTATCAAAACCTAATCAAGCAGTCCTTGGTGCATAAACTCAACAAAGTAGTTTTAGCAGTCGGCCAAGTAGTTTTTGGTGTCTAAACCTAGCTAGGTAGATTTTGGTGTGTAAAACCAACAAAGTAGTTTAAAGAACACAAAGCCAGACACATTTTTAGTGGGTAAACCAAAACAAGTAGTTTTCAGTCCAATGACCTAATCAAGTAGTTCTGGGTGCATAAACCCAACTAAGTAGTTTTAGAAGCATTAAGCCTGAGAAGTAGTTTTTAGCAGATGCTGAAAAAGGCTCTTAGCAGAACATTGTTTGTTTTCCACATGGCTCCACTGACACCAAACGATCTCTTAGCCCAACAGAAATGGGCCGCTCCACTAATAAACTTTTATGGCGATCTTGAAGCGAACATCGCATTTTTCCAGCAGAAGACTCAATTTGACCTTCAGGGGTTAAATCTAAAGGGTGTCGGAGCAGATTGGATAATTTGTCAGCACTGGCTGAGGTTTGCACTTTATTGCAGTGTGCTCGTTAGTTTCTTAATGTTTCAGCAGTGTTCATGTTTTTTTCTCTCTTCCCCTGTCTCTACAGGACACCCCTAATAGCAGCTGGAGTCATCGGCGGCCTATTCATCATCGTCATTCTGGCGCTCAGCGTGGCCGTTTATGTTCGCCGCAAAAGCATCAAAAAGAAGAGGGCCTTGCGGCGTTTCCTGGAGACAGAGGTGAGAGAGTAGAGGGTAGAGCAAACATATTGGGAGGTTTCTCCTCACCTGTGTTTTCTGAATGTTTTCAGCTGAATTAAGTTCCCTTAAAAAGTTTCATTGCACTAAACTTTTACCTTGTAAGGAAACCTTGTAATATTAAACCTTGGCTAAGGTACTTAGCCAAAGCAGGCAGCACGAAGGAAGGTTGGAAAATTATGCATGGTCACCGCTGCCCATCGATCTGGCCTTGAAGAAGGTTCATTTCTGGGAAGCGTTAGAGAGTGGAGCGGACGTCATTATCAAAGGTGAAAGTCAAAGATCGGGAAGGGTGCAGGGTTTATATAAGCATCCATGCTTTGGTCCATGCCTTTTATGGTGCTACAGGACTCTCTCACACTGTTTCCTCCAGCAGTCATATCATCACTGCAGGTCCGCCGAGTTGGCCGTGCCCGTAGGAGGTGGGGTAGGCTGCTTGTCATTCTGGATTAGGATAATTTACAGGTAGAGGCAGCAGTGTTATAGACAGCTGCCAGGCAGGAGATGGAATTAGAGGAGGGCAGCCATGGGCAGTTTCTGCCTCATCCCGGCCATGCACATCCATCTTAATCAAGCAGGCCCTGCTCAGACAGCCGCTTGACCCGGAGGGAAGTCTTCACTCCGTGTAGATTCGCTAATGTACTGTCACGGAGCAGGAGGGGGTGGCTGAGAAGATTCAGGTTGGGGGGGGTGGGGATCCGCTTGACCCTTTTTCCTTTCGTTTTTTTTTGCATTTCTCTGTGCAATGTTCATTCAGTGCTGCAGCAGGAAAGCCTGAAATAAAGCCAGCCTAGCCTTTTTTTTCTCCCTCCCCCTTCATTCTCTGAGGGGACGTGTAAAAGTAATTAGACATAAAATCTTAAACGCCTCTGGCCCAGGGGCTACACAGATTAAGAGCGGGTCACAGGTTCTGCCCACATGCTCACATATTAGCAGCCGTGGAGTGTCCTGAGCTGGACGTTTAACCTCAGTCTTTTGGAGGTCACCACGTACGAGAGCATCAGCCGAATGGCAAAAGGACAAAAGCAGTGGATCGATGCCATTACCTGACGGTTGTGATTGGTGCCTGAATATGTAATTCCCCTAATGTCATTTAAAATAATAGAAAGATTAAAATTTCAGTCCAGATTCCTGTTATTTATTGCTGGTTCTAGAAGGGATTAGGTTCTCCGTTTGATTTTCATTTTCCCTTAAATGTATCATCTCATTGTGCATGCACGCACTACTCTCTCCATCTGAATGCTTTCCCGCGCTCTCGCCCTCCCGGCATCCTTTAAAAAAAAAAGACCATGCGCTTTTGCAGTCTATATCACGCCTTTTTTTTTTTTGGGCTGATGAAACTATGTGATAGGCTTTGGACGGCCGAGTGCGGATTCTCTATTCAAACGAATAATGGAGCTGACTCTGTGTCTGTGAATGGAGATCAAGCTTGTCTGGATGAGGGATTTGGGGGACGGCGCCGGGCTCTGGGACTCCCCCTCTCTCTCCTTATCTGCCATAGCTTTTTTAAACAGAGTGCTCACCTCCTGCGTCAGACGGGAGGGAAAGATGCCTCCAGTGCATGCTGTCAGAACGTGATCTGAGCGCCCGGCTCCGCATTTCCATATCAAGGGCACGTGTGAAGGCTGTTGCACTGTGTTGACTTGCAAAAAAAAAGGAAAGAAACACTCACACTCACTCTGCCATTTCACTGTTCTCCCTTTCTTTCAGTGTTTTCTCTGTTTTACTATTCACCGTCTGTCTCTCGTCGTGTCCTCACCTTCTCGTTTTTTCCCCCATTTTTGATCTCTGCTTATCTGTCTCCCTCCCTCGTGAACAGACGCTTTATTCCTCTATCATCTTAACTTTCTGTTTTTGTTTTTGTTTTGCGTTTTCCTCTCTCTGTCTCGCTCTCCCTCACCTCTCTCTTCACCTACCTCACATACTGTGGAGCCTTTGAGATGAAGCCCCTGAAAACAGATTGCTTTCACACAGGGGACAGGCGGCACAAACAGCAGCAGCCCCCTCACTGCTGCAGCGTGACCCCTGGGTTTTGACCTTTGACCCCAGCTCAATGAAGTAGGACTAATACCTTTGAATCCTCCAATGCCCCGCCCCTCACTCCTCCTCATCTCCCGCCTCCCCCCAAGGTCCTTCTTCCACCTCCTTTGTACAGGCATGAGTGTTTCAGCACCACGGGGTGAAGACAGCTCCCCTGCTGCTCATACGCTCTCTTACATAAAGGGTTTCAGCATGGACAGCTCCTGTTGTTCACCCCAAGGCAGGCTGACTGAGCAGAGGCATGGGGAATCATCAGAAATGCATGCAACTGAAGTTTATGTTAAATTTAAGCCAAGATCCGAGAAATTCAAACCGAATATGACACCTAATATGTCACGGCAAACATTAAACAAAGAGAATATACATGACACGCATTGTGGAACATATGAAAGTTAACCCTCTGAGGCCTGAACCGTGAAATAATTGCCAGAAAATTTGAATCTTTTTAAACTGGAGTCTTTATTGAACCTTGTGGCGAATAAAAAAAGAGATTAAATATCACATTGCATAAATCAGATTTAATTTGGAGCTTCATTTTTGCTACAGATGACATTTTTGTTCAGTTTTATTGCTTAAAAACTACACTGATGATGTAGCAGTCTCAAAAATTCAAAAAACCCCATGTATCAAATATGATATACTTGGCATTAAAGGGTTAAGGTACAAATTTGTGTTTTATATTACATCCAGCCTCTCAGTCTTCTCATACATCAGGATACAGAGCATAAAGTCACATAAACCTCTATAGAAAGGGCTAATAACCTGGGATATACTCCAAATACTCTGAAGCCCAAAATCACCCAATGAGAGGCACTTCTGCAAACCGAAGTGCGTTGTTTTTTGGATTTTCTTTTTTCGAGGGGTCAGAGAAGAATGTCCGGGCTGGTTTGAGCTGACAGAAAGGCTACGGTAACTTGGATAAACCACTCTTTACAGCAGTGGTGAGCAGGAAAGCATCTCAGAAATGCCCAGCATGTCAAAGCTTGAGGCAGACGAGGCAGAAGACACCGCCGAGTTCCACTCCTGTCAGCCAGCAAGAGTAATCGGAGGCAGTAGCGGGCACCAGGCTCAAAAGAGCTGGACAGTTGAAGACTGGAAATAAAAAAAACAACATAGCCTGGCAGAAATCCCAGCTCTGCAGAGGTCTCTTTTTTTCTTTCTTTTGCTGATTAGCTGGATCAGGTGTCAGGTGTGTTGTGCTAATCAAGAAATAATCAGGTGTGGGTTCTGAGGACCAGGACTGTTTGTTTCTGTGATTTGATTTCTTTCCTCGGTGGACTTTTTATAGGCATGCACTGCGCTTCTGTAACGAGGGTCATAATCAAAAAATAAATGGACTCATTAAAGAAATAAATACTCAACTGAAGGCATCGGTCCATTTAGATATCCATGTATCTACATTTTTGTTGTTTCTTTATGTTACTGTGTCTAAATTGTTATGGCCACCTTTATTCTTCAGCACAGTCTGATCTCTCTTAGGCAGCTTTTTTCTCATTTCTTTAAGTAGTCTTCAGGAAAAGTTCTCCAGGCTTCTGGAAGGACATTCAAAGCTCTTCTTTGGATGTTTCTGCCTTTTGTTCTGTTCTCTGTCAACATGATCCCACACTGCTTCAATAATGTTGAGGTCCGGGCTCTGGAGAGGCCAATCCATGACTGATAGTGTTCCACTGTGTGTTTTTCTATCCACGTATGATTTTACTGCATTGGCATTTTGGTTGGGGAGCATTGTCATGCTGAAAAATGAAGCTGTTGTTAATCAGATGTGTTCCAGATGTTTTTGCATTGTGGATCAAAATCTGATGGCACTTTTCTGTGTTCATAATTCATCAGTTTTTGCAAGATCTCCAACACCAATTTGGATTCATCACTCGTTTAGACCTATTGTTACTGATTTTCACTCCAGTTTTTGTGTAATTTTCATTCCTCAGCTTTTTGTCCCTGTTTCCTTTCCTTAAGAATTCTTGACAGCCACCCTTCCACAGAGACCATTTCGGATGACACTTCTGTATTCAGTAGACGATCAGCTGAAGGTCCGGATGCATCTCTTATCGCCTGTGTCAGGTCTTTGCTGGATTATTTCCTGTTTCTTAAGGATGTTTTTTTAGGCCTGACACTTCTTCTTTTGTCCTCCACTTTTCCTCAATTTTTTTAAGGACACACTGCACACCATGCTGAGATATGCCAAATGTTTGGCAATAGCTCTTTGCGAATTACCTTGTTGGTAATACTATTTTATGCCAAATTGTGTTATCTTTGGCATTTTTCATAGATTACTCTAAAGAAATGGGAACAAGTGATGTGTTTTTGTGACAGCCTGCTAGTAACAAACTGCCTAAAGATACAATCTAAAATTGATTCTTTGTTAAGTTAACTGTATGTCTAGACAAAACACTGGTTCATCCCTTGAGTTAGGAGCCTTTGCTATTCTTGACTGATTCATAGGTCAGTGCTAAATGGTTTAACAAACAAAAACGTTCAGGCACAAGGACTGGACTGAAAATGAGTGAAAAAGGAACCAATGTTCAAAGAAATTGTGTACTGTAAAATATCAAAGAAGAGTAGAAATGTTTGGAGTAACAGACAGTATAATACATACCGTATAATCAATGCTAACAACAAAAGGGAAGTTAAGTAGGAAAGTAAATAACGCAGGCAATTAATTTACAAGTAAATGTAAAAAAAAAAAAAAACATTATTGATTTAATTATTTCATAATTAATCCCTATATTTAGTTATAATATTATCTTTGGTTTATTTAAAGTCATATTTATTAATTCATCAATTATGGCACATTAGGTCCACCGTATTTTCCAAACTTAGCCTAAAGTAAAGAACTTTTTTCTTTTTAAATGATAACTGTGAAAGTTACTGAGTCTTTTTCAAGTGACAGGAGAGATGAGTAAGAAAAAGTCTGTTTCAGTGCGTACAGAAGTGGAGGAATTAGTTCTTTACTGCTCGTCTTTCTCCAATATAGCACTCTTGTTTAAGCACTCTCGCCAGATTTGAATAACAAAGTCAAGAATGATGTCAAATAATTTTTATTTATATAGCAAATTAAAAAAACAGGAGTTGACCTAACGTACTTTCCGGCTGAGGCAAACTTATTAAAATTTAAAGCCGCTAAACTCCCCCCCACAAAATCCACATAAACAAACAACAGCATTAGAATGAAAAGCAGAAATTGCTGGTTGTTTAATAAAACAATGTTAGGTGCAAAGAAAATTCCTTTTTTGTGACCTTGTATGTCTCAGTCCATGTGTTTGAGTCTAATAGTTAAATGGCTATCGCATTTTTACATTTGTAATTGCGAGGTTATTGTCATACAACATATTTGTCTGGTATAAATTCCAGTGACCCAGTTTTAACCCCTATTAAATCACTGGTGCTTTCATAAGTCCGACATCAGTCGACTCTATCACTAAGAATCAAAATAAGCCAACAAAGTTCACCTGAAAATTGACCAGGCAGCAACACAGGCCCCGAGACCACCTACTGCGACTGCTCCGGGGCAAACGCTTGTGGCACGACAAAGTTGTTTCACCTCAATATGTTTCAATTACAGCCAACACAACAAATGTAGCTCTTTGAATGGGTAATGCGAACATTAAAGCATGTACCCGAGGGTTTGCAGAGCAAGTTCATGTTTGAAGACACTGTTTACTTATTCAATACACAATAATTCTGTGAATGTATTCTAGCTCGAGGCTTGAACATACTGCTTATTTGTCCAATGAAGCATCCCAATCCTCTCCACCGCGCCACCAGTGAAGCTCATTTGGCAAAGGCGCGGCACATTATTAGCTGGTAAATAAAGTGGCGTGGTGAGTGTGTGCGCGAGTGAGAACGAGCTCAAGAGAGCTTCGTCGGCTACGGGTCTGTGTCTTATTTAATAGACCTCTCCTCTCCCTCTCCTCTCCCTCTCCTCTCCAGTCCAGTCCAGCCTCATCCTAATGAAACAATAACAACTACAGCCTGTCACCATCTGCTCTTATTACTGCTCCATCACCACCTCCCTGTGCCTCATCTCTGCTCTCTCTTTCCAAATCACTCCATTTCTCTCCACCCACAGCGGCAATTGTTTTTTTGTTATTCTAGCAATGTATGCACACACACCGAAATGCAAAAAATGCTCTTTGCACAAATACCATGCTGATATGATGGATGTGACCAAAGCTTGCCCTTTCTGTTGAGGTAAATACATCCAGTCAGCAACCAGTCATTGCTAGAAAATTTCATATTTCATTTAAAGCCTCAGAGGCACACTGTATAGAAGCAGTGATGTTACCCACTGTTTGCAAAGCCTGTCTTGGCTGTTTGGAGTCGGAGGTGAGCATAAGAGAAAAGACAGGTAAGTTATCAGGTAGAACTTGGAAGATTTATTAACAAGATGCAGGCATAGACTGTATGGGTGACCTTCAGAGACAGGTACCTGCTAATCGGGGTGAAGGAACATATTAATGAAATACTAGAATTTCACTCACCAAAACTGAAGAAATTACCTTTCTTTGACAGTCTGTTAGTGTAATCAACCACATAGTTAGCCATATTAATCATCAAAACAACTGCACTAAAAATGGTCCTTAACAAAGCACAGGGATGTTAAAAATAAATTATAACATCTGATTATAGAACCCAGAACTTTTTATGAGCAGAAGGCAGTAAACATGCTTATTCTGCTGTAAAACTGCGGCATTTTACCATGGGACTCAACAGTTGTTGATTCCCAATTTTGGAGCCAGCCCCAAAGTGGCTATGTGAGGAAGTGCAGCTTGGGCTCAGCACTGTATTCCCATAAGTTCTCCCAGCTAAAATGACACAGTACATATAAATGTAACCATGTGTGCATCAGCTGTTTTATTAGCTACATTTATAAATGTACCTGGCAGACTCCCTTTTGCCTTCAGAACTACTTTCATTCTTCATGGCACAGATTCAACAAGCTGCTGGAAACATTCCTCAAAGATTTTGATCCATGTTGACATGATATGAATTGCAATTGTTGGTACTTATTTGGATATTATCATCTAAAAAAAAATAAATAAATCAAGACTTATAAAGCCTGTCCATATTCTGTTTCCTAACTTTGGTCAGCTCATGTAAATTGCTTCAGTTTCCTGTTCAGACTGGCACCCAGTGTGGTCTTCTGCTCCTCTCTGTGTCGCTCCTCATACCTTGGTTGTAACAAGTTGTTATTTGAGTTACTGTGGCCTTCCTGTCAGCTCAAAGCCTTCTGGACATTCTCCTCTGGGTTTTCCAACAGTCACTGGCTATTTTCTCTTTTTTAGGCCATTCTCTTTAAGAGATGGTTCTGTGGGAAAATCCCAGCAAATCAGCAGTTTCTGAAATACTCACCAACAACCATGCTACGTTCAAAGTCAATTCAATCACCTTTCTTTCCCATTCTGATGCTCAGTTTGAGCCTCAGGAGATTGTCTTGACCATGTCTGCCTATACCCACAGTATGCCCAAACGGTTACATTAAATGTGTGCATAGTTCACAGTTAACTGTCAGGTAAGATGTTAAGCTTCTATCAGCGTTTGAAGCCATTTGAAAAACGTCATCAAAGCAGCACTTCAAATGGCGGGGTTACTGCAACGTTACAGTCAGTTAGCAATAAATGAGATTTGCACATACAGAGATATATCAAAGCAGGTCAGTGTTACAGAAAATGTTAAAGAACTATGTTTTAAATTGCTGTACATTGCATGAAAAAAGAAGAAAATCGATGTTTGGAGTTTTTAAAAAAAACAGGTTCATTTTCTTGACCTTGGAAAGAAAATTCAATTTCTCTCCATGTTAGATTTATGATCCAAACCTTTTAAAACATCTCACATGTGCCCCAGTGTGATACAGCTGTGGCCGTTTGTTTCCACGCTTCATCTTAACGCTTGTACAAAAACGCGATTTTGGTGCTCTACAGACCGAATGAGGTTTCAAACAGCACGTTACCGTCACTCGATCCACTCAGTCATCCTCTCATCGCTCCTTCCTTCCCCTCTTTCATCTCACTCACTTCCCCCCTGTCTTATGAAATTTGTCATTTCCCTTCCCCTGCTCTAACTCACTACCTGCGGTGACATCTCAGCGGGCTTAACACTGCGCCTTCAGGACCGGCCATAACGATAGCCATTAAACGACGTGTCATTGCCGAGCTGCGGGCAATGTCATCTATTCTGCAGACCGGACCGGCACTGCGATTGCCGGTCCTATTGTGCTGATGGTTTTATATCACATTGAGTAAGTGCTTGTATGGCTGACCGACTGATATATGGTCTCATTATATTGTTTGATGGTCGTGGCCAAGCCGGGTGATTATGCCGCTGATAAACCGCAGCGAATGAGGGACCCGATAGGCTCATTAAGACACGTATTGATCAGGTGCATTGACTTTTTGTGTGTGTGTGTGTGTGCTTCATCTGAGATGTGTGCTATAGGCTGCCTGGATGAAAATGTGCGTGTGGCTTTCTCTCTTGCCTCTGGCTCAGATCTTTTCACGGCTCGGTTACAGGTGCCAGCTCCTGCTTTTTTCATACTTAGTCGCCGAGGCTTTGTTTAGCGGCTAGCGGTGAAGGCGGGTGGCCAGGCCAGCTGCTGGGATGCTGCTCAGTGTCAGCTGTTACTGGCAGGGAGGCGGCGCGCGGAGGAGGCTTGTCATAACCTTGAATTGGAATTGTTTTGTATGTGCACAGCTGGTGAGCTGCTGCTCTTTGTCGACTGTGATAGCAGCTGACACCAGGCTGTGATTTGCCTAGTGGTGGGCACGCTGCGGTCCACTCTGGTAACTGCCAGTTCTGACAGAACTCCACATTCACACCCCCGAATTATTTGTCTTTCATAAATGTGTGTGTGTGTTGCAGAATCATAACTATCAGGGCCGTACAGTCTCAGTTTTTTGGCTTCTTTTTTTTATTTGCTGCAAATAAAAACCTTGTGTTCACCTTCCACCGCTCTTTCGTAGACTTGCTTTTTACTTATTATTTTAAATGGAGCGGCCTCACCCTGCTGCATGCTCCCGGTGGCTCTGAAGATGTGTTTTAGCATTCAGAGTGCCAAGTAGCAGGAGGTTAAAAATATTTGGATTTGATGTAAAAGAAAGGCACACTTCTAGTTTTCGATAGCTTTGCAATAAAAGCAATAGCTGCCAGGAGGTTTTCTTCACATTCTTGGCACCAGATGAGACGGAGAGTGGGATAAATAGTCTTAATATGTGTGTGTCTGTGTGTTTGTGTTTTGCTTCCTCAGCTGGTGGAGCCCCTGACCCCCAGTGGAACTGCTCCAAACCAGGCCCAGCTGCGGATCCTGAAAGAGACAGAGCTGAAGAGGGTGAAGATTTTGGGTTCGGGAGCTTTCGGAACAGTCTACAAGGTCAGTGTGTGGTAAAGTCATCCTGCAGACTCTGGTACCGATCAATATCAAGTAAATACAGGGTATTGCTGATACCTTTAAGTTATAAAGGCAGCTTATGTAGGGGACAGCAGTGTGTCACAACTTGTTATAATGTGTTAACACAATAAAACACATCTTTCAGCTTTTCATGTATTTTGAAAGCCAAAATGCCAGATAGTTGCTGTGCTATCAGATGCACTAATCACTGTTTAGTTACAGCTTTCTGATTGGCGTAGAGTATGGCACCAACATGTGAGCACATCTCTCTTAACCCTGCCGTATAGGCTGAATCAAACCAGTCCCTGCTTCTCCACAGCAACATATTTAAACTGTAGATGATTTGCTGGATATTGGTAAAATATTTGGTCAACTTCACTGTTATGACACAACACTGACAAATTAACACTACTGGAACTTTTATGGCCCTACACTGTAAATGTCCAAGTCAACAAAACATAAGATTTACATCATTTAAGTAGCTTCTTTAAGCTAGCTACGTATTAATGATGATCAGTTTCTTGCTCTTCTCCCACACGGTGACATTATTTACCCATCCAGAGTGAAAACGCATGTAGCTGACCGTACTTTGAAAGCTTTCATCCTGGCAGTAGGGTAAGATGAAGGATTCTATAAAAGATACACGTAGATGTGACTGAACTGGAGCTCTGGGTGAGAAATCGCCACTTGAGATTTAAATAAGGAGAGATCATTAGCAGGAATTGAACATCATTTATTGATGTACCGCATTCAATTTGAGGTATTTACCGGTTAGACCAGAATGGCCTATCTCAGCAGAATAGAATCCCGGCGGTGATATTGATTAGGGCAGGGCCCCCCAAGTCTAGATCAGGGCTGGCAACTCGAGGCCTCAAGGGCCGATGTCGTGCAGGTTTTAGATATCATCCTGGGTCAACACACCTGAATCAAATGATTAGTTCATTACCAGGCCTCTGGTCAACATTCAAGACATGTTGAGGAGGTAATTTAGCCATTTGAATCAGCTGTATTGGATCACGGACACATCTAAAACCTGGAGCTGGTCATCCCTGGTCTAGATGCTGGTGGGGGAGATGAATATGGAGGCTTGGATGGAACCTGAGTAACTGGGAGAGGCGGAGATGGGGAGGAGGTGGGTTGCGTGACAGCATCTGCAAACTAGAATGACAGATAACCAGTGATATTTAATGTCTGCAGAGTGGAGGCTGATTGGCCTGAAGGAGGCGGGCAGAAAGATGACTGGACTAGACCAGTGATGTCACAATGAGCTTGACTGCATCCCAAAGCGGTCACGTGACTGAATAGAAATTCAGTTGTTGACAATCAACACCAGATGTTCAGATATCTTTCATAGGTCATATTTGAGGGGTATTTCTTCTAATTTCCCCAAAAATAAACAAAATATAGACCTTATCACGCAAGTGTGGAGGGAATACCAGTACCAGCATAGGTGTCAGTACTATCGATATTTAGATGAATCGGCACCTCAGCAGACCTCTCTCGGTTGAAGAACAACCTCTGAACAACAAGCACAAACCTTTTCTTTTGTCACAGCGTTTCCTGACAGATACAAGCCGAGGGCAGTTCAAGGACCTGGAACAGAAGCTGCTGTTTGCTTGCCAAATTCACTGCCCTTGGCCAAATTATTCATAGCACCCCAAAAATCAGCAGAAACCATCAAATAAATACTGCACGTTCTACCGCTGGCTCCAAATTCCTCTGGATTCCTCTACTCATCTGCCCGTTTTAAGGCATATTTTATTTAAATTAATCTGCATGCAATTTATGGCAGTACAATCCCACAGCAGTTTGCTTTTAGCAGAATTTAAGCCTCATAAAGTGAATTGAAATTGTGATATTTGTCTTTTCTAATCGCTTTATCCAAAGGGTTTTAAACTTAGTTATGCACAAGCTAATTGTTGAAGGCCAACGGTATGTTTTGAAGACGGGGTTGGATTTATTAGAGCTGCAGGAGACAGTTAAACACAACAACCACCATTCAAAGTCAGTGCTGCAGTAGCTCTGTGTGTGAGTGTGTGCCAGGGGTTGTTTATTGGGTACATTTATGGTGATTGCTTGTATATTTCAGGGCATCTGGGTCCCAGAAGGTGAGACGGTGAAGATCCCCGTGGCTATTAAAATCCTCAATGAGACCACCGGTCCTAAAGCCAACGTGGAGTTCATGGACGTGAGTATTTATATCGCAACAATTTGTATCTGTTTTCGGCCGTGTGTGTGTGAATGTGCGTGCGCGAGCCGTAAAGCGTTGTCACAGAGACTGCCGGGCCTGTCGCTTTGTGGAATCGTGCATTTGGCGGTAAATTCTTATGAGAGCACCTTCTCAGTCGGAGCCTGTAATAAAGTGAACTCCACCACGCTGTACAGCCAGCCATGTATGGAACAAGACTCTATTAAAGAACAGCACTAGTTTATGAGATATGGCTTTATAGCAATGCAGGAATGATGGAAGGGAGAGGAAGATGAGGAAGGGCAGGCAGTGGAATTTCCATTTTTTTCTTTCTTTTCTTTCTTTTCACATACACAAGCTTTTGTGTATCATTTATCACAAGGTTGTGCAAAAAGGTGCCTCATCATTATATAATTGTGGATGCTGGATCATGAACCCTTTCATCTAGCTGTTCATTTCTGTCTTTTTAAAAGCAAATATCCCGTTGTTTTCAAATCCACCTTTTCATTTGGGGGGATTTTTGGCTGTTCTTGATCTTATGTGGCACTGAAATTGCATTTCAGGTGGCATTTCAGGTTGCTGATTGGGTAAAACAGGTCAGCTTAATGTCTCATTATTGTACTCTATGCATGTGATGAACATGGTCTGTGTTTTGTTTCTTTCCTTTAGTTCAGCCAGAATAAAGATTTGAATAGATTATAATGAGAACGTAAATGAAATAGCTGTATGTGATATGCAGATGTTGGAGAACAGCATAAAAAATAATGAAATTGAATTGTTAGCAAACAATGTGGATAAAAGGTTATCAGTAGCATGCAAAAAAAATGTATTAAGCCTTGCAGTTGTAATTATTAGTCAAGTAATACACCCGTCTTTCAGTTTTAAGGTTTTAAAAAGTTTGTAAATACAAGCTCAGACCAAGCAGACATGCCATAAGTCACTGTGTTACTAATTTTAGGCAAAGATAAGTAAAAATGCAGAATCAGAGTGTGAAAAACTAAATCCACTCTCACCGCTTCCACATGAATTAAAAGGGTAGATAGCAGCTTGATGAAGATTATTAAATACTCTTGATTACCTGATCATCAGGAAGTGTGAGCACCTCTATAAAAGCAGACGTTTTTGTCAGTTTGAGTTATAAAGTCATTTCCAAACAATCTGAAGTCCGTCACTCTGCAGTGAGAAAGATTATTCACAGGCAGAAAACATTCAAGATAGTCGCCGATCTTCCCAGGAGTTGACATCTCTGCTAATTCAGTCCAAGGTCAGATCATGCAGTGTTCAGAGACACTGCAAAAACCCCAGTAGCTACATCTCAGACTCGACAGGCCTCACTGGCACATGGCATTTGGTTGCTTAGGAAGAGAGGGAAGGGACGGCGGCGAAAGAGAGAGAGTGATGTTGATAGCAGATTTTAAAATTTGAGAGAGATTTGTGATCTTTTGCGTGTTTGGAGTGTGTAGTTAGCGTGTAGTGTAGTCAAAGATGCTAGCCAAAAAGCCACCAAAGGTAGACACCAGTGTCTCCAGGTGGACAAAAGGAGGAGCGATACACCCCGGAGGTGTCAGGGCAGTAATGTGCCGCTCTGTCTGGTGCTTGAAGTGGCACAAATACTTTGTGTGGCATCTTATTGTGGCACCTGATTGGGAAAACACACCAGAGACATCGCCTGCATTTAATGTAAACAGTTGTACCTTTGCTCTTTGCTGCATTTGTACATAATCTTTTAAAATGTGCAATTTATGTTTGCATTTCAAGTTATGAGAATGCTTTGTTTAACATGTTTGTGGTTGTTACAGTAAAAACATCTAACTTTTTGCTTCTCAGATTTTGTGCTTTTTTTGGTGATTTTAGTTCCATTGTGTTAAAGGGAACCCCGGCTATTAACACATGTTTGCGCTAAAATATGCACTTTGCTTTCAATAACACATATGTGGTATTAAAATACGGCAAATGTTTTCCTTTTAAGCACATTTTGATATTATTTGTATCCCACTGTAACTTTACTGTATAAAGAGCTAACATCTCCAAAATTTCTGGAGTAGTTAGTCATTATAAGAAGTGTTTATGAACTAAAAATCACGAACGTGGGATACTGTTAGTCCATGATTTCGAAAGGCCGGTGTATGCTCCCGACGCAGGGGAAACAAATTCTGTCGGGGATACCTAGTTTGGCACGACGGCTTCAAAGTTTTGCTGCACTGTGTTGCATGGAGAATCTGTAAAATTAATGATATCGTAATTTCACTGTATAATAAAAATTAGAATTCTGTTAATGTTTTTATCATGCGGTTATGCAATACCATGGATAGCTGCTGCCATAAAATTAAGCTCTTTACACCAAACGCTCTCAGTCGTCGTTGCCATTGGCAAGCAGTAGCCGCATAGACACCAGTAGTTTTCCCTCACTCTCGCGTGTGACGGATTGTTTTCATCTTCATCTAAAGTAAGTACTGGTTGACTATTTTCATCATCTCTCTCGGTTTGCTCTGGTTCAAACTGGAAAGGTTGAACAGAAGCCATTTCCAGTGCGCTGCTAACTGTGAACTCGATGCGGTGTAACCGTGTGACGTCACTACCCAGAGTGCATTGAGAAGTAAATAACAATGGCGGCCTACTGGTAAATCGATTTTATATAAAATGTGCTTAAAAGGAAAACATTTAGCGTATTTTAATACCACATATATGTTATTGAAAACACAGTGCATATTTTAGCACAAACATGTGTTAATAGCCAGGGTTCCCTTTAATGTGTTAATACAGTATGAAAAATAACTGCAAAGTCAGACATGTGAGGTTGTGCTGAAAAGAATGATACCTAACAAGGCAAGGTAAACTGTTTCTAAATGTGAAATCAAAAGTAGTCAAAAAACAGCCATTTATAACCTTGAACCCAGTGGGTCAGTACAGTTAAGCCAGAGGAAGTTTATTTAAAGAGTAGCGGCACTCCCACTCACATGTGCACTTGGACACACAACCCAGAGGAAGGTGTACACCCTGGATGAACGCTAATTGGACTGATATCATTCCGGAGTCTGGTATCCAGTTCTCATAGAGCATCCGTGATCCTTACACGTAGCATAGTGCTAACAACTGTGAGACAGATGGCTACACACAGTGATCAATACTAAGAATGTTAATGCAAAAATCAAACACTAAAATCATTATTCACAACTAGCTGACTACCAACCACAGTGCGAACCACTTTATTCTCTCTCCTGTCGCACACACAGCTGCGCTCTGTCCTCCGTTTCCCCATTTCTGGGCACTTTTTTTAATCTGTGCATCTTTTCCCTCCCTCCTCTTCATCGGTCCCTCTCTTCCTCTTTCTCTGTGTCTCTCCCAGTGGGCGTCCCTGTCCATCCAGAGCCAATATGCTCTGTCTGCTGGCTTGTTAAACAGCAATCTAAAGGCAGGCTCACGCTTCGCCACTGAGAAACTGGCCACTGGAGTGCCAGCTCCAAACACTCTCTGAAAGTCCACACACACACACACACATAACCAAACACGCTCTGTGCAACAAAAAATAAGCCTCCCCATGGAGTGAGGGATGGGGAGGTGGGGTGGGGTGGCCTTGCGTGCGAGAGATGCAGAGTGAATTGCTCGTGTTTGCAAATATGTGGATTTGACTCGATTATTTGACGTGTGAAATGCAAAGGCCCTAACAATACATTCATTTAATGCATCTGTTCCACTTTTGTAGCACTCGCGCGCAGGCACCCACACGCACTAGCACAGGCGCAAGTTTCACACGGCTCTGCCAGTCTATCACCTGGTGTTTGTGCAAGTGTGTGTGAGGGGGGCAAGTGAGCAAGGGAGCGAGATGGAAAAGGAGGGTCAGCCGGCAGTAATGGAGGTCGGCGCTCAGGGAGATGAGAGGGAAACCAAAACACACACACACACACGCACACACACAGGCAAATCCTCGTAACATTTGCCCGGAGAGTAGAAAGCAGGAGCAAGAGTTTAGCCCGACACAGTTTACGACTCCCAGGTCTCTATTGAGATCACAGTCTGAGAATAAAAGAGCTCTTCCCCCTTTTTTTCCCTTCCTCTCTGGATCCCGAGGTGAGGCGTATTCCTGGTGCAGAGGTGGCTGATGGTGAGTGGTTGGGGGCAGAGGGGGAGCAGGTGGTTTTAAGAAGTGAAAAAGTAGTGGCACTACTTCGGTGCTGCGAGGCTCTGCTTAAATCAGGCCACTGATGGTGCCAAAAGCCTCACGACGGCCTATGGCCCCGCTGCTGTTTAGAATTAATCTACTCGCGCACCACCCACACTGCCACCACCTCTCTCCCTTTAAGCTCATTCTTTAGCATCTAAATTTAAAAAGGCACCTCATCTATCCATCGCTGCCCCGGGGCCAAGCCTGGATATACACCTCCTCGACCGCTTGCCGTATGCAAAGACGGAGAGAGAGAGAGTGTGCGTGTGTGTCCTTGAGGACGTGAGTGTCTTCGAGAGCTGCCAAGAGAGTGTGTCTGCATGTCAGTGAGAGAGAGAGAGAGAGCCCGAGAGAGGCAATAGGAGACGAGAACGAGTGAAGTGAGTGTTTCTGAGCGATGGCACTGAAGTGCAGCTTCTGCTCAGCCGTAACGCGTATACGCGCCGGCCACAAGTATCGGTCCTCGCCATCATAACACTTCATCACCGGCACACATCCTTCTGCTCGCAGCGCCGCAATAACAATTACCCAACGTTGACTCCCAACTGTTCAGACCCCTGCGTCCATCTGCTGCAGAGAGAGATGGAGAGGGAGGACAGAAAATGTATTTACACGCCAAAATGACAACAAGAGCGAGAAATTCTGAAGCAGCTTCTGAAATCAGAGGCGCAGCAACTTTGTGTTAGACAGCAGCATGGATTCTAAGCATGCACGTTTCACTGTGTGTTTTTTTTCTTTTAATTGGAGCAACATTTAAGAACCTCTGTGTGTTGTGCATGCTAAAATATAGATTAAAAAGGCTGTGTTTGTGCAGCTTTGAAGAAGGGTTCTGCAGGGTTTTCTCTCACTATGAGTTTACTCAGGGCAGATGCTGTGCATGCAGATATAGTAATCATCTCACAAATATTAATTTATGCATTTAACTTCATTTCTATTAGGAATTCTTTGGTAGACACTGTAGTGTTATCCAAGGGTAACAGCTTAATTGGTCATAGAAAAAAAAGGATAATAGAACATAATGCTGCTCAATAAACTAAATATTTATAATGTTGATTGTTTTCCTACAAAAACCCAGAATAAAGATTCCAACATACTTTCAGCCCAGAGCATCAAATACTGATGTATTGTCAGATGTTATGACAACGTGTCCTTTGGCGTCAGTGCCTTAAAAAACTGGGTTCACGGAAATGTTGAAACAGGAATGTCTTGACAACTTGACGACTTTAAAGAGTTAAAGTCGTCAAGTTTTGTTTGTATGGGTTCCCATTAGAGGCGGCAATCGCCCGACACAAAACAATGTTATTGTGATTTTGAACATTTTGCAGTATCTTGAGTTAGAGTTAAACGTTGTCAATACCTGCTTTATTCAGTGAGGTTATCTCACCTCTGTTATTTTTGTGTTGTAAAATTAGGCTTGTTAAGCACACTAAAACCTGCCATAAATGTTGACATAACACAGTCAGTCTGCAACCAGTCTGTGATTGGATGGGGTCAAGTTGGCAATTAAATGCAGTTTGTTTCTGATAAGCGATTAACTGTGATAAATCGTGAAAAATCACTGAGATTCAATCAGACTGATAGCAACATGTTTGCAACCTGTCTGCTTTTATAAATCAGAACGCAATTATTTGCAGACCTTTAACAATCTCTCTGATAGTGTTTGCAAGCAGTCCAAGTCAGACTGCAATTGTTTGCAGAAAGGTTGCCTCCTATCAGGCAACCTGTGCAGTCGCCTTGAGATCAAAAGTGGTCACGAGTGTTCAACACCCTCAAACTCTGGGCAGCTATTTAGTCACGGGTCACTAATGTTTCTTTTAAATGTCCAATTTTTGTCCTTTTTTTTTTTTACTCGCCTTCCTGAGCCATTAACTTGCTCTGAAGTAGGAGGTAGCTTTATCAGGCTAATTGTGTCCAGTGTGTGATGGTTTTCAGTTGAGCTGATTTAATATAAGGGCGCTGAGTTAATATTATGTCAGGATGGCGGTGCATAAGATGAGTACTTTGTAATATTTTTATTTATGTAATAAAATATTGATATTTGGTGTGCCTTTATCCACACAATATCACTAGATAAATATCATTGTGCAGTAGTGCACCAATCTCTAGTTCCTATGATATCAAATTTAAGTTGAAATAAACCTCAGTGTTTGCGTAAATCTTACCACAAAGACTTCAGTGAGATAATGTGAATGTTGAGTGTGTGAAAACATGGCAGTTTCCTGGTTGATAAACTCGTCTCATTGCATCACCATCTTTCCAACATCTAAAAATGAACTGTTTCCCTCTTTAATCAGCATCAGTATTTTCACAGCTAGTGCATCGAGGTACCAAAGTGCCAAACGGCTCCCTGTGTGTGTCTTGATGATGCTAATTTTTTTCAAAATATCAGATTTTAGTGCCCTGGAAAGGACACTAACTGTTACTGTTGCTACACAAAAATAATTTCCCCTCATTAATTTCCTTCAGTTTCTTTTTTTTTTTCCATAAAAAGGCTTGTGCTAATACCTAATAATGCTAATACCAATACTATCCCAATGGAAAAGAAGAAAGAATCAGGAGTTGAACAGCCAAACTTGGCATACAGGTACACCTCAGCCACCTGAAGGCTCTTGTTTTATTGTATGTACTTGCACCTACAACACCTGAAAAATAGCAGCAGATCATTTTAATTTTGGATTTTATGTCTACTAAACCTGAATTATGCATGATATATTATGATGTCATCACATTACCTAGCAACCACCAAACACAGGCTAATCAGACTCCAGAGTGGGCAGGTACAGTAATAGTTTAGAAAAAGAAGCAGGAAGTTTCTCCATTGTTGTCCGTCATTTTAATTGGTGGAGGTTTCATTGAATGGTCATGACTTTGTGACGTATAGGAGGATGTTGGTCACAATTTCATGTTTTTCCTTAAACTTTTTAACCAGGTCACAAACAGCCCAGTGAGGGTTGTTTCCACATGCTAAATGAGCAAATTTTCAGGAACTAGATTTCAAATAAATTTTCACACATTGCCAACTTTTGAATCAGGTTCTTTTTTTTTCAGATTTCAGTGTGCCAACTAAAAATAACAAAAATATATATGCCTACAATTTGATGATATTGAAATTACGCAAAAATGTCAAAGGGGGAAGCTGCAAGCTTAAAATTCTGTTCAGTGCGACACAAATATAGTACAGAAAGCAAAGAAGCTCCAAAGTATTTGAAGAGAAGTTTCTTGAACCCTGTAAGTCAGCAGTCTTCTTAGTCCATTTTTGTCCTCCTTTCCCCCCTCTCACCCAGGAGGCCCTGATCATGGCCAGCATGGAGCACCCCCACCTGGTGCGTCTCCTCGGTGTCTGCCTGAGCCCCACCATCCAGCTGGTCACCCAGCTCATGCCCCACGGCTGCCTCCTCGACTATGTGCACGAGCACAAGGACAACATTGGATCGCAGCTGCTGCTCAACTGGTGTGTCCAAATTGCAAAGGTAAGTGACTATAATCAGGTCGAAAGAGGACGGTGTCTGTTTGTGCTGTGGTGTTTGTGCATTACTGTACTGCTGGCAGGTGTGAGGGCGGTAATGGATTTTATGGATTTGTGTTCTTGTTGGACGAGTCTGCCTTTTTTTTTTTCATCCCCAGCCAAAAATTTGGCTGAAGGTGACATGGAGAGGCTTGCCAAGTGCAGTGTCAAACCGAACGAGTGTGATTTTTTTTCTAAAATATGATCTCATTGCACTTTCCAAATTTGTATTTAAACAGCTTTCAAAACAATTTTGAGCTGCTATCACAAACACAAATGTCCCTAAGCTGCCTGACCTTTCAGTTGGATGCTTTACTTACTCGGGTTTCTGTTGTTGTTTTCCAGGCTTTGTGGAACTGTATAAACATCTACATTATGCAAACCCAGAGCAGTCATAAAAAAATCAAAAATCAAAAAAGCAGCTGCATGCATGCCATTTGAAAAACAATATAGAGCGCCGCAGTGTGTTGCTGTTGAAATTCAGGTGTAAATCAGTTTTCACAGCCCTTTAAATGACACGATAGGTTACTGACGGTGAGCAAGACCGAGGCCTAGCTTGCCTTGGAGCTTGTCCTTGAAGCATTTGACATTATTCTTTCAGCGTCATAAGAAACATTTAAATTACAGACCCATTCTTTGCTGCCCAAACAAAATCTGCACTCAGAATCGTTGAAACAGCAGTAAGCCTTGAAATACTGTGTGCGTGCTTTTGCTTACCCAAAGAACATTTGTGTTTTGTTTGCAAATTAGGTTGATGCAGCCAGAGTGCTTGATAGTGTAACTGCCTGGTAAGATTTAACTTCTCTGAGTTATAACTCTGGGATGGCAGTGGGGTGCCTGGCTGCAATTACATGCTGTGCAGGCAGACATCTGCTGTGATACAGAGGCATCCCCCCATCAGTTTTGGAAGCGGTACATGCAAAAGAGGATCTGACAGAAGTCTGACTTACTGCTGATCACACTGATCGCAGTTAAGACAAGGAAACAACTTTTGACTTTAATGCTGTTAAAGTTTTGGATTCTGAGCGCTTCTGCCCGTCGAGGTTTAAGTCGAGCAAAGAGACAAAGGAACCAGCTCGACTGTGCCTCCAGGAAATGTTTTTGTAATTTAAAATTGTAGCTATTTCACTAGCTGGTTGGTCTGGATATCCATTAGAGGTTTTGGACAAAGGGAACAACTCCATCGTATCTGCGCTAAACCAGTCGGGATGGTCCGAAAAACACAGCTTCATTTATGCCATTAATCCAACTTCAAAAGTCTGTAGTAAGTGAGCAAGCTTTCCGATTCCATTTTGGCAGCGCCCCATTTCCCCAAGGGGTTGCCACAGTGGGTAGCTCTGCATATTTGATTTGGCAGATTTTTACACCTGTTACCCTTTCTGACGCAACCCCAAATATAAAATGTGTCAGAATCTGAAGTGGAAAAAGTCTCATGAAGCAAATAAGGGGGAAAAACGGGGGGATTTTAAAAAATATCTCAAGAAGTTTACATACTTCATTATGCTAACAAACTCTTTAGATTAGGATTATCGCTGAAATTTCAAACGAAATATAATACTCAGGAAAATACCCAACAATTCATACCATTTTCTACTCCACGAGAGGAGAAAAATTCACAGTCTTTGTTTTTTGTAAAGATGAGAATAATACATCAATCACATCACTGTTTTCTTTTTTTCTGATGTAACAGTGAATTGATATATGACAACTATGTCTTACGATGCTCTTGCTGGTAGAATTTCTAAAAATCTTTTTTTTTTGTACTTAATATCTTTTTAATCTCTGGACTTAGGAATAGTGGGAATAATGTATTCTGTTAACACTACTAATGTTATCAATAGGCAGCACTAATAATGTTGCTGACTAGCTCCAATATTAATATTATCCTTTTATTAGAAGCCATGGCCACTAGCTGCTACCATTATAATAACTTAATAGATCAGCCAGTGTTGCTATCTGATAATTGCTAATAATTTAATGGCTAACATTAGCATGTGCACCAGCTATGTCAACATTTATGATATAACCGTTTAATATTTTAATATTGAAACAGAAGATTTACTGACATCTAACATACCTCATAAGTTGTTTAGTTTTGACATCAGCTACTGTTCACGTGTTCAGCTGCTAGTGAGGGGAGGGGCTGTGCACCTGACGGTCTGCAACGGTTCTGTGTGAAGTTGTGTCAGTTGAAGGAGGTGAATTTGACACTGTTCATATCGATAATGTTGATAATGTTGATCCAATAATAATTCCTAGTACTGATTTTTGGACCCTGGTCTAGAAAAGGAGGAGCAACATTGGATCCCATTGGCTGGGGTCATTTGTCAGACAAATATGGCTTCCTGTCGCATTCACTGGTCATTCATTGCAGTCTGGCCATGAATGAGGAGAAATTAAAAACATCAAACAGAGGACATAATTAGCCATAGCCATAGCCTCTACTGTAAAAATAACTTAATAGATCGACTAATGTGGTTAGCAGGTAACTGCTAATTGTTAAACAGCCAATGTTAATGTGTGCACCGGCCAGGTTGACATTTAGAATAACTGTTTAGTACTGTTAAAACAGGACCTTTCCTGACCTTTTGTAATTCATCATAAAGTGTAGTTCAGTCTGTTGATATTAACTACTTTTCATGCGTTCAGCTGCTAGTGAGGAGAGGGGCTGCTACCAACGGTGCTGTTTGAAGTTGTGTTTCAACTGAAGGTGGCACTGTTCGTATCGATACTGTTGCAAATGAGTATCTAATCTGATGATAATTCTTAGTATGAAATATTTAAGTAGTGTTTTATTTTTATTTTTATTTTTTCTTTAGCAACGCTTTGCTAGATAAAGTACTAGCAATATGGGAACCCACCGGTTAGGGTCATCAGACAGACATGGAACATGCTTGTCTACAGTCTGGGAATAAATGAGGAGAAATTAAAAACATCAAACAGAGGACATCAGATAAGAACCTGTGGTTGTGAGTTAGCTTTGTAGCCAACGTGTTCATTTTTTTAAAATATCCAATCAGAGTTTTAACCCGTATGCAGTCAAAGTTCAGTCAACTGTAGTTAGGTAAATACAATTTGGATTGCAAACTGAAACCAGATTCTGGTTCTTTGCCTACCATATAATATATTACGTTTATTATTCAGTGATCTGATTTTCATATGTAGTGAGTCAGAGCCTGAATGGCTCTTCATCTGTTCCAGCAGGTCTATCATTTTTGCTTATCATTACTTTGATGACTTGCTAATTTTTTTATTGTATCTGCTGCTAAACTGATAAAGCTGTCAAACATGGACCTTACTGTACACAGGCAGTGCTGGTTTTTGTTCTCCAAAACTGGTTCTGTTTAAGTTTTCATCAAATAACGTACATGTGCACTCTAAAGCAATGTTTGTGTAGTAAATAAAACCACAGTAAGAAATGCCTACTGCACCAAACACTGTTCTTATACACGCAGGCCCTGTTTTCAGCCATAAACACACTAAAACCACACTAATGTTAACATTAACCCCTGCAAACTGATGTGATAGCATGACAAAACTGTGTGTTCATAACTGTGTGTTCAGAATGTGCATGAAAAGCCATTCACAGAGTATTCTTCAGATAATTGCCTGTTTCTAAAGCACTTTTTTTTATCAGAATTGATTTGTATTGGCAAAGTATTCTCTTGTTTCATCACTCTGAGTCAGCGATGAGAGCTTCGGGTTCACAGGGTTAGTGGGAGGTGGGTTAGCGTGAGAAGGCTTAACCCTTTATTCTCCAATGATAGATGATTCCCAAGAGCCTGAGGAACAGGTTACTTAAGGAGGTACTTATTGCTGTAATTGGATTCGATTTCACCTGTGGTAGCAGGAGGGGAAATGTCAGGTTGTGGTAGTTTTGAAGGCGATGGAGAGCATGGGGAGATTATTCAAAACTATCCTCTACCCTTCCTGTACTGTGGCATTCACCTGATTGTGACCAGTAGCAATAACAGCTGTTCAGTCTTGATGTAGGGTTGGGATGAAGCTGCTCGTCTGATTGAAAATCGTATTCGGATAATTTGTTTTTATTGAGTGAATTAGTGAATTGGCATAGTGGAGGAACAGAGACACACTGTTCCTGTTAGCCCTAAACAGGCTTGTATTTCCCTTTATTGTTTCCATTATTATCAATAACTAGCCGCTATCAGCGTGCTGGCTGGATTGTCACCACCTGGGGCTTAATGACAGGCCATGGTTTGCAATGTTAAAATGACTCATCACTGAGAACTACATTTGCAGTGGCAGCATCTCAGTGTGTTGTTTGAAAGGCTTATTTTGTTTCCAAGGTAGAGTATCAACAAAAAAAAAATCTAACAAAGAGTAAAGAGTCCTGACTCAGGGGTGACTCTCAGACGAGTTATAATCGTCGAAGGCACTGGAACTTTTAACTTTCGTCAGAGGATGTAGGGGACCTGTAGTCTTTATTTCCAGCTTCTTTTTCATTTAGCTTTGTGTGAGTTTAAAATAATCTTTTTTAAGATAAGCATTTAGAAGAAAGACTTTATTAGTTGCAGCTTGCTACTTCCAGGGTTGACTCCCTTTTCCTTCCCTTCAGTTTCCTGTTCTTATTTGGCAGGAGTGGCTCTCGGTGTGGTCTTCTGTTTTAAGATTCGCTGTGTTGTGCGTTCAGAGATGCTCTTATGCAAACTTCGGTTGAAACAGTGTTGCCAATATCAGCTTGAAGCACACTTAACCAAAAATGAACACATCTTTCTACCAAGCTGCTTAATGAATTCAGCTTCCAATTTGACTTTTTAACAGCCTGATTAAAAAAATGAAAAAGCTTGGTGCAGTCTAGAAATAAAAATCAAATAGCTTGTCAACCCGAGTTGATGAGAGGCCAGTATTTATAATCCGAGCTGCTAGTTGCACGGTTAATGGGCTGGTCCTTATATATAGTCCTTTTAGTATCAGTACTGATCCCAGAAACCCATGTTTGATGTTCTCTAATTAAAAAGTACATATACAGGTACTTTTAAAAATCAGTGATTTTTAGGAAGTCTCACATGAGTGACTGTGAACATAGCTGTGCTTTTTTTTGTATGGGTAGGAAAGATTGATGTGTTGTGTTGGGTTTGAACTAGAAAGCTCATGCTGGAACACAAAAAAATAATGGTTGCCTTCCAAAGGTATAGTCACGTGTCTGACCTGGAATCAGTTTGACTTCTTATGAGCCCCACCCCCTTCTTACAGTTAGGTGTTGCCAGGTACTGCAGGGAGCCCATTTAGCAGCATGGGTTTTCTAAGACACACAAGCCCAGTGCACGGAGTTAAAAATGCTCACAGCGGGGGACCCAGGTAGCGTGGTTCTTTTGTGTTAAGTTAGCCTCTTGGATCTTCCTCACAGGTCCTCCATCACATAGCTCTAAGATATTTTTCAAGCCAGAAAAAGACTGAATTTCTCTGCGGTGTGTGTTTTTGCATCCCTGTCTATCTGGGCACGTGCTTGTGTGTGTTTGGGCATGTGAGCCGAATAAATAACTCAGAGCCCTCTTCTCTGAGTGATCTTGGCACTCTCAAGGTAATGACGAGGAACCTCTTCTCCAGGAGAAAGAGCATCCTTCAGAAGACGCACAATTTTCTAGCAAAGGGGAAAATAATTTCCCCTTGCTCTTCAGTTAGCTTTGAAAGAGGTGGGAGGAAAAGGTATATAAAAAACACAAAAAACAGAGAGTTCAAGAAACAGCTTACAAAAGGTCACTCGACATATGGCACCGGACCAAGCATCCACTGTGAACTGTTGCATATGCATTCATCAAACGCACCCCATTGTATCATGAGTACTAGCAGTGATAGTCAGGTCTTTACAGAGAAACACTTTGACATTTTGTGAAATCACCTGCTTCAACTACTTGGTAAGAGTTGGACTGGATGACTGATAGCACTCATGTATGTCCGGTTGTTTTTCAGACACTGGCGAGAGCCTGTTGTTACCCTTCAACTAAGCTCAACTACCAGTGGCTCCAACTTCACATTGAATGAACAGACATGAGTGTGTTACCGGCTTTCTCATCCAAACTGCGTACAAGCAGATTTCAGGAAAATGTCAAGCAATTTTTTTTTTTAGCTAAAGTACAACTGCCACAGTTATTTAATAACAAATTCAGAAATTTCAAGATTTGCTAAAATTATGTGCAGAAGTTTTACCGGTACACTCTACTTTATTGGTGGTGAAAGTATTACATGCAACGTGCAGACCAAAAAATGCAATTTAGTCTGATTGTAACAAGTTTGCAGTGCCGGTGGAGCAACTTGAGGAATCTTGTCATGATTTTTAGACATTTCTAGGAAAAATCAGTGGGCGAGCAATGATTACATTCATCATCATCATCATCATCATTATTATTATTATTATTATTATTATTATTATTATATAAATATTTGGGGTTTGCAACACTGTGGACACAATTACACAGGTTGGCTGGTGGGAGGGAGCCTGTCTTTAAGTGACCAAATTCCAAATGGCACCAGTTGCATTCATTCTCTGTTTTGCAAATAATTTCTGTCTACTTTATGAGTGCAGACAGATTGCAATACATTGGAATCAGTCTGAGTCACTCTGCACTGATGGGCTTAACTCTTTTGCAACATGTCCCTTTGCCATAGGGGACTCAAAGCTGGCTGCCAACTGGTTGTATTCTGGTTATATCCCTATAAAAAGGATGGTTTCCAAGCACCTCATTTTACAGTTACTTCACCATCTGCACCAAATTTGTTGCTATCTGTTGAGGAATTGCTGAATCTGTTTAAAATCTATGAGGTTCTGGCTGGACTATCTTAATGTGTATAAAGTGCAATCAAAGCAATACAAGAGCCTGAACGGCATTTCATAAATCTGCCTCTAAAAGTTAACAACACATCCCTGATACAAATTTAGCCACTGTCCCCTTCCCAAATAGGAAAGATTGTGTTAGTATTGCTTTAAAATGCTGTTTTTGGTGGTTTTCCCCTCAGAAGCATCTGGACATAACTTCTAGAACTCATGGCGAGCGTGCTGTTGACCCAGTGCGCCTTGTTTTGCTTTTAGACTAGCAGATGTTTTTTGGGGTCTGGGTCATAGCTGAATACTAAGTTTATCATCACATATGATGATCTTCCTGAAGGGGTTAACAGTTTGGACTTTGTGGGTCCTGCTCCTTAATTGTTTCATGCAGTCCTGCTTAAGAATTGTCCATAACATCCAGTGTAGTGTAGCTTTAAGGCCGTAAAAAACTAATTGGGAATTCTAAAGTACAACTACCTGAACAAGTACATTATTTTGAATAAAGTATAATTATAGTTTAGTTCCCAGAACAGTTATGGAGGTATCGGTGCATGCTGCCAAAACCATGAATCCCTGGCACAGGGAGGCTGTTTTTCCTTTTTCACCATACTGTAACGTGGTGGCAACTTGCCAGTCCCCCCCAGCACCGCTACCACAACAACTACACAAACACCCGCCGTATGTGGGCTCTGACCCGGGCAGGTGACTGCTGTGCCACAAATTGATTGGCCGAGGCCTGTCGCCAGGCAGTGACTCTTCATCACTGAGTGTTTTGGGCATTGAGATAATGGCCCCCATTAATCTAGAGCCACACTCAGGGCTGTTTCACTCCCACTGCCACACACACACACACGAACACACACACACAGTGACTGACGCTCACATGCACTTGCACACATAACCCACACAGAGGTCTCTTTAGATGTGTGTGAATAGCCTCTAAATTATAAGTCTCGATCTTTCCTTTCCTTTTTATGCTCTTTCCTTTATCCCTCTGCCGTTTTTCCTCACTCATCTGTTGTTTCTTTTCCTTTTCAGGACTTCCTCTTTATGTCCTTTCTTTCTTTTTTCTATTTTTATTACACTCATTCATTTTCCTCTTCTTTTCTTTTTGACGCCCTTCTTCCTTTTCTCTTCACATTCTATTTTGTTTTTTCATCATAACCCCGTCCTGTCTTTTCCTTTCATTTATCCTTCCCTTTCCCCTTTCTTTGCTCCATTTCCATTTATTTCCTTCCTTTCTGCTTTTCTTTCCACTTCATTTCCTTTTCCTTCTTCTTTCTCTTTCATTTCCACAACATTTTCATTCTTCTTTTTATTTTGTTTCCATGTCATTGTCTCTTACTTCCTTTTTCTTTTCTTTCCTTTCATCTGTTTCAGTTTCTTCTTAACTAATTCTTTTCTTCCCATATCCTTTTTACACGTCTTCCCATCCTTCCTTCCTTCTGACTTAATTTTGACATTTTCTTTTCTTATTGTTTCTTGCTTGTTTTCTATATTTCTGTATTTTCGTGTTCTGTTTTATGCCATTCGTTTTAAAGTACGTTGGTCAATCTTCTTTTTTAATTTTAAATTCCTTCTTTCATTCTCTTGTTACCCCCCACATCTCCTGTCTTTCCTCATTTGTGCCTATGTTATCATTTGTTTTCTTATTTTGTGTTGTCCTGTGTCTCTATATCATGTCCTACATTTCCCACTCCAGCCCTCAGATCCTTAGACGACCCCCCCGTGCTCGTATTTACACGTGTCCTCCTATCTGTTTCTGCATCTCCTCTTTATCCCTCACTCAGTGAATCTCTCTCCTCCCTCTTTTTCCCGCTCCCTCTCACACTCATATTAGGAGCATTTTTTTTTTCATTAGGTTTTGGATTATTAATGGAATAATTAGTAATGGGATGTATTTTAATGAACAAATCAATCACTGAATTAAATATGGGTTTGAAACTGAATGTATGCGGGGCTACAGTAGTCTTTTAATTTGGCTCCCCTCTCCCCTTTCCCGCTCTGTCTTCCATTCACGGTCTCTCTCCTCAGGCTCGGTATAATGAAAGCAGAATACATTCAGTGAGTAGCTGTCCTGCCACTGAAATGATTGGCTTTGGCAGGGAAGCTCTGGCTGGACAACGGTCTCCACTGGGGTTTTTTTATGGTGGGGGGGATAGAGGTGGGACGGCTGTAGGGAGGAGGGGGTTGTATCTAGGCCACTGTCAGTGAGTGAACAGTGAGACAGTGGGGTCATTTGTATTTGTAACAGTGCACGTGACGCCCTGCAGGAAACACCTTGCAGTCAGATTTTGGACTCTGCTGTCACTGTGGGTCCGTGCTAACACTGACCTCGTAGCATTTCTGCACACTGTTAAAATATGCAAGAAGGTGTGTGTGTGTGTGTGTGTGTGTGTGTGTGTGTGTGTGTGTGTGTGTGTGTGTGTGTGTGTGTGTGTGTGTGTGTGGGCACAAGCAATGACACAAACCCCTTCACACACACACACCAACAAACTGTAAAATAAGGCAAAATCAGCAGGGACTTTTTTTACGTTTGGCTCCTGATCTTTGGAATCAGGTGTGTTCATGCGTGTGTGCTCTTCCACGTCGCGGTGCGTGCAGTTAGAGTTGCATTCTGCGGCGGCTCCCCGGAGATGCCACCCTGATGGCATGAGATCCAATCTGGTCAAGCTTAGCGTGGAGCCCTTTGTGTCACTCACTTCCCTGCGAAACGCCTCTCGGTGCTGAGCAAACACATCTCGCCTGCACTTATTAGCCCAGCCTTAACACTTCTTCTTCCTCCTCCTGCTGCTTGTTCTCTTTTCCCTCCCCACAAGTTTCCCCTCGTATTACCCTCCCTCGCTAAAACGACGGAGTCAATCCTTTGCTTGGAATCAAATCATCTCCCTCCTGCGCTCGTATGTCTATCATGCCATCGCATGTCAGTGAAATGTCTCAATGCTCTCAGCATGCAGATGTGGACCTGGACAGGTGTGTTTTCTGAGATGAGATTGCCTGATTTTATGGTTTTGTTTCCCTCCCGTTACACAGTTAAGCTGCTGCTGGAAAAGCGAAAAAGAAGGAGTCACTTTTCAGGGCACAAAGGACAAAAACCCTGAGGCTGGGCCTTTTGGAGTGAATCAAAAACATCTTTAACATGTGTTTTCACGTTACATAAACAGCAAGATTTTTGGAATTCATTTTTTGAATGATGTAGTGATGCTAAAACTGTTTCTTACTGGTATGGTTTGTACTGACAACATGCAGGCATGTAGGGAATGATATATGGGGGTTGTAAATATCATGTTACTCTGGACCTCTGACCTCTCCTTCAAGGTCAAATAAGGTCAAAGTTTCATAAAATCTTGTCATTAAAACAGCGTTTAAATTTCTGCTGCCTTTTTTATTGGCAACATTTTTTTATGTTAACTTTGGTATGTACAGTGCCAGGATATAACAGTTTAAATACATAACAATATGTTCAAAGTTCCTGAAATAAGTATCACTGTTTTTGGAAAAGAAAATGAACTTGTGATCAAAACGTTTGATATTTATTACTAAACATTTAAACTAATTTTACTAAACAATGTGTGAATAAAATAATAATTGTACTCAAAATTATGTCAGGTGTATTAAAATGAGTTTCAGCAGGGCTAATAACAAAAGCCTGCGCTTTGCATTTGTTTTTACTGCAATACAGTATGTTTAAAAAAAGGGAAGAAAAGGAAGCACAATGAATACATACAAAAAACTAGGATAGGAAAAAAACTACATAGCAAGAAATTATATTAGTGAGACACTCCATTAAAAACCCTCCAGAAGGCTCTAAGGGCACAAACGTAGTAGAGGAATCGAGTTACTCAGTCACCCACATGGATCAAAGAAGCTGCTACCTTTATTTGTACCAGGCTGTAAACATTATTTTAAATATGGAAGGCTGTGGGAACTGACCACATTCCAGTTCCTCAATCAGAATCAGAATCAGAATACTTTATTGATCCCTAGGGGAAATTATTTTTCGTTACAGTGCTCCATTATAAACAAACATTAACAAAGACAGACAATACACTAACTAAGAATAGCACAATATATACAGGCATATATATACATAAAAGTCACTTATTAATAAATAGCTGAAAAAGAACATGTGCAAGAAGGGTGTAGCTGTTGCAGTAAACAGTGTGTTAAGTGGATGAGTTGTACAGGGAGATGGCCACAGGCAGGAATGATTTCCTGTGTCGTTCAGTGGTGCGTTTCGGTAATCTCAGTCTCTCACTGACCGTGCTCCTGTGACTGACCAGCATGTCATGAAGTGGGTGGGAAGTGTTATCCAACATTGTCTTTATCTTGGACAGCATCCGCCTCTCCGACACCACCTTGAGGGAGTCCAGCTCCATCCCCACAACATTACTGGCCTTACGAATCAGTTTATTGAGTCTGTTGGCATCTGCGACCCTCAGCCTGCTCCCCCAGCATGCAACAGCATAGAGGATCGCACTGGCCACAACAGACTCATAGAAAATCCTGAGCATTTTCTGGCAGATGTTGAAGGACCTCAGTCGCCTCAAAAAATAGAGATGACTCTGGCCCTTTCTGTAAAGTGCTGTGGTGTTTTTAGCCCAGTCCAGTTTATTGTCAATGTGTACTCCAAGGTATTTATAGTCCTCCACAATGTCAACACTGACCCCCTGGATTGAAACAGGGGTCAAGTGTTTCCGGGTCTTCCTGAAGTCCACTATCAATTCCTTGGTCTTTGCCACGTTGAGCTGCAGATGATTCTGCTCACACCACGTGACAAAGGAGTCGATCACAGCCCGGTACTCTGTCTCATCATCCCTGCTGATACATCCAACCACCGCGGAGTCATCAGAAAACTTCTGAAGATGGCAGGTCTCTGTGCAGTGGCTGAAGTCTGTGGTGTAGAGGGTGAAGAGGAAGGGAGAGAGGACAGTCCCCTGTGGTGCCCCTATGTTGCTGATTATCTTGTCAGACACACACTGTGGGAGACGTACATATTGTGGTCTTCCTGTCAGGTAATCAACAATCCAGGACACCAGAGAAGCATCCACCTGCATCGCTGTTAACTTATCACCCAGGAGGGTCGACCTGATGGTGTTGAAAGCACTGGAAAAGTCAAAAAAACATGACCCTCACAGTGCTCGCCGGCTGGTCCAGATGGGTGTAGACACGATTGAGCAGGTAGATGATGGCGTCCTCTGTTCCGAGACGAGGCTGATAAGCAAATTGAAGGGGATCCAGATGTGGTCTGACAATGGGTCGCAGCTGGTCCAGGATGAGTCTTTCCAGGGTCTTCATGATGTGGGAGGTCAGTGCCACGGGCCTGTAATCCTGGGGGCCACTGGGACGTGGCGTCTTTGGAATAGGGACGAGGCATGATGTCTTCCACATCACTGGTACCCTCTGCAGACTCAGACTCAGCATAAACAATTTATGAAAGACTCCACACAGCTGGGGGGCACAGGCCTTGAGGACGCGGGGACTCACTCCGTCTGGTCCAGCAGACTTGCCTGAGTGAAGTCTCCTCATTTGCATCGGTATTGAGTGAAGGTGATGGGTGGGGGAGGGGTGTCAGGAATCTCACAGGAGGCAACAGCGCCATGTGAAGAGAGAGGCTGGCACAGTGGTGTGGCTCTGGATTCCAGGCTGACTACAGGTGAGGTTGTGGGGGTGTGAGCAGACACTGTGGTGTCGAATCTATTGAAAAACAGATTCAACTCGTTAGCTCTATCCTCACCTCCCTCAGCTCCCCTGCTGTTGGTTGGCCTGAATCCAGTGGTGGTCTTCATGCCCCTCCACACCTCTCTCATGCTGTTCTGCTGGAGTTTCCACTCCAGCTTCCTCCTGTAATTGTCCTTAGCCTCTCTGATCTTGTCCTTTAGTAACACCTGGACCCTTCTCACCTCCTCTTTATTGCCCCCTCTGAAAGCCCTCTTCTTGTCGTTGAGGAGGGCTTTGATGTCCTTAGTCACCCACGGCTTGTTATTTGGGTAACAATGAACAGTCTGAGCTGGAACAATGGAGTCGGTGCAGAAAGTTATGTAGTCTGTGATACACTCAGTAAGCCTGTTGATGTCCTCGGCGTGAGGCTCACAGAGTGTTTCCCAGTCTGTCACCTCGAAACAGCCCTGTAGTTCCGCTAAGGCCTCCTCTGACCACCTCCTAATGCTCCTCGTGGTCACAGGTTCCCTCCTCACAATTGGCACATAGCGTGGGGTGAGGTCAATCAGGTTATGATCTGACCTACCAAGTGGGGGAAGGGAGGAGGAGCTGTATGCATCCTTGACATTAGCATACAGTAGGTCTAGAATTTTCTCTCCCACAGTCCACATATTGTCTGAATGTTGGTAGTGTATTGTTCAGTGATACATGGTTGAAGTCACCCGAGATCACAATAAAGGCACTCGGGTGCTGAGTCTGTAACCGGGCTATGGCAGAGTGGATAGTGTCACATGCAGCTGTGGGGTTAGCAGAGGGAGGAACATAAACAGCCACCAAGATGACATGAGAGAATTCCCTCGGTAAATAATACGGCCTGAGTCCTACAGCACATAGTTCAATGTCCGGGCAACAAATCCTTTCTTTGATTGTTATGTTGGCAGGGTTACACCACCGGTTGTTAACTAAAACAGCAAGCCCACCTCCTTTCTGCTTACCGCTAGCGATGCTGTCCCTGTCCGCCCGAACAGTGTGGAAGCCTTCCACGGAAGCATTCTCGTCGGGAATGTCCTGGTGCATCCATGATTCAGTGAAACACATCAGGCTACACTCTCGGTATTCCCTCTGACTCCGTACCAGCGCTGAGAGCTCGTCGATTTTATTCGATAACGATCGCACATTTCCCATTACGATAGATGGCAGACACGGTTTATACCTCCTCCTCGCTTCGAGCCTCCGCTGTCTCACTGTCTCCTTCTTTCTTCTCTTCTGTCCTTGACCTCTGCATCCCCGATGTGTTTTTCTCCAAATTTCAGCTGGTACTTCTGCGGGTCTGGCCAGCGAGCCGGCCGGCATCAGGGCGATCAGCTGATCTCTGGAGTAAACAATCCGTGCGTGTAGGAGATGTGCTGCGGTCCCGTTCCTTGATAAAAGTAATAGTTCCACGGCCACCAGAAGAACAAAAACTCTCTCAATCCACATGATTGAGTGAAAGATAATAAACGGATGAAAATACAAGTCAGAAAAAAAAAGAATACGTAAGAAAACAGAGCTAAACTAAGAGAAAAAGCAGGAGCGACTGTAACAGGCTGCACGCTGGTTGGCGCATGCGCACTCTATATGCCAAGTGGCCACTAGAGGAACTGGAGTTTTTACCTCTTCTCAGCTCCAGAGGTTACCCATGGTAATAGTGATATCACAACTCAGTCATCATGTGATATATGATAGACTCGTTATATAGTAAGACAGTTATCTAAGATTCGTGGCAATATCTGTACAGAAGAAGAAGAAATGGCCGCCGTGTATGTGTATCATATTGATCCAGTGTATTGATGCATCTGTTCAGTTCGTTAGCTCTCGATTAGCTTTCCTCTTAAGTCTGCTGTCATTATACAATGTGTTTGTATTGCTGTATCAATAGCTTGTCTCTGCCCTATTCGCTTATCACAGTGTTGACTCCCATTGTCGTGTGGCTGATAAGTAAATGAGACCAAACGAATGTAAAAATGCTCAGTTGTGCGGCAAACTCACTTTATCGATTACTATTTTTTCAGTCATTGTTTGGCTGCCGTATCATAGACCCAGTACATTTTTCAACAAGCAGAAGAAGAAATAGAAATCTCAGTTTAGTGCTATTGACATCTCATTTCTACATCGTGCCTCTGCCGTTACAATCACATCTACGGTTGTAGTACTGTGAATAGGAACAAAGCCAATGTCAATATAAATGTTTAAGTTGAGCAGTTGGTTTGGTGTACAAAGATCTCTTTGATTTCTCTCTGTAGTGCCGTGATACCCGAAATATCCTCCAGTGCAGGGTTTGTTCTCTTGTATAGAGTTCCCTCACAGATCTTAAATCTCTCTTTAGCCATCATTGAAACTACTACAGCCAACTGCCTGCCGGGGTCTGGTGAAGATAACAGTCTGAGCAGGCTCAGAAAACCCCAAGAGATAGTCATCAAGCATCTTCTGAGAGTCACGCTTACACAATATGCTGGTAAAAGCACAGCCGTATATGTGAATAACTATACAGTTCTGCTGTGATTTTTTAATACACTCAGTATTTGGACCCTTAAAATAATGCAGTAGGTTTGTCAAAGATGTTATAGTAACCACTGAGGAATTACCTTCATTTTGACCCAATGTGTCACGTTCCTCAGAATGCTCATTTTCAGATCTCATGTTTAAGATATAATATATTATTAATTAACAGCAACACCTTTTAGTTTACACACCACATATCGGTCCCCATTGGCGTCCTTTAGCTGGGAATAAAAGGCGCTGCAGCGGAAGCAATTAACCACAGAGTGATGAAAATGTTTCACTGTGCACTGAAAAGCAATTACGAACTGAAGAGTAGCATGATTCCTGTCAACAATGTCCATTTAAATTCCTGTTAACATCTGATGAGCAAATCTAATACAGCCAGGAGGTGAAGCATGTTTTCCACCTGCGTGTGTTCATCACTGACATGTTGAACATAAGCAGAAACTAGTACACGTGTGGTGTATGTCAGGGAAGCGGAGAAACATGATTTTAATGTGCAGATTTAAAAAAAGCTTACTAACTTCAACTCTGTGTGTCTCTACTGTTGCTAATGTTCTGATATCTATGAAATCAGAAGTGACTAAGCTTGAAATGTGGCAACTTCTTGGCCTAAAAAGTTAAGCCAACCTAGAAGTGCCAAAAAAGGAAAACAACTGCAGTTCCACAAGTAGCCTCTTGAGGCTTGCTTCAGCAGCAAGTCAATGTTCGAGTGGCCAACTTTTTGTTTTTTCCAGGTTACATATTTTAAACTGTGTTAAGGCTTAAAGCTATACATGGCCCATTTTGAGTTAGCCCTTATTCACATGGCCTGAAGAACAACTGGTGATCCCCTGTAACCTGTGCTTTCTGGGGAAAATCATATATTCACATACTGGTTGGTGAATGGTTGCTGATGGTTGTAGGTAATCACAAGGTGAAATTGGTTCTCAAGAGGATGACGCACCAAAAACCTTGCGATTGGTTTGGTCTCTAACAGATTCGCATAGTCAAATGCTGTTTGCATGGAAGATGCTGACTTGTCTGCATCTTGTCTGTATTGGTCAACTACTTGCCAATTGGTATTAAAACGTAAAAGTAAAATCAACAAGCTTTTTGAACATCATTTTCACTGCTGCTCTGTAGGCAGTTAGTAACAGCTTGCAGACTTGTCGGTGTTTCAATGACTGCAGCAACCGGATAGCAAACAAACCAATCATGAGGGGGTAAACCTCTTTGCAACCACTTTTCACCTAGCGGTTGGTAGCAACCACTCAACAACCATTCAGGGAATACAGATTTCTCCACAGTAATCAGAGGGTACCAGGGGGTCACTGACTGCTTGTATGACTGCAGCAATGGATTTAACAGACAGCCAACAACAACCACGACCAACAACTAGCCAACTGCTGGCTGTAGATCCGGAGGTAGAGTGGGGTGTCAACCAATTAGAAGGTTGGTGGTTCGCTCCCTGATTCTCCAGTCTGTGTGTCAAAATAACCCCCAAGTTTTCCCAAGCGCATCCATCGGAGTGTGAATGTTAGCCGAGGTGTGATTGGGTGAATAAGACTTGTAGTAGAAAGTTCTCTGGGTGCTCAGTTAGAGTAGACGAGTGCTATGCAAGTATCAGTCCATTTGCCATTTTTCAGACGGTTGACAGCTTGTTTCTTGACCTAGATGACTTACTAGGATCTTAAAACCTCCATTCAAGTCACTTTAAAGTGTTGTTTCCCTTTGGAGCATTTTAAATCACTTATCTGACAAATAACATATTTTGTTTTGTGGTTAAATGTGCAAAATGCTCCTTGACAGCCAAGCTGATGGGCACTGGCTGAAAACTTCACTCAACCCTCTTGTCCAAGATATGGGCACTACTTGCTGTAAAAAAACAATGCTGGTTCCAAAATATGTTATACTACAAGTGGTGACATTCATTTTTAACACTCTATTTTTGATGTCAGCAGGTTTTATTCCACATCCATTCAAGTGTCCCTCCAAACAAACTGCTTAAACAGATTTGAACGCTGTCTAAAGCTTTTTTTTTTTTTTTTCCGAATCCAGATATGACAAATTGCCACTGGATGCCAGCTCTAGCAGTGAAAATAGCACATTTTTAAAATCCTTCACACAAAAGGAGAATATCATATATTTTAGCACGTAAGCCAAATGATTAATGAATTCCTTTTAGTCTATATTTTCCACTAAAAAACACATTATATAAAGTTATAGTGAATTTATTACTGTCAGCAGGCTATACGGTAGTGATCCATGTTCAGCTCTTTATTTCCCCGGGGCTTCATTAATAATGCAGTCCCACAATTCTTTGCATCTGAGAGCTTGTCGGGAGGCACATCACGCCATGATTACCAAACAACCCATAATACTATCTTTCATGATAAGAAACAAAAACCAAACCAAGTGATGTGTTTTCCTCCAACGCAAACACATTCTCAAATTCTTTAAAACAAACACACACACACACACACACACACCGGCCGGTCCCCAGGAGGACGCACATGTCCCTGCTGATGCAACAAAATGAGGAAACAGGGCGGGGGGAGACCGCGGAGGAAGAGTATGAGGTGATGAGTAGAACAGGCGGTGAAGAGATAAGCCCCCTGGGTCTTTCTAATTATCTGTAAGGATCAGCAGTGCTCAAGGATGCATAAGGGGAGGGATTTGACTGCCAGATCCACTGGGTAGGAAGGCCTGATTGGATCGGTCACCTCTTACCATACATCCTGATTACTCACAATGCCTGGAACCGAGACTCATTAGACACAGACGTCCGCACGCATGCAGATGAATGGCGGCAGGTGGAAATTCGCAGGGATTCTCCGACAAACACTTCATAACCGTGCCTTTCTGAAATGGCTGCAAACAAGAAACAACTTTCTTCTGTACTTATTATGGAGTCCTAAACATGTCATTTTAACAAAACAAGCATAAACGATTCTGCCAGGTTGCTCTGCGAATCAATTTCGTGCAATCAGGATTTCATTTTCTTTGCTACAAGCAGCCTTATTACAAACAAACGGGATGAAACGGCGTGCTGAAATTAAAGCATTTTTGCTACTTATTTGTGTGCATGCGTGCAATGTCAACAGTAAAGTGTCCCCTTTCCCGTATGAAAAGTAGCCAGTGGGCAGAATAGTCTGTCAGCTTCTCACCGAGATAATTACCCTCTGTGATTAAAAATTATAACTTCTCAGTGTCACAGCGAGCAGCAGACAAATTACAGGCATTACTGTGAACGCTGGACTGAGTGAGTGTATGGCTTGGTGCTCAGCTGATTCAAATCAGGATCAGATGTCCTCATTGTTCTTTATTTCCCCCTCTCCTCCTCCCGTTTGCTTTCTCTCTTCCTTTCTGTCCGCTTCACCTGTCGAAGTCACGAGGCCGCTGAGCTGCTGATGAAACCCATCATTACCGTCCTCTCGGCTGCCCGCAGGCCATCCTAAACTTCACAGGATCTCACTTGAGTGCTGTTAATTGATGCTTGGATAGCACCGTCACCCCCACAAGGACATTTAGTTACATGGCTGAAAATGTCATCTTTTGTTGCAGCTGAAGCGGGAGGGTTTTATTTTAATTTTACTTGAACTTCCATGTTTCTGCAGCTTTACGCTACGGTATATATTACCCGCATTTACTCAGGAGAGATGAAATTCATCGCACTGAAAGGGGGAAAAAAATCTTCCTTTTAATTCCGTTGCAGAAGCCAAAAAAAATTATTGACATTTGCTCATGTAAATTCGCCAGCAGCGGTCTGTTATTGCCTGCACAGTGACATTTTGGAAGGATCTCTCTGTCCCACAGGGGAGTTGAGATCATGGCAACGGAGCTTAGATATTTTTACCTTTGGTTCCCTCTCTTGAGGAAAGATATAATTAAGAAAGGAAGGAGGAAGACATCAAGCGCTGAGTTCCGACATTGTTTTTTTTTAAAGTTCCCTCCCACTGAGGGGTTTGCTTTTACATGCTCTGCCTTACCTGCGTACGGTGGCCCTGAGGTGCAAAATACAACAAATCAGAGAAACATTTTAAATATCTGACACAAGTAGAAAGTTTTTAATAAAAGTATGATGATGGATGGATGCCAACAAACAAAAACATGGATTACCAAAGCTTAAAAGCCACCAAAAAACAGACCAGTCACCATAAATGCAATAACTTAAATGTTCTTGCATCATCATCCAAATACTGATGTAGAAATCTGTAAAGGAACAAAATGTGAGGTTTATTTAGCATTATGAAGTTAGTTACTTGTAACAACAAAACCCAAAAGTGAAACTTTCCTAGAGAGCAGAGATGAGGTGCTCGAAATAGAGCAAATCAAAAACAACTAGAGAACTAGAACTAGAGAACACATCAGATGATCGGACAAAAACAAAGAGAGAACATGACTACACACTCACCAGCCACTTTATTAGTTATGCATGTTCAACCACTTGTTAACACAGATATCTACTTATCCAAGACAAGATTATGGTGAAGACAACACACTTTCGAACTGATCATCATGGTTGTTGATGCCAGATCGGTATTTCAGAATCTGCTGATCCTACTGGGATTTTCACACACAGCCATCTCTTAGGTTAACAGAGAATGGTTTGAAAAAGACCGTGGGGCAGCATGACAGCACAGCGGTTAACCTGGATTTGAATCCACCATCTGGCCTTTCAGTTTGGAGTTTGCATGTTGTCCTCTCCGGGTAATCCGGCTTCCTCCCATAGTCCAAAAACATGCAGTTAGCAGAGTTAGGCTAATTGGTGAATTTGAATTGCCCATAGGAATGTGAGTGTGAATGGTTGGCTGTTTCTGTTTCTGTGTTAGTCCTGCAAGAGACTGCAGACCTGTATAGGATGTACCCTTTCTCTTGCCCTTGGTAGCTGAGATAGGCTTCTGCTAGAAGAGTACGGATGGTCTGAAAAAGACAAAATATCCAGTGAGCAGCAGTTCTCTACATGAAAATGCTTTTGTTGATGTCAGGGGTCAGAGGAGAATAGTCAGACTGTTCCAAGCTGATACGAAGGCAAAAGTAACTCAAATAACCAGTCTTTACTACCACGGTGTGCAGAAGAGCATCTCACCAGGTCCCACTCCCTTCAGCTAAGAAGAGGAAACTTTATCTATAATTCATACAGGCTCACCAAAACTTTATAATAGAAAACTGAAGAACTGCTGCACAGTCTGATGAGTCTTGATTTATGCCACCAAATTTGGATGGCTGGGTTGAGATTTAGCATAATCAGCATGAAAACATGGATCCATCCTGTTTTGTATCAATGGTTCAGTCTGCTGGTAGTTTAATGGTGTGGGGGAGGGTTTCTTGGCACACTTTGGACACTTTAGCACCAACTGAGTATCGTTTAAACACCACAGCCTACTTAGTATTGAGTATTGTTGCTGACCATGTCCATCCCTTTATGACCACAATGTACCATCTTCTGATGGCTATTTCTAGCAGGTCAGCACATCATGTCACAAAGCTGAAATCATCTTAAACTGGTTTCTTGAACATAACAATGAGTTCACTGTACTGTTTGACATTATCGTGTCAACATGGACCAAAATCTCTGAGGAGTGTTTCCAGCACCTGGTTGAATCTGCGCCATGAAGAGTCAAAGCTAAAACAAAAAATATAAGAAGCTGGAGTTACAACCTTAAGACAATCAAAACAAAGCAATCCAAACAGAAAGTTACAGAAGAGGAACCTGAAATCGTATAATACAACAGAACTAAAGCGTATCATTGCAACACAAAAGCCCAGGACCATTACAAAGATGCTGTCAATCTAGAAATGTTGCTCTTTGTCTTTAGTTGTCATGTTTTGCACCCAAGTGCCACCATACCCTTTGTGCACACAGACACAGAGACGCACAGATCAGCAGCTCTGGTTGATAGATAGCTACAGTTTCTCCTGCTTTGTGAAACCAGAATGGCTGAATGCGGAGTAAATGGGCCCGCACCCGGTGTGCTGCGCCGCCGCTTAGCCGTCGTTACATATGTCCCGTTATGCCACATTCACCTGCATCGTTCATTAGCCATCCAAACCATCCGGCGACGGTGCGAGGGTAATTCAAACAGAATGCCGGTTTTTACGCATATAATCTCTTCTTTGGGGAACTAATTTGACTCAACTTTCTGTAACAGCATTTCAGAATAAAATTTGAATTTGTTATGCGCTCTCGATTGAAGAGACTGGCTCACTCTCACTCCTGTCTATTTTCCCTCGCTCCCACACAAGCGCACAGCGAGGTCTTTTTCACACACATGCTTTGGAGACTGCCAGCTCTGTGGGAATGCCTTCCATTCTATCTCCAGCTCTGCACACAGCGTATGACAGACGACCACCTGCGCCACCTGAGCGGAGCCATTGTGCATGCTCCTTATCGCACTGGTCCCAGTTCCCGGCGTGTGGACAGTCCCATATTGCTCATATTGTTGCTGCCTCCTCACCCTTTCTGTGGGGCGGCTGGATTTTTTTATTTTAATTTTTTTCTGGGTGGGAGATGGGTGGTGGTGGAAGGGGGGTCCACCACATGCGGTGCTCTTATCGCTCCCTTCTGGAAACAGACACATCACCTTTTGGTTCCTTGGAATTTTTTTTTTTTAGCCTTTCTTAACATGAATTCCCAAATAAAGTGAAGTCCAGGGAGTCGGTGCACGTGTTTCTACCTGAGAATTGGATCATTAAAGCTATTTAACTGCTGATAGTCCCCATTGAAACTGCCGCACATTGATAATAATTCAGCAAAAACTGGATCTGCTGACTTGACTTGGATATATTACCTGTTGTAGTCCACCGTGTCCATCCTCCTCTTTCTCCTCTTACCTTCCAGCTGCTCTCCTTTATGCCCAGCATCTGTTATTCTGCAGCATTTTTCTCCACTGCTGAGGTGCACTGCTCCCTGCAGTTACTCCTCCACTCCACTCCCTTTTTTTTCATGCGCTTGTTTTTCGACATTACCGAAGACTCAGATCTTCCTTCTTCCTTTCTTCCTGTTAGATAGGAGGTGCTAATGGTTTGCCGACCAGCCGTGACCTCGTCTGTTGCGTGCTTTGGAAGACTTTTAGCCCCTGTAAGCAATTCAGGAGCCCGCAGAGATGAAAAAGACCTTCGGTGCTGTTTAAAAATGAGATTTTATCCCACTTGCTAGCCCTGCACCAGGTCAGAAAAAGGATAAACTATTCACAATAAATCCCTCTGCTTTCACAAGCTATTTAACGAACACTTAACAAAACAACAGGGAAATATTCATTCCCTTCTATCTTGCATATTAGTTCAGATTTTTGACCTTTTTCTTCTCTATATAGAACAAAAACTGAAGCAAGTGGTGTAAAATATGAGAAAAAGTTTGCATATTTTATTCCAACGCAGCTCAGTCAGTAAGTGGAAACATAAAAAGGATGAGTCAGAGGTAAAGACAGCTATGACAAGAAGAAGCATTCCTCTGCCGAGTCTATTAAGTGACATTAGAATAGCTAAAGCAAAGTTTAAATAGCTGACTAAATACTGTTTAAAGTTGCTAATTACACAGCTTTTGTGCCGCAATTACTCGTCACTTTTCAGCCGACACATCCAGCTCTGATAAAGCTGCAGTGAACTCAAACGTGGTGATATGAGTCAGTTTAGGTCATGGCGTTGAGAGTTGATGGGTGAAGCAACATGAGGCATTTGTACCGTTTCTGTGGGTTAGCTACAGGCAATCGTGTTTACATTAGCTCACCAGGTATAGTAGGCCGTCTACCTGCCTTGGGCAAGATACTAACCCCGTGTTGCTCTCCGATGCATCCATCAGAGCATGAATGTGTGTAAATGTTAATGTGTGAATGTTTCCTATGCACTTCTGCATAGGAAAAAAAGTGCTTGTGTGAATGAAGAATGTTGTATAAAGCGCTTTGGGTGCTCCGGGAGAGTAGAAAAGTGCTATGTAAGAATCAGTCCATGATCACTGGTATTTACATTTACAGCTACTCCATAAGACCCACTGGCACCTCAAGGTCTAACACACTGTACAAAGCTGAAAGACAATGTGGAAGTGCCAAAAACAAGTCAGGCCCCACAGACTTCCCTGTTAAAATCCTCAACTTTACATCACAATCCACCATGTTTCCATATTAGTACATGAGAAATACATTGAGGGTGTTTTTTTCTATTTCCTAAAGCCTCTTAAGGAGTGTTCGGTGAGGTTCCTCAGTTATCTCCGCGATGGGAGGACAGACAGAGTTTTGGGTTCCTATGCAGGGAGGAGAAAAATAGCAGAGCAGTGTGCAGCTTTTCATGTGTGGCGATATGGACGTTACTTTTATTTATATTGATTTAAAGAACAAGAGCACGAAAAAAGGGGGAAATGCAAACTGCATCTAGGAGATAAAGAACTACTTAATATTGCTAACACAGCACTGGTTCATTGCAAGAACCTGCACAGACAGCATGTTAGCAGGGATTTGTGCTGGCATGTCGGGCTGTGGCTTCAGGTTTCTAATGTTAACTGGTAATTATGAGACAATGAAATTCAGGTCATGTTATGGAGGAACATGAAAATAACGTAAAGAGTGGTTTAAGTAAAGCTAATTTCTCTGTGTAATTACTTTTAAGAAAAGTAACAAGCAATAAGTAATTCTTTTTTTCTTTTTGAGTAACAACTGAAGGTTCTGCATTATAAGACCACTGAGAAACACACTGATCCAGAGTCACTTAAACAAACCTCTCGACTACGTTTGTCCAGTTAGTTACATTTTTAATAATCACTAAAAACTGTAACATCTAATAGTTACACTCGATGGTCACTTTATTAGTTACAGCTTTTATTTTTCATATACTGTGCTCATAAATGGATGGACATGGTCAGCAAGAATATTCAGAGACACTGTGGTGTTTAAATGATGCTCAGTTGGTACTAAGGAGATCAAAGTATGGTAAGAACATTACCCCCACACCATTACATCACCAGCAGCCTGAATTGTTGATACAAGGTAGGATCGATCCAATTTTGGTAAATCTGTGTGAATCATAGCCTCAGTTTCCTTTTCTTAACTGACAGGAGTGCCACCCAGTGTGGTCCTCTGCTGCTGTAGTTCATCTGCTTCGAGGTTCAACATGCATTCAAAAGCATAAATGCACTAAACTGCTGCCGTGTGATTGGCTGACTAAATATTTGAATCAACGCGCAGTTGAACAGGTGTCATTTTCTAATAAAGTGGCCTGTGAGTCCACATAGTTCGTTGCGTGAGTTTACGTGTGCAGAGGAACCAATAAAATGGACCATGTTTAACACCTTCATAGAGCTGTGTGTCATCAACTGGTAGCATTTGAACAGTTGAATACCCGCCAGCCAATCAAATCATATGTGAGTCATACTCACTTACTTTTTTCATCTGCAGTCAAAAAAAAAGTAGTTGTGTATGACTTGGATATATATAGTGCATTAATAACTGGTGTTTTGCCAGTGTATGCACAGACAGTAGACCACGGTTGACCGTGCCAACGTCCCAAAGCACATCCTGACTTTTACAAAGGTCTTGGCAAAACAGCTATTGAAAAGTTACACAGAGTAAATGTTTTTGGCAGACAAAAAAAAAAAAAGTAAAATTATTTCAAACTGCTATAGCAGCACTTCATGCTCAGAGGGCTTCAAACATACCCCCAGTGTCATCTGGGATTAGCAGCAAGGATGTTAGGCCCTTAACCTTACTGCTGGGAGGCGGGGGAAAGCTGCAGTGAAAATGCTCAGCGGGACCTTTCATATACGGTTCAAGTACATGTTTTCTGGAAACTGTGGCTTTGCCTGAATTGGACAGATGTATTCAAATGAGCTGCTGCTGTTCACAGTGACCATTCATCCAGTTGTGCCCCAGTGTCAACATTAACAGCGAAATTGTGTTCACTGTGAATCACTGTATTTGTATTTCAGCTCCTTTTTTCATTTAGCTTCAGTAACTTGGGGTCATTCTACATCCAACATATGAGTGAATGTTACCAAATGTCTTTGAAATGTTTGCATGCTCACCACCACCTTATATTTTTTTCAACTTCATTGTCGGTTCTCATGATAAAACTGACTTTAAAATGCACTTAGTCCACAAGAGCCCGAGCCCTTTTTTACCTTTACTTATATCAAAAACTGATAAAGTTAGATATTGGGAGGTGTAGCATGTCATTCGTTACTTGTTAGAAAACTCACAGGCAAACTGCATCTTCTCTCTATTTATCTACATCAGCCTGAGCATCATCATCTTTCCTTCAAAGGTCAGCCGTAAACATTTACTTTGAACTTTGAGTGCATCAGGGAGGTTTGGAGTGACGCACGGTGCCAAATGTAGCTCTTCTTCTGAGGCCGACAGCTTTGCTTTTTGCCACAGAAAAATAATGGCTGACAGAGAGAGAACAAAGCGACTTTGCCTTTCGGGCACGTAGACAGGTACTTTATTCATCTGCTGTTTGTTCAAGCTGTTCCGGGGTTCCTGCAGATCCTGAAATAGTTATAAAAATTAGGCTTTAATTGGTATTAAAATGGGCTTCCAAAAACCTTAAAAATGCTAGGAGACACAAATGTTTTCTGATGTAATCTGTCCGTTAAAATCTGAAAAGAATTCATATCGTCTTCCCTCACATTTATAGAAGAACCAAACTACTTTGCTCTGAGGAGGAGATGTTCAAAGCAAACGATGTGGGGGATCGACAATTTCAATGAAAACAGGCAGTTTCTGAGGCACAGCTGAGGCTGGTACCACATAAGGCGAGATGTATTATGTGCAGGAAGTGTTGCAAACTCTTTTAAGGGATTTAAGGCAGTGAAATCCTGCAGTGCTGCCAAGCTCTGGACGCCCTTTTCCTTGCAGTTCAGCTAAAACCGCCTACCACACTGCTTGACCTGCCCGTTACATCTCACATCAGCTTGTTTAAATGCTCAGGGAGCGCCTGAACCAAACCACAGAAATCAAACACCAAACTGATTTTGTAATTTCTTCAGTTTTGCTTATTGTAGAGTTTATGTTAAATGTTATTGTTATCATTCACCTTAAATCCAACTTCTTAAGATGCAGGACCCAAAGCCAAATAATAATCAGACTGATCATCCAAAAGTCCAAAGACACCCAGAAAACTCTCAACAAGCAGCAGTTTAATGACTATGGTAAAAAATTGCTGGTCTGAATATTGCTTGTGTATTTAATAGCCATTTAAAAGCAATCATATTTTAAATGTAGCTCCAAGTGTGGCATTTTAGCCTTTACTGCAATAGGAAAGTGGAGAGAAAAAGAAAAGATAGGAGAAAGGAATGAAGTCAATGACTTCAAGGCAGATTCAAACCCAAGCTGCTGCATTGAGCTTACAGCGTATTAGTTGCCAGCGAGATAAACCAGCACCAAAGTGTGGCTCTTCAACAGAATGTCAAGTGGCACTAACTTTAGCATTGTTAGCATTTAATGTGTTTCAGGTTAACCGAACATGGTTATGTACTATTCTGGTTGAGTGGATAAATGCTAGCTTTCTGTCACTCCTGAGAAGGCTGTTCCAAGTTTTCTCCATGTGTGGATAACGGCTCTGATCGTGGTTCACTGGAGTCCCAAGGCCTAAGAAATTTTTTTTAACACTTTCAAGACTGATCGACCTCAATGAAATTGTTTCTCTGCTGTTTCTTGTGGCATGATGTCGTACTTTTTGAGAATGTCAAACAGGTTCTTATTAAGTGATTTCTTAATTCAACAGGCCTGGCAGTAATCAGCTGGGGTTAATCAAAGTTCATTCGTGATTTAAAAATCATAAGATTCTGTTAGATCTTAAGAATTTATGAATAATTATGAATAATTAGTTCATCTGGTATTTCTGGTGACTAGTTGTGATGGTATCAATGCTTAATTGTCTGGCTGACCAGCTGTTCTCTCAATACTAAAAAAAAATCACGTAATCCACATATTTTTTTCAATCATCTCTAATGATCTAATCACCCTTTTATTTCTTTATTATGCTCCATGACTCAGGACTTGGGTCTTGATTGAAAGTCTTAAACTGTGCACTGGCAGACGGACCCTCTCGACCTGAAACGCTGGCTGCCCCCAACGTCCCTCCCCCCGGGACGCTGCTGTTTACTGCCCAGGGTGGCTGAAAATTAATTGGCTCCTTGAGCTGCTCTATGTTCCCCGTCAGTGCGATGGCCTCCCCTCATTGCCCTGTCACTTTAAGTCGAAGTGTATTAATGGACTGTGTGGGCCATTGATTCCTAATTTCTCTCGACGTCAACAGGCGGGATAAATACGCCCGAAGTCGGTCGTCTTCTGGCTTATTGTAATCAGCATTGTTATTGATCGCCTGCCCGACCCCCCAGAAGTAATCTATTTTAAATACACTTTCAGTAAAAGAGGGGTGCTCATTGCCTAGTCAGGACACATTGTCTTCATATTAGAGAGGAAAGCCACAGAAGTAGAAAAAGGGAGACAGGAAATACAAGTAGGAAGTGTCCTGAACTGGGAGATAATGGAGAAAGCAAGTGAGAGACATGCAAACTAGCCGATGGATGTGTTTCACGAGGAGCTGGGCACCGGTGGTGAAATATCACTTGCTTTTGCGTGTAGGTGGTGGTCTCTGGGTGGTCACTGTCAGTGTGAGTGCATGTGCATATGTGTTTCTACACATCTGTCTTCCCGAGACCAGCGGATGATGGATGAGGACTCAGCTACTAGCGAGCCAGACGTTGGAGCGATCGATTTATCCTCACATTCGTCTGGGAGGAGGAGGCGTGCGGCGGCTCGCCACGGTGAACATTTCAACACAGTGTTCCTTGATATGTGCCCACGTGTCCACGAACACACAGGCATATACAGTATTTTCATAGTAAGCATTTCAAATGGGCAATGATTCTCTCGCACCAGTGGAGGCGTGAGCCATGGTTCGAATTCATCATTGTGCGCTGACCACAATGACCACCAAGGTGTTTTCATTGATCCGCCTGCAAAATGGCATCCACTTGTTTAACATCCAGAGTAATAATGCTTCAACTGGCCCAGCCTTGCCCGTCTACCTGTTCATCTGGTAGTTTTCTTCAGATATGACTGCACAAGACAGGAGAAGAGTGAGTGTTTGTGCTCACACATGCATGATAAGACGTGCCTGTTTGCGTGTGTCTGGCATTCTCTGCTTGACTTCACGTGTGTCCGTGCGTACGCTTGCACGGCCACAAATAGGTTTTTGTGCGACTGTCAAAGAGCCGCTGCTCCATCCAGCCCATTGAGCAACAAATTAGGGCCGCGAAGCAAAGTTGTCTCCAGTCTAAGCTTTGTTGTTTTTCCCCTTACTTGCTTTGCTCATCGGGTGTTCATAATCAACGTTAACAAATCAGCAGGGCATCCATTGTTCTCCCTGCCCAGCCATCTTGAAAATGGCCCCAATTACTGAGGACACCAAGGCGACGTGTCAGTTATGAGTGAACAAGATTGCATTTGACTTGGACGCGTTACAAGACGTAGGTACTGATGTTGCACACTTCGGTACAAAGCCAGCACCTGTTTTTGTTTTTTTAACAATGTATTGTGAATGTCAAAGAGCTTCTAGAAGGAAGTTTCTCCACCTGGCAGTCATTTCGGTAGTGCTTCTGGGCTCTTATTTTAAATCCACTGTCAAAATGAATATGGAAAGAGCTTTTCTGTTATCATCAGGGCATAAAAACTGTATAAAGCCACCAGTCTAATGTGACAGAAATAACTTTTAAAAATGGGTATTCTTCCTGAAAAATTTGGCTTTTGAAGCTTTTTCAGGTCACGCTTCTTCTACGCATGCTCGCCATTAAACAACTCTATGACTTCATTAAGAGGTCAATCAGCATTGCTGACGTCACACCATTCATAATGAAAAACTCCATGCATTCATCTTTTATTCACATATTTGTTACTGTCGAAACGAGAAGATAGAAATATCTTGAGCGATCCCTCGTTTCTTTATGTTTTGCTGCTTCAAAACAGCTTTCTTGTAATTTTTTTAAGAGCAATAGGTCTGTAGGGTATCAAACTTTTTCTTTGGACATTGGCTTCTTTTTCACTCATTTTGAGTCCAGTCCTTGTACCTGACTATCTAAGGAAACTGTGGAACACAGGCAACCATATCAGTCATGGATTGGCCTCCCCAGAGCCCAGACTTCAACATTATTGAAGCAGTGTGGGATCATGTTGACAGAGAACAGAACAAAAGGCAGAAACATCCAAAGAAGAGCTTTGAATGTCCTTCAAGAAGCCTGGAGAACTATTCCTGAAGACGACTTAAAGAAATGACAAGAAAGCTGCCTAAGAGAGTTCAGACTGTGCTGAAGAATAAAGATGGTCACACCAAATATTTACTTTCAAGCTCGTTATAATTGTACAAACTCTTTTGCCTTATTTACTGTATTTACATGTGCGTTTTCAAATGTTTCAATAAAACACTGCACCTCTTTCCCATTCCCTTGCAAAATATAAAGACATGAGAGGCAGCTCAAGACTTTTGCACAGCAGTAGATGCCACCAAATAGTTATAAATGTCGTGAAACTATACTCCAGCTAAGTTGGTTATTTGCTGTTTGTTGCCATTTTTGAATTTACGGAATTCTGTCATATGTTTCTATTAAGGTTTCCACTGAGCACATCTCTCTTTCTTATAAGGTCTCTGGCGTTTACAGCTTCTACGTTTAAAACGTGTGATATCATTGACTCAATGGCCATGAATATAAACAATTCAATGTTCTCTAACAACAAATCTGTAGTGACATCACTGTCATATGAGTGCTCACAGTTTGGGAAATTTTAGACTGAGAAATGTTGAGTTTTGTTTTTGGACTCTGACAGGCAGATTGTCTGTGCCAAAAAATTGACATCTTTGAAATGCTGTAAAAGCTGACTTGGAGTCTCCATCTCTTTGAGTCATGTATATGAGAAGTGCTAACAATGAATGATTGAGTCTAAATGTCTGCTTGGATGTGCAGTTAATGACAATGACAATTATGACAATAATTTTATGTTAGTGCTGACATTTGCCGCATCACCGATCTCAGACTGCTTCAGTCTTGAAATTTAAAATGATGAATGGCTTCATGAGAGGATTCGCAGTCAACTCTTTCTCTCTCTGTCTCAGGGAATGATGTACCTGGAGGAGAGGAGGCTGGTCCATAGGGACCTGGCAGCTCGGAACGTGCTGGTAAAGTCTCCCAATCACATCAAGATCACCGACTTCGGCCTGGCCCGACTGCTGGACGGCGACGAGAAAGAATACAACGCAGACGGGGGAAAGGTCGGTGTAAGTGGAAGAGTGTTAATCTTTATATGTGTACACAGCAATTTCACATGCAGGACAATTGATATGAAAGTACTAAAACCACAAGACTTGTGACAGGGAAAACCGTACATAAACTGTAGAATGACACTTTTCACAATAATATACATTAAATTCAGTTCATTTCAATTCAGTTTAATTTATATAAACTTGTCTCACTTCATCTGAGCCAAATCACAGTAACTGTTGACTCAAGGCGCTTTATATTGTAAGGTAAAGATCCTACAATAATACAGAGAAATCCCAAACAATCAAACAAACCACTACAAGCAATCACTTGGTGATGGTGGGAAGGAAAAACTCCCTTTTAACAGGAAGAAACCTCCGGCAGAACCAGGTTCAGTGAGAGGTAGCCATCTGTGACTGGTTGGAGGTGATGGGAAAGAGAAGAGAGCCAATAGTAACTAATGACATGTGATTATGTTGGATCATTATTACTGATTCATTGATGTCTTTAATGTTGCAGCTGTTGATGATTTTAATTATATGTTGCTGAGTAGCTTGATGTATAATGATACAATTTATCTGCTAAATGTTAAGTGAAAAAATAAATGGCATTTAGTAGAAAAGAGTGGACTTGGAGCAGAAAGCAGTGAAAACATATTAATGCTTAAACAATGCAAAAGTGCATCACACCTTCATTACTTCAGTAAAGTACTTTAGTAAGTGTACACAGTCTCATTCCTACTGGTCCTTTCCAGGTTCTCAACCAGTGGTGTTAACAGTACTCTAGTGCAGCGGCATGCCCTGGCCTTGTCCACCATATTGTCCTGTAAATTTACATATTTGGACAGTAAACAGTTACAATAGCCCATAATACACTACAACCACTTACTCTAAAAAGTAAGTAAAATGTTTTTACTATTTTCATTATATAATCATATGTAATTCGTTTTTAAAGTGTTTTAATTGATGATATTTGTTACATTTCTTTTTTTCATCCTTAGTTTTGTTTCTAGCTCCACACTGGCCTTGTTAGCACAGCCTGATTAGTTTCATCATACATCTGTGCGCAGCTCTTGTATATTAAAATACAAGCACTTAGAGCACTTACAGTGGAGCAAATCAGGAACAACCTGACAGCTCGTTCATTCACGAGAACTTCCTTATTACCTCCCGATCAGTGGCTTTACAGTTAAAAAGGAACCAGCTGTGCGATTCTTTAAATATTGATTGGATCATAATTATCTGAGTGGCACAAATCAGTAATTAGTCATTCATTACAGATTACTCGCTCAGTAACTGTTTTTGTTTTGCTTTAAGGAATGAAGCACCATACTAGATGCATACTACTACTTCCTTGTTGGATAAGAAATACTTTACCATTAACTACCTTTTCTGTATCACCTTGAGTAAAGAATACTTTTTAGTTACTTATTTCTTAGGGACTGTCACTTATTGTTTTTTGTCTGTTCAATCAAATAAGGCAAAGCATTTAAAGATACAGTCATATGAAAAAAAGACACCCCAAGCTACAAAAAAACGACACCTCACGATTCGGTAGCTTGTAGAACCAAAAACTTGACGGAAGGATTTTATATGACTTTTCAGTCTCTCACATTTTGTGGAGGAAATCTAAGTTGTGCTGCCATGTTCTTTTTAAATAGGAGAAGAAAGGCACAAGTCACACTTGTTCAGTCTTTTTCTGCTTCTACTTGGGATGGGTCTCATCAGCAAGAACGACGAGTCAGCATACAGAGAGGAGGTGCAACAGCTAACAGACTGGTGTAGAGTTAACAACCTGTCTCTGAATGTGGATAACACAAAAGCGATGATTGTTGACTTCAAGAGAGCACAGAGAGATCACTGTCCACTTAACATTGATGGATCCTCTCTGGAGGTCGTCAAGAGCACCTAACTCCTTGCTGTCCACCTGGCGGAGAACCTCTCCTGATCCCTCAAAACCAGCTCCATAACCAAGAAGGTTACAGCATCTGTACTTCCTGCGGAAGCTGAGAAAAGCCCATCTCCCTCCATCTATTCTTACCACGTTCTACAGAGGGATTATCGAGAGCATCGTGAGCAGCTGCATCACTGTCTGGTATGGTAACTGCACCGTATCGGATCGCAATACCCTACAACAGATAGTGAGAGCAGCTGAGAAGATCGTTGGAGCCCCTCTCCCCTCCATCACGGACACTTAAAGCACCCGCTCCATCCACAAAGCCACCAGCATCGTGGAGGACCCCACACACCCCTCACACACACTCTTTACCCTGCTGCCTTCTGGAAAGAGGTACCAGGGCCCTCACTACCAGACTACGGAACAATTAAAAGTGTTACCATAGAGAGCTTTCAAAACGCCAGTCAAAATCCGGCTCAGACAGTCAGGGGCTTCATAGCTGTAAAGTAAAGAAGACACAACCTCTGTTACTCTATCATCACTCATTTCAAATGTCAGCACAGCCAGTCACACACACGGCAGAGTTGCAGTGATTAATCTCAATGTGTTTTTCTTTTGTCAGACAACTTTGTGAAGATCAAATAATGATCTTATCGGCGTCAGAGCAATAGCGGAGAATTACTTTTCACGTCACTTAGCAGGTAGTATCCGTACCCTGCGATCGAATCACTGTTTTGTGCCCATTCAGCGGAACAAAAACAGACACGCGTGTAAATGAGAACAACAAAATCATAAGTGTGCCTTTGTTTAATCACAGCAGAGGTAACGATGGAGATAAGGAGGAAAGTCGGCGGGGTTACAGCACCGTGTTGGCTCCATCTGGCCAGATATTAATTGCCAAGCTTAATTTTCCTGTTTATCAACCCAAAAAAAGGGAGAAAAATAAGAAGAAAGGCTGCCGTTTTCATATTTCAGTCATTTAGACGCAAGTAGTTATCTTTACAAGAGCAAAACAAAACAAAAGCACTGTGATTACAGTTTCAAATTTAGCCAAATTAACGCTTTTTGCTTTATGAACACCTGAAGTAGCATGGACGTATAACAAAAACCCCAAGGAATGTGTTATGTTGAGCACATTTGGTCAGAAAAAACGGTGGTGAACTTTAGCACAATATAATTTAGAAGCACTTCATGCAAGCAAATAACGTAGCCGCAGCTCCCAATCAGTTTGTTTTGTTTGGGGAACCAGTCTGCATTAATTAGAATCGCCTTCTCTTTTTCCCCACCCCACTCGAGACTTCCTATGCAAATGTCCTGATCAACTCCCTTTATTAAATTGGCTCGTTCATCGCTACACCCATTCAGCTGGAGGCCCGTAGGTAGCCACTGCATCTTGAGTTGGAGCAGTTATCTCTGGACACGAAAAGGGTGGTGGGAGTGGGAGTGTGGTTGCGGGGGGGGGGCAGTATTTTCATAAACCAGGCAAGTTTGATTCAGCCATTCTGAGTGATTGGCTCCATGTTGGTATTCACTGATGCCTGGAAAAAAAAAAGAAAAAGAATGAAGGGTGGGGGCTGTTGTCAGCACATCTACACGTATGCCATAAAAATAGACGTGCCGTGGGAGATAAATCAACAGAGATGAAAGTGGAGGTGCCATACCACATTTCCAACCTGAAGCAGTTTCATTTCCTCCCTTCCTGCTCATTTCCCCGAAGAATGAGTGTGTGTGTGTGTGTGTGTGTCTGTCAGGCTACCAAACGAAGGGAGGGGCTGGATTTTAAATGACCGTGTGCTCACATGCAAAAGGACACATAATTGCCTTGCTCAGTAGACATGCTGAAAATTCAGTCAATATGGAAATCACACAGTGGTCGGGATTTGGCGCGACGTCTGCCGTCGTCCTTGTCGGGAATGTCGAGAGATCTGCTGTTATTACTGTTTCGCACCCCCTTCCCGCTCTCTTTAGGCTGCTCGGATAAAGTGAGACAAATGGCCGATACAATCTCATTTAGCATCTTAAAAAGCGCACTCGCTATTGATGATTTCTGAGTCCAATCAATCACAATACTTGAGTAATATTGAGCAAAGCAAAACTATGGTTGAAGGCGCTGTCGATTGCCCAATAGCTTTTGAATGCTGGAGTAAAAGAAATGGCTGCTTTTGAGCAAAACAGCATAATGGAAAGTTGTCTGCAATTCAGGTATAAATGGATCAGATGAATGAGAAGCTAATAGTTCAGATTTTAGTTGTTTTATTTTTAATGTCTCTCCTCAGATGCCCATTAAATGGATGGCTCTGGAGTGCATCCACTACAGGAAGTTCACCCATCAGAGTGACGTGTGGAGCTACGGTGAGTGTATTTCGTGTAGGCGTCAATGTTTCTCGTGCTCCAGCGACCTGAAATCCTGTTTAGTGTATCTGCATTTACATTTTCACCCGCTCCCTGTCCCCTGTCGTTCTCTGGGTCCCTTTGCCTCACCTTTCCCATCTTTCTCCGTCTATCTTATTAATATTTGTGTTTTTCTACTCCTCTTCCGCACAACACACTCCAGGAGTGACCATCTGGGAGCTGATGACATTCGGAGGCAAGCCTTACGATGGGATCCCCACACGAGAAATCCCAGACATCCTGGAAAAAGGCGAGCGCCTGCCCCAGCCGCCAATTTGCACCATAGACGTCTACATGGTCATGGTCAAATGTAAGAACACACCCACACACACACACACATATGTCAGACTTCTTGTGTCTGAAGCAGAGTGATGTGCGGGGTATAATTTTACATATGAAAAGAAATGGCATAGATAAGCTTGCTTCTGATAAACATATCTATAAATAATAACCACATGTGAAAGTCTATTTATGCATTTAGAATTTAGTTTAAGTTTATTGCTGCTTTGCCAATAAACATGGCTTCCCTCCTTTTCATTTTCTTAATATGTATCTGGTGTCAACAGGCCACCAGCTTACAATAAAACTGTCTGAAGCTAAAAGCAATGACAATGACATAACAGCAGAACCTGTAATATTTACTAATTAACACGTAAACACACAACAGCGTTAAATTTGCTTGGCTCTCGAGAGCTGAAAGTTGTTTGGAAACTAGCAAGAAGTTACTAAACTAGAGAAATAGCTCATAACTGATCAGAAACCCACAACTTTTTATTTTTAGATATAAAGAGTTTGTTTAACCATGCTTTCTCTGCTCTACAAGTTAGGCTTGTAGATTAATTTGACATGTGAACAGAATGAAGTGAAATTAACACATAGATCCTCCTGATAGAAGAGTGTCAGAAATATTAAAAGTTATATGTGATGGCTTAATCATTCCATGGGTTTGGACACATATCATGGTAGGTATCATCTAGAGACAGCATATAAAAGATGTAAACCTCCATGATATCAGTTACTGGTTATGCTACAGTAATACCAGGGAAAACAGTGGATGGAGACCATGGAACGACCAATATTACTGCAACTGTGTGCAATGAACTTGCAGTCTTGTTACCTTTGAAAAGCTTGCTTTCAAAAATGGAGACCAGATCTATGATCACTCCCAGTCGGTGGTCATCTCTGAGTTGACTTTGGTGCGTCAAGACTGGCAATAAGATGGAGTCAGTCTGCAATAGAATGGGGTCAAGTTTGCAGTTGCATGCAGTCTGGGATAATATGTCAATTAACTGTGATCTGTTGCTATCTGCTTCACTTTTGCCATCTATGTACTCAGAAATTCACATTAACTACTTAAATTTAGAATCCAGACTGATATTAATAGGTTTGAAATAAATAATTCCTCTGCAAACAGTGACGTGTTTGCTAAACAGCCATTTTACTGTTAAATGGCATAGGCCCTAGCTTTTATATTGGAATTTAACCAGAATACAACCAGCGGGCAAACAGCTCGGTCGATTCTCCTACTACAAAGAGACGAGTGTAGAATGACCCAGATTTATTGCAACCTGTTGGAAAGCTATCCGTGTTTATAAATTAGATGGTAATTATGTTTAAACCCTAGCTATTCGGAGTCAGGTTGCCTCCCACCAGGAGAGCTGTGCAATGTGGTCAAAAGTGGTTACAGTAACTCCTTGCAATCAATCAACAAATGCAAAACAGAATAAATGTCACTGATTCAACATTGATTATATTCCATTTCCAAGAAGATTGCTGTCTTATTTTTACTCTAATATGACTGCTGTTTTGAAGCTTTTGGTATTTATAGCATATGAAGCTAATAAGCTAGCAAACTTGGCCAACAGCATATTTTGCACATTGTGTGATACTGAGTAATGTGCAAATTTTGTCAGGCTGAAAACAGACGTGAAACTGTACTACTGGAGTAAATTAACCAACTCCTTGGAGTATGTCTTAGTATGCTGCTATTAATGCTAATGAATGCCAAACAAGATCATCCACAACCAAAGTAGTCTCACCTCTACAAAAAGCCAATTTTTAAACCTTAATAGAAATGGCTGAGTTATATGAAATGGCACCTACTGTAAAGATGTCATAAATGAAATGAAGGGAGCTCTGGAGACCAAATGCATTTTTGTACCAGTCATGTAAACCTGTTTATTTCTGTTCTAAAGTCTATGGGCTCTGTCCTGTTTTTGGAGCCTTCCTCGAGTAGTCATTAGAGGAACTACTGCCTCGGCCCCAAAGTTTGCTGCTTGGTGTTACAAAACTCTAGATCCATATTATATATTAGTATATAAGTTTTAGCAAATTCCTTATAGCAGTCATTCAAATATTATTGTTGTCTAAGCAACACATAGCAGCATGAAACAATGTTACAGAGTAGCACTCCAATAAAGCACGCCTCATGGAGAACATGATCAAATTTATTTTTATGCCATGTTTATTCACTACTGTAATTCGGCTTAAAGTGTCACGCATGAGTTGTAGTTTAATAATAAGGCTCAGATGTTTAATATTCATCTGGTGAGATGTTAGTTGGGCTCTGGGGCTTCATTTCAAGGCTAGAAGAAAAGCTGGTATATGGAGAGAAGGAAAGTAGATGAGTGTTGTCATGAAACTGTGATGAGATGCTGGTTTATGGTCTGCAGCATACAGCCCAGCCCTCACTGGGGATTATGCCCACATCCTTGTTGGTGTCATCCTCCATCTGGACAACCACATCTCCCCAAACGCTCCCTCAAGCCAGTACAACTCATCCAAAAATCCGCCTTCTCCCATCCTCCCCAAATTCTCCCATGTCTTTCCCATCTTGCAATCGTTCCCCTGGCTGAATTCTGTACCCTGTTGCTGGTGTCCATGGCTGTGGAGGGACCCTCCCTCCCATATTTCCAGGAAACTGTCCAGACTTGTATGCCAAACCATGCTCTGAGCTGTGCCAGCCATTGGCTAGTTGGCTGTCCATCCACGCACCAGTCTGGTATTCACGCCGCCCTGTCTGAACTCAAGTATGTCGGAGTGACTTTTCTGTCACTCAGTCTTCTGTTGTCTGAAAATCCCCCCAAAAATGACCTCACTTCCACTCCTCCCCACTGACTTTCTTGTTTTCCCTCTTTACTTGTGATTCTCAGTTATTTTTAATTATCTAATCTTTTGTACCAGTATTGTATCTGAATACATTCTTATGGCTGCTTGTAGCGCAGTGAATTTAAGCTTAGTCTACTGTTCCACTCATTGTAATTCACTCTGCAAAGAGCTTAAAATGGCAAATGTGTTGAAAGAGAATAATGTGATCCAGCTTAGAGCTTGATATCAAAACATATTCCCATGACAAAAATGTTAATCCAACTGAAATGTCATAATATCTAATAGTTGCCAATGGCTTTTGACAGCACAGAAGCAAACCATGAAAGCCCTGCAGCCATTTAGCCTAATAATGCCAACTTATCCTCTCTTTCCTCCTGGTGGAGAAATGTAATTTTTATGTGCTATGCTAATTTGTCTGGACGTGTCTGGACAATAATGTTGTAAATGCTGAGGTCAGAGAGGTTCATTCAGCTTAACAAGCAGCAAAAATGCTTATATACACCTGATTTATTAGGGTAGATGTCTGATACACAGTACACCACAGAAGCTTTGAATGCTAAAAGTAAAGGGAGAATGCTTTCAAAGCTGATGAGTTTGAAGTCAGATGCAGTGTGAGTACCCTTTGTCAGTTACATTTCTGTAGTTTTGCCTCTGTACACCATCAACATATAATCGAACTGCTGAATTTAAGCTACAGTTCACAGGGTTAAATAAAAGTGTTGCTTTAACTGTTTAGGAATTACATTCATTTTTATACATAGTCTCACAAGTTCCGGTGTTGGTCAAGTTACTTGGAAATAGTAATTAGTTACTAATTACTGATTACTTTTCCAAGAAAGTAATCCCGTTACTTTACTGGTTACTTATTTTCAAAAGTAATTAGTTACCTTACTACTTAGTTACTTTTTAAAAACATGATACACAAATCCATATAAAGCAATAGACCTTTCAGCCCAATTCTATTTTTTTTCATAATCCATCATATAAAATGGAATCAAATGAAAAAGTCTCTTTTGAAAACTTGTTTTATTAGTTTTAATCTTTTAACTTTATGCACATTGCATCAAGTACAACTTTATTATATGCAACTGTCTTTGACTTGAAGAAATTTGTTTAAAAATTTAAACCTATTTTCTGCATATTCCAGCATATAAAATATTTTTTGTGTGTTTACACTCACTCTTTTAAATACATACAAGTAGAACACAGCAAAAAGTAAATACAATCAAAGATTCAGCGGCACTGTTGCTCTTAAATCTATTTTCACCTGTTTAACAGGAGTGGAAAAGTCGGAGGTTGGCCCAGTGTCGCAGCGGTCATGTCAGTGGGGGGATCCGGGGGTTTCTCTGTGAATTCCACATTCCCGTGGCAGCGTGCTAGGTGCTTGCTCAGATTTGAAGTTTAATTTTTACGCTGTAGAAAGATGATTTTTCCAAATAGTAATCCCTTACTTTACTTGTTACTTGAAAAAGTAATCGGATTACAGTAACACACTACTTTTAACGCGTTACTGCCCATCCCTGCCCATAAGTAACTGGACAACTGACTGACAAGCAGTTTCGTGGTCAGGAAAGCGCTGTTCCCTCATAATTACATGACAAATTAGAGAACCACCTTATAATTTAACTTTTAATTTAAAGATCACAAATAGCTCTTTCAAATTATATATAATCGTGTAACATTTGTACATTCGTATTTTTATCAATGCTTTCTAATTATGTGTTTCTGCTGCACCACCACTGCTCTCTCCTCGTCATCTCCACCTCATCTTCTTCCTCCTCACCACGAACCTCGTTTCCTGAGCTGACATCAGGGCTCTAGCACATGAAAACATTATTATTTATCCCTGATATTGTCACCGATACTTATTGTCAGCAGATTAGACTTTTGACCCTCTCACATCCTCACATCGAATTAGTCTATTTGCTAAGTATCAGAGTCCAACAATGTTAGATCCACTTCAAAGAAAGTTTGACAAACACCAGCTAACAGAGACTAACCCCTGCTAACAGCGGCAAAAACAGCAGCACTTACTGATGGAAAAGTTTAGGATATCCTCAACAACTCACCTCAGTATCACTGTCAAAGTAAGCTTCGCTGACTTTCTCAAAGTTTTACAGCCTCCTCCAGAGCAAATAGATGTGGACACTTCTCACTTGGCATATTGACAGCTGAGGTAAACAATAGTTTCTCAAGGCAAAGAAATGGGATATTCCACAATGGCCAAGTCAGTGACCTGATCATAACCCAAAAGAGCATACTTCTCAGTTATTAAATGCAAACCTGAAGGCTGAGAGACCCACAAACAAGCAGCAGCTGAAGGCTGCAGCAAAGGCCTGGCAGAGCATCTCAAGGGAGGAAACAGGATTTGCTGATATCCATGGATTCTAGACTTCATGCAGCCACTGACTGAAACAGATTTTCATTCACATATTAAAAACAGTCCCTATATTTAAGATTGTATGTCTGATTACTTTTGAACCTCAGAAAAAGAGGAACTATGTGTAAAAAGAGCTGTGATTCCTGAACAATTAAAGCAATACTATCATATTTCACCCAAGTAGTGACCGGATGCTGTAGAATTATCTTTTAAATTCAGTGATTTGTAGTAACAACAAGCACTTTTTTATTCTTGGTTGTGCATGGTGTGTTTGTCACCCGTAGTCATTGTGCAGCTGACACAAATGTCGTTCCACTTATCCTACTCACTATATTTCACCCTTATTAATGTAGTTTATATTAGTGAGTGGCTGTTTTAACACCATGGAGGAAAAATCATAGAATAAGTGATTCTGACTTTATGTGATCCCACACTTAATCAGGGCAGGGCTCCTTGTCTTCTTGTTTTTTGGCATTACCTTTTAATTAGTAATTTTATATTACTGCTTATCATTCCAGCAGGTTTAAAATCTTCAGAAACTGACTATTTTTTACCCACCAATTAGCAAAAACAGCACAGCTACTAATGAGATGGGTGACGTCCGGTGAGCATCATGATCAAAAATAACCCAAACAGGTCAGGCACAGAGTCCAAGTAGCAGGAGAGTCACACTGCCCAGTCAGAAGCCGGAAGCAGGCTCAGCAATCGGCCACATTAATTCTAATTGCATGTTGACTGCGAGCCGTTTGTTTGTGATCTCATGGGCCATCACACGGCGTGCCCCGCCGCTTCTGCGCCACCCCAATAAAAATGAAATAGAGTTTGATTGCTGGAGTAATTGCACCTCATTTAGGTAATGTGCCTGCGTGGGGCGTTGCAAGTGGAAATTTGAACAAAGTCAAACAGGCGAAGTGACAGCAGAAAGGGTCAGGCTTTATTTAAGAGGAGCTAGATTAAAAGTGGTGCCCAGAATGTAAGAAATGCACATAAGACTGCAGATTTTTAATTCGATAAATGCTGTTAGAGTATAGCAAGGTATATGCAAGTTTTTTGTAACATAAATACATGAAAAAACAAACAATAACATACAATAAACCCCCTATTGGACTGCTGGAGACACCTCACTTTAGCCGTCGATGCTGCAGAGTGTGTAATGGAGATGTCGACAGTGAAATCAGCAGCTCTCTTTGCTTACGATCTAATCTGAGCTAAGACACCACCTGGCATTTTACCTTCAGGGGTTTGCTGTGTTTACTGCAGCAGTAGCCTAAAGGAGAGAAATGTGGTTTACAAAGTAAAATAAAAAAAAGTTTTTTTATTACAACCTCTGAGTTGCCCTTGAGCAAAGCAGTTGGCACTTAAAATGTATAGAATTAAGTCAAAGTGAACGGCACTGTTGCTCATTCAGCATTCCTGAAATAAATGAAGGTTGAAGGTACACAGTGACACAGCTTTCATTGAGTGTTTTCTCTTAGATAAACTGCGCACAGATAAAAGTTTAACAAAGCGCTACATTATCCAGTATAAAGTGATAGCTGGAAATGTCCCCTTTTACCATTTCTTACTGAAGTGTATTCATGGAGCTGTTGGATTGCACCAAAATGACACTTTTTTTGTTTTTATCCAACTGAAGAAACAGAATATTCACATTTAGTGCGATCTAGCTGAAATTCAATTATTATTATTAAATGGTATTTCATGCAAGAGAGCTAATAAAGACAAATTAAATACTTACAGCTCTCATATTGATGTTTAAAGCGTTTTTGATTGATTCACAATATCAAGTCGTGCACTGAATAACACGCAAGGAAACATTCCACCCTAATCGCTGTCGGTAGATGCCGGTTGCATTCAAACAACACAATGAAAGACACTCATACCCTGACAGTTGGTTATTAATATTATTGCATGGATGTCAGTATAATTTTATTCTACCAAATTAAAAAGAATAACTGGGGAGAGAGAGGGCAACCATCCTGTAGGAAAGTAATGGAACAGAGGGAAGAAGACACGTCTAGGGAGAGCAGCGGCTGATGAAGATGGTCAGGCAGGCTGAGATGGAGATTTATGATCTATTCATAAAGCCTGTCTAGCATTTGATCATGTGTTCAGGCTAATGTATGAAAACCACCGTGGTTACCTTAGAAACCAGTCGCAACCCTGCCATGCTCATGCATCATCAGTGTCCTCCGGTATTTAGAGACACATCACTGCGCCCCTGGCTGTATTCTGTGATATGCCAGCTGTTTGTCAAATATTATTTTGGTTTGAGTAACACTTTGCAATAAGAGATTCAAAAGTGGGGAACAGGAACTACTGAGTAAATATGCTTTTACACTGGGGGTAAAGAAGTTATTGGCAAGTGTGACGTAATCCTGAAGCATTGAGAAATTATTGAGGACCTCTAATGATAAATCATACAGGAGAGGGTAGCACTAACAAAAAGACAGGAGTCAGAGCGGTGGAAGAGTGGAAAATGCTAAGATTTTTACTGGGAGTGACCAGAATGGTTGCGATTATAAATGAGTACATCAGAAGGACAGCTCAGGATTCAGAGATAACGTTAGAAAGGCGAGGCTGAGATAGTTTTTATTGGACAAAGGGTGTAGAATATGGAGATGGAGGAAGGTGGGGGGGTACCACAGAGGAGGTTCGTGGATGTAGCGAAGGAGGACATGCAGAGGGTTGGTGTGCCAGAAGAGGTTGATAAAGGTTGGGTAAGATGTGGGCAGATTATCTGCTGTTCCTACACATAAATGGACCAGCCAAAAGAAAAAGAAGAAGGGGAATGTAATAGCGACGTAGTCCTAAAGTCATGATGAATGGCTACATAACTACTGATTAATTACTGAGTAACTACTGAGCAAGTATGTGTTTACAATGGAGTGTGGAGGAATGACTGCTAAGGATGACAAAGCAAAGAGAAACTGCTGAGGAACTATAATGATACATCAACTGAGCAGATAAAGAAACAGCAGGTAAAGTAGTTATGAAGTTATGAGCAACTACTTTGTAACTACTGAGTAACTGCTGAGTAATATACTTAATTACTTGAGGTAATAAAAAAGAATGACTAAGCAGCAATAAAGAAGCAATTAGTGTTTTGTTCTGCTGTGTTTGATGTAGAGTTTATCGAGAATGAACTCTACATATGAAAAAAAAATGGACCTTTCCGGATTTACGGATGATTATGAGCTAATCATTACCTAATGATTCACTAATAGTGTGTTTAGCAGCTGGCTCTTAAGTATTTAATAGCCCTGGGTCAAGAGTTATTAGGGAAGTACTAAAGAACAACTCATTAACTATCAGACTGTTCCTGATTTGTTGTTCCTATTTCTTTAGCAACTATCCCCCTCTTAGAATAATACACAGGGCTGACAGGAAGCTGCAAATGCAGTAAGAGGCTCGAGAGTAGTCCTTCTGAGAAATGAGCAAAGAAAAAGGAGACAGCTGGGATAAAGGTTAAGGAATTGTAGACAATTAATAAACTTCTCTCTGTATATTTCTCTGCTTCTTTTTCTAACTCCATGGCATTCTTCCTTTGCCCTCTTTCTCTTCCCCAGGCTGGATGATTGATGCAGACAGCAGGCCGAAGTTCAAGGAGCTGGCCGCCGAGTTCTGCAGAATGGCTCGTGACCCACAGCGATATCTGGTGATTCAGGTGTGTCCTTTGATAATAACTTTCCTTTGTTTCTTTTCTCTGCAAACATTTACATATCGTGCAGACACAAAAGTATTATCTGATGCATCTCTCGCTGCAATCTGTATGCTGCTGGAATTAATTTGGTGCTCGGCAATTAAAACTGTTACACGTGTATAACTCAGGGAGACGACCGCATGAAGCTTCCCAGTCCCAATGACAGCAAGTTCTTCCAGAGCCTGCTGGACGAAGAGGACCTTGATGACTTGATGGATGCCGAGGAGTATCTGGTGCCTCGAGGTTTCAACATGGCCACTCAGTCGTGCACGACCAGGCCTCGTGTTGACCCCAACAGGGTAAGACCACTGACGAACACTGTGTTATACTGCATTTTGGAAGCATTTGTGTGCCAAACGCTCCAAAGTTGTTAAGCGTCATAGATGATCTCTAGCAAAAAACATCTTTAATTTTGTGTACGTGCCTCTTCTCTTTTACTGTCCTATATAAATGCTCAAGGTGGTTAAGAACCTGCAATACACTGATAATTTCCCTCTACTAATAACCTACCTCCATCATTTCCATCACAGTGTGTGTGTCTTAAACCTGGACTCTTTATGCAGTAGCTCCCCAGGCCCCAGGTTTCATTACTCAGAGCGCCATAGGCAAATAACAAGCCGCTATCTTAAAATGCTGGAGTCGTTTACAAATAGACAATGAGCACAGGCTGGGCTGCTTGCTTTGCAGCATGCACCATGTACTGCTGGCCAGCCCATGGCTCCGCATCTTATACAACTTTAGCCCCACGACCTATCCATTTGCCAGTGGCTCTCTGTTCCCTGACAGCCGCGCACATACGCCAAAAAACACACACATGATAATCGAGTCAGAGTCCTGCTTGTTTAAGGTCAACAACCAGATCGCCAATTGAAGATCTTTTGATTTTACAGTCAGAAGCTGCCGCGTGTCCAAGCAGGGAAGGGTGTATAAATCCATCAGTGAGCTGACTTTGCCGAAGGAAGTTAGTTATTCAGGTTGTGCCGCCTCAGACACAGTCCGATACAGACGGTTATCTTATCTGTGCTGATTTGCTCTCACTCGCTCGCACTTGAAAAGACGAGCCGATAATGACTTGCTTTGAAGAAGGGATGAACAGAGAAGTTTGGAGGAGGAGGATGTTGATTGCAGTGGAGGGAAGACCGTAGGAGTAGGTGGACGAATATAACCCCGGGACATTTCCCTCTTTTCTGTTGTGTTTTGTAGATCTGCTTCCCGTAATTGCTGCTGTAGCGCTAGCAGCTGGCAAGAGTGCAGAGAAGTTGGCCTGGATTAAATAGCCCGCGGCAAGCCAACACAGCTCGGCAAGAAGCCCTTTGCTTCATTTGTCATGTTTTGTATATTCTGGTGGGCCTTTTTTTTTATTTTTAAGGTTCAGGTGTTTGTATCATAGCTTTGCCTGGCTGCCCCTCACAGTCCCTGGTGGCTGATGACTATACCAGCAGAACTTTGTCTGAGAATTTTACTTCAAAAGGCAGCAGCATGGGTTAAAGCCTCACTGCTTTGCCGCAGGTGGAACAAAAGTTGTGTACGCTAGCTTAAACTTTGTTGTTATTAGCTTATTTGCCATAGATATTATATCATCAAAGAGTTAGACAGTACCCAGAGTACCTCAGACCAAAGATATTTACAGCTAAGTTATATCAGAAAGTATCTTAATCAGAATTTCTGGCAGAGAGCAGAATTCATGGTTCCATCAATTACAGCAAGTAATTGAACTGAAGCAGCAAACTGCCACTACATTGTACGGTATGATGTTCTTTTTATGAAGTGCTGTGTTAGTTTTATGCAGATGTAGTGGAACTCAAACCTTCCACAAAGTTCAGATGTTGTTTCATTAGTCCACAGAATATTTTCCAAAATTTTGGGGCATCATCAAGATGTTTTCTGGTCAATGTGAGACTTTGTGTTTTTGTTTTTGGTCAGCAGTGGTTTTCTCCTTGAACTCTCCCATGGATGCCATTTTTGCCCAGTCTCTGTCTTATTGTTGAATCATGAACTTTGACTGCAGTTCTTTAGATCTTGTTCAGTCCACTTTTGGTAGGCCATTCACTCCTGGGAAGGTTCTATAACCGATTCAATTCCAATTCACAAGGTCCTGATTTGATTTGATTCAATTTTGACTCAGACAGTCAGAAATATTTTAATTCTGATCATTTATCAGTACATATCCATATTTTTTATGTCTATGTATAAAAACAAAGCTGACACTTGAGACTTCATCAGAGGTTTAAGCATCACAGCAGATGCCTTTGTGTCAAAGTAACTGAGGATAAAACGCAGAAAAACATGAAGGAGATTTTCCTGCCCTGGCTTTTTATAGCAGTTTAAAAATATTCTGCAGTAGAACAAAAACTGAAGCAAACCATGAATCAACCTATGAATGGATTACCTGATGCTGCTGAAGTGAAGCAGAGCAAAGTTACAGAGGTGTTAACATCTTTCTGTGGAATCCGTTCACCTGCTTTTTAATCGTTTAGTGTTTTAACTCTTTGGCAGTTTTTGAAATAGTTTCATGAGCCTGAGCTGAGATTCTGGCATTTCTGGCTAAATATATTCACATTTAAAAATTGATTCAGAATTTAATGAATCGATATCGATATCATTCAAACTAAAATCAATTTGAAACGGAAAAATTGATTTTTTTATACCCACCCCTAATAATGGCGCTCACCGTGGTTCACCAAAGCCTTAGAAATGGTTTTTATAACAATTTCAAGACAGATAGATGTCAGTTTGTTAAATCTTAGCATGATGAGTTGATATTTGAGATACTTTGGCCTACTTCACTTTGTCATACAGGTTCTTTTTAAGTGATTTTTTGATTCAATAGGTCTGGTAGTAATCAGGCTTGGGTGTGGCTTTTGAAATTGAATGTAACTTTACAAAAACATGTGGTTAATCACAGTTAATTCATGATTTACCAATCAAGCAGAGCAAAATAGCCTTACTTGCACTTCTTTAGCAGAGAATCAGCTGCGTCATGAGCTTATTTGCTCTGACTTGGACTTCATGGCCCCTCCTGAACTCATGCTATGCTCGGTTTTTCTTATCTTTCTTATCCGATCCCTGCCTCTCTTTACCGCAGAATCAATTTGGCTATCGAGATGGTGGTCCAAATCCTGCAGAAGGACCCTTGGCAGGCGCACAAGCTTGTGTGAACCAGGATGCCACAGGTGGCCCGAGCCCGGTCCTGGAGGACCAGCGTTGTAATGGAAGCCTGCATAAGAAGAGCCTGAGCCAGGCTGGAGGGGAAGACAGTGGGGGTCAGAGGTACAGTGCTGACCCAACCATCTTTCTGGGGGAGAGAGCATTGAGAGGGGACATTGATGAGGACGGATACATGACGCCAATGAAGGACAAGAGCTCCTCAGGTACTCACAGTTAAGCCTTATGAGACTGTTGTGGCCACTTGAATCATTTAGAAGATAATTAATCCAGTTTAATTTTCCAGAGTACACATTAGAAGCAGAATTGCTCTAAAGAAACTAAAAATAGGTTCAGGTAGGAATTCTGCAGTCCTGCAGGGCATTTAGTAGTAATGATGCATAAATGCATTTTAGGAGCTGTATTTAATCCACAGCACAGAGTAGATAATATTAAACTTTAAAATAACCTTACCTAATTAAAATAATTTCTTACTAATCTACAAAGCAAAACTGTGCAGTGGAAGTTAAAGATTGATTACGCTACAATCATCTGTGCAGCTCCACAAACAGAAACATAATTAAAATTATAAACAAGTACATAATATATGTGCACCTTTCTCTCTGTCCTGTCATCTCTTTGCTCATTCACAGAGTAAATACGATCTTTTGTACGATAGTCGGCCTGTCATTTTTCCTGTTCATTTCATCTCATTCCATTGATTAAAATTCCTACTGAGTTTCCTTCGACGGCGGTGTATGTCAGCTACTACTACAGAGTCATGTTTTGCCTTTGATCATAATTCAGTCCATCAGCCCCGCTCTTGCACTACCGTCTTTGATTTTTTTTTTTTTTTGAGCAGCTCAAAATATAACAAAGCCTGCAGCAAAATGCATCTGATGCAATGTCAAGGAGCGGAAAAGTGGGCAAAATCAATAGGTTTCTCACCCCACTATTATAGCGCTTGGAAGCAGTGAAGAGGGGTCATTTGTTGGCATTTTCAACCCCGGCAGATGGAGTTTCCAGTGCCAAAGAACTGCTGGCAAGATGCCCGTCTTGTCCTGAGTGCCTGCCATTATCGCCATTATCATCTCCATCTTCTCTCCTCATTACCGAGTGATCTCTTTCTTTTACTCTATTTCATTCTCTATTTCCTTTGTTTTCTCACCTCTTGATTTAATTTCTCCAAATTTTTTGTTATTGCTGTCTGAACTGTTTTTCTCTTCTTCTAATTCACTCTCCTTCTCATTCATTTTCTGTGGTACAGAATATCTGAATCCCATCGAGGAGAACCCGTTTGTCACGCGACGTAAAAACGGCGAGATCCACGCCCTGGATAACCCAGGCTACCACAGCACACCCAACAGTCAGCCCAAAGGAGAGGACGAGTACATCAATGAGCCCCTCTACCTCAACACCTTCCATACCCCCACTGAGTTGGGCCTGGAAGCCCTGAGGAGAAATGGTCTGCCCCTACCCAACCAGCCTCCTTCTTCTATCTCAGCCACAACCTCAGGCTCCCATCTCCCGCTTACCATCCAGACTAGCCTGCCCCACTACCCCCTCCCCACAGCCCAACCATCTCCATCTGGTATTCCTTGCCACCATGGTCCACCGACTCACATCCTCCATGCCCACCACACCGTCAAACCTGCAGGGCAACCTGGCAATCCAGGTGGCGGCTCTGTTGCTCAGAGCCAAGTAGGAACTACTGCTCAGGCTCAGGTGAGCCAGTCGGGTGCCCTGTCCACTTCAGCCACCATCGGGCATGGCAGCCTGCCAGCCTACCAGAGCTACGCCACCACACACCCTGCCAGTTTGCTGAAGCATGGAGGGCAGACATCAGGTAAAGCCAGCGGGAAGAAGCTAAAGGTGACCTTTGACAATCCAGAATACTGGCAGCACAGCTTGCCTCCCAAATCATCTAACCAGGCAGCCTCAGATGGTGCCCAGGGAGGTTCCACCAACGCCAAGCTCTTCTATAAGCAGAATGGACACATACGGCCGGCAGTAGCTGAAAACCCTGAATACATGTCTGAGTTTTCCCTGAAATCTGGAACCATCTTGCCACCTCCACCTTACCGGCAGCGAAACACTGTGGTCTAGATTATTCCATTTAACAAACGTTCCCCAATCTTCCTCTAGCCTCCAACAAGCCCAACATCCTCTCCAGTTCCACGGTCCTACACAAAGACAGAGTAGCCCCAACCAAGGCTGCTCTCAGCCCTGCCCAGATAACGGGCCATCTGCTGTAGATTGTAGCAACATCTGGAGGAGGTGGACCGAACCAAGCAGAAGCAACTCAGACCCCTGAACTGTCACTATAGACAATCTCGTCCATCTCTGTTCTGTAGATAGAGACTGTGCTCCATGTCATTCAGAATGTCAATTTTATGGTAGTTTTCAGTAAAGAACAGATGCTTAATTATCACACAGCAGTGGACGGACTGTATCTGGGGGTACCTGAACTCACTGCCAGCCACTTGGGTTTCAGATTTGTGAGAGGAACAAGAAGTTTTACTAATCTTTTTGCTTTCTATTATAAAGTTCTGAGGAGGAACAATATTCTGCAAAGGGTTTCTGAAAGAAGCAATCACATAGAACAAATACAGTCTGTTAGATGTCAAGCTGCCTGGTTTTCTGAATGACCTTAGAGTGAGGTAGCCAGGCAACAAAAGCAAAATATGGAGGAAGAAAAGACAATATAGAGTGGGCAACAAAAGATGGAGCACTCATCAATCATATTCAGTGATTTTGCCTATAGGATTATACCCACCGTGTGTTCTTTTATATGAAATATGTGAATCTCATCTCATCCTTCTACTGTAACTGTGATACTGTGATGGACAAAACTACAGTGATCTTTTCTTTCACATTTGTAGTTCAACCATGGACTTTTTAAATTGCTCGAGAATCTGCAGGGCAACTGCTGTTCTGTTGGTTTTGCTTGGCTGCTGTCTGTTTGGAGAAGCTGACTAAAACAGCTTTCCCAGGGCAAATGGTAAAAGGGAAACCACACTGTAAACACTTTTATAATCACGGGTTTCAGTGCTGAAAAGATTTTTATACATTGGTTTTCCCATTCAGATCGTGAAGCTAACTCGGATGAGAAAACCTGCTATGAGCTGTAGAGTACTCAACAGTAAAGCAGTTGAACTCAAAATGGTGTTCAAAGAGAGAAAAAAAACTACAGAAAGGGGAGGAAAAGTTCATGAAAGTTCATACAAACTGACTAATGAAGACCTCAAGGAAGGAACAAGACAGCACCAGCAGAGCACAGTTAAACAGACTACTTTATATGTGTCTATCTGTCTTTATGTCAGTGTGACTGGGATTAGTGTGTGTGTGTATGTTCATATTTTAGCAAGCTAGAGATGACCACACTGGGGGGGGGGGGGGGGTGGATGTGGTAAAAGTCAGTGTTAATGGAGTCGAAAGCTAAAGATCTTCAGTACTAACCAACGATCGACGCTATCAAGGCTTTTTTTCCTATGTCAAGTATAAAATAAACCAAGCTCAAATCAAAGGATCATTAAAAGGCCCTAACCGCACCAAATGGCACCAAATCTCTGGAAGGGTTTTATAGATTTAGGGTGTTCTTAGCTAACGTTACTTTCTTTGAGTTGATCAAAATCAAGAATGTGAGGATTTATCATTTTATTAACTGGAACTGGAGCTTGTCTCGGTCATGGTGTTTGTTATATTCTCGATTGCTTGGACCGAGGAAAAGTACAACTCTAGACTACTTTTGGCCACATAACTCTTGATTATTTTTGACCACATCTGATCTAGATGTTTTTTGCTTTTTTTTACAGAATCATGTTTTTTCCAGACCCCACCCATATTCTCATTAGACTGTTAATTGGTAGCTAATTTCATTTTGGCTACTAGAAGTGTCAGTGGTTACTACCCAAATTGTTCACAAGGCAGAAGTCGATAAGCTAACCTTGTCTGCTAGAAAATGTATTTTAAAGAGCAAGAAAAAATGATGCTTTCAAACAAGTCAGATGTTTTAAAGCTAAATTTATTCTTTAGCATTAAAGCTAGCTTAAGCCTCACACGCACCTCCATAGAATTGTAACTACACCTTGTGGCAACATAGATCTCTGATCTTGCCAACCAGTATGTGGCCATAGATTGTGGCTAAATACAGAAAACTTGACAGTAGCTTGAAGTGTATATTTTATTTATATTTCAACCAGGACAACTATAGTCAGAAGACTGTTGTTTTAGTAATTTCTGTTTGGAGGTATGGTTCTATTCTGCGCTAATGTAGAAAGCACAAAGCAGGGAGACTCCTTTCACGTAAACTATACCTCTGTATCAGCTCTACGTCATAACTTATACCATAACCAGACCCCATTTTAACCCTATGCCGCAACCTTCTAAGTAACCTGTCGTGCACTTCCCTAGAAATGTAACTACATGTCGGGCCAATGCATACCACAACGACTTGATGGTGTGGAAGACCTCAGTGTAGGGATACAAGGATTTTCCAATTACGTAGTTAGTTGGGATGTTGAGATTTCCCACAGAAGTCTAAATGAAGTTTAAGATTTCACAGAGCAGAAATAACAACAAATGTGAAAAGGAAGAGTTAGCTGGATGTGGGGTTGGCAAGCTGCTTCCAAAAAACTGTCATAAGGATGTGTAGAAGGGTACTAGCTGAGACATTAGCTTATCCACTGGGAATGTGGTGGAGCTTGACTTTGTCACCTGGCTGAACTTGGCCTTTGCTCCATGTATGCAGTTGTGGTCAGAAGTTTATATCCACTCATCACAAATATCATGGGCATTTTGGGCTTCTAATGAATTCTTTGAAACTGTCTTTTTTCCACGGTGAAATGACTGTATAGTATACATATTTAATGACTTTAAAAAAAATTGGGCTTTAAAGTTTTAAAAAGTATCTGGCATAATTCTGGCTGGATATTTGGCCACTCTTCTTGGCATGCATTGAAAATGTAAAAAGTAAAAGAAAAAAAATTCTAAGCTGAAAACTAACACGACATTCATGCCCATGATGAGTGTATGTTAACCTATGACCACAACTGGCCAAACCAAGTTCGTAAAGCAAGCTCTGTTTTGAATACATGTAATTTTTTTTAATGCAGCACAGGGTAACTGGTAAAAGAAATGAGTACTATACCCCAGTGACATTTTTTCAGTTAAAACTATAATGTTATGTTTTCCAATATTAAGTTAGTTTAGTTTTCATTAGTTTCTTGGTGAATCACCAGACAGTCAACTACTGTTACCAGTATTAATAACTGTGCCAATTTTTAACATACCTAAGAAAGTCATTTCTTGTTTTGTTTGATGTAATTTGCACTTTCAGCACCACTGAGTTTTAAATTAATTAGTCTAGCCACTGTTTAACGAAGCCTCTAATCTATAAAGGCTTCACATCTGTTCTTAGCCCAGAGTGATATCATCACTCTCAAGAAATCTCAAGAAAATAGTTCTAACCCTGACTACTGATGCCTGTGTAGGCAACTTGCCAGTCAATGCTGCTGAAAGCACTGTATTACAGCCGTTATTTCTTCCACTAAGCCATACACAACACCTGTGGGTAGGGGAAAACACTGCAACGCTTGCCAAACTTAGAAGTTCAAGATAAAACTTGTGTAATGTTGGTTTCTCTCAGAGGTCCTTTTGCAATATCTCCTTTATTTAGTTCAATGAATATGAAGAAAAACTTGTAGTTCTTGAACCTTTAACAACAACGGTATTTTTCATTATTTGTGGAGCATAAATATTGCTTTGTCATAGTTTCAACAACCTTTCATCATTCTGCTCTGCCAGAGCCCAGCCCTGCCTAAGCTGTGTTCTTGCGTAGGTTATTTATTTTGTGTATTTAAAAGTGTGTGAAAGTGTGCTTGTCTCAGTCTATGCACATGTAACGCTGTATGTGTTTATCCTCCCCATGGAGCACTTTGATCAAAGTCGCGGGTATAAAGAAAGGATTTCCACTCTTCGTTACTGAAATATTCAACTTGTTTATCCAGCCGTTTACCACTTCAGAAAGCAATAGCTTTAGCAAAAGTACAAGGAAGGAACTGGGGCCAAGAGGTCATAAGGAAAACACATTTTACATGGTACTTGACCAGCTTCAAGAATGTCCTTGTTTCCATGTTTTTTCGTTGGCTTCAAACAGTATTTATAGTAGTGCTTTGATGCTGTCATGATTAATTGATGAAGGAGTATTTTGTAGTCCTTTTTCGAGCTCTAATTCAGTGAAATAGAGACAGCATTTAATATCAATGTGAAATATTTATGGCGCGTTTGAGCTTGTTTATACTCAACGATGGAAGCGACTGCCAAATCTGGGTTTCAAGAAAAAGGAACAAAAATATGATGGTGGTCGAAAGAAAAACACACGCCTTGGTTTATGCCTGTTTTGCCCTAAATTACACTGCAGACCCAGGCAAAATGTGTGTTTGAATCAAGAACAGATTGAAGGACTGATGATACAAATGGTTTCAAATGTTCTCAAGAGCACTTAAGAGAATCCGAGGCATCCCCACTCTCCCATTTTTGATCTGAGTCATTGACTTGTTTGTTGACAGAAAGGTAGGAAAAAGTACCTGAAGTTCCCCTTCTGTCAAGTCGTGCTTTTTCCCATCCTAAGGCCTTGGTTATTCTTTTAGAGTACCAAAATGTGTTGCGTCTATGTGGAAGCATTTTTTTTTCCTCTCTGAAGACTAATATCTTGTGTCTTGTTTCAAACTAATTTTGCCTTGGTGTTACCTGCTGCTATTTGTCTCAGTCCTTAACAGGTTTGTGTTCGTGGCAGTTCAAAAGCATGCCAGGGGGAAACACTGCTGGTTAGGCTGATCCTTTTTATATTATTTTTTGGGTTTAGTTTTTTTTTTTTTTTTTACTGCCTCCTCAAAGCCAAGGTGCAAAGGCATGTAGCCATGTCCTGAACCGAATCCTTCAATATTTTATCCTCAAACACCATACAGGCTTCAACAAAGTCTATTGTATAGTAAATATTACATTGCATGGTTCCCAAAGTGAGTGTTTTACTGCCCTCCACCTTTGTATCTCATTTATGACAACATTATACTCAAATTTCTGTCCAGTGTGGGAAAAATTAACCAGATATTTTTTATCGAGTTTAGTAGCACAAACTGGGAATCCTTATTTCTGCAGTGTTTCATGGGAATTTTTGTGTGTGAGTGTAGTACACCCCCACCCCCTCCCTACAGTGTCTTTTTAATATTGAGTTTTATCCTTAGTGTCAACGATGTAACTTCTTTTTCCCACTATTGTGTTGGCTACTGTACATTGTTCGACATGTTTGTTATTCTAGCCACATTTTTTGGTTTCTTGACATTTTAATTGCACAAAAGAAGAAAAAGCTACTCTTAGCTACTCCCTTATTCACAAGGGGTTGCCATAGCGGGTAGCTCCACATATTCGGTTTGGTAGATTTTTACGCCGGATGCCCTTCCTGATACAACCCCGAAGGGATTTGTGTCTCCTACCGGAAATCAAACCAGGAATCTTTCGCTTGTTAGGCGAATGTATAAACCACTATACCATTGTCCCTCATAAAAGAAAGTCATTCATTTTCTGTATTCAAATCATTGTATCAGTATAACTGTACAGAATCTTTGGGATTTCCTCCCAGATTTATCTAACACACTTCAACAACAAATGTGAATAATATTTTTATAAAGCACTGAAATGGCCGACTTGGTGAATTTGTAAATAAGGAGGCGATGCTTTGAATTTATATTGGTCTTCTCTCCTACTGCTTTTTTCTCCTGCTTATATCGACTTGTACAAAAAGAGCCGTACATATTTGCTTTATGTAAGTGTACCCTTTTGACTAATGGGTATTTCATTTTAAAAGTGCTTGTTGTTCCCTTCTCATGTGAAACTTTGTTCAGTGGCCCTGCTTCAGACCTTTGTGGCTGTTCACGTGTAACGTTTCAGTTTGAGTGAACACTGTTAAACACTACACAAATAACAATGGGTGGTGTCTCACTTTGAATACTTCCATAATAGTAGCATATTAGCTTGATAGTGTAGTGTTGTCTGAAATCAGGCACGACAAGAGGCTGGACTATTGGAGCATTTGACCATGGCTGTCATGCTAGCTGGCACATTTTGATTGAAAGATTGAAAAATCTCTTGCTTTTAGCTTTCCAGATAGCTAGCATTAACAAGGATTGTTGCGCTAGCTGCAACATTTTATAAACATATGACAAAATGAGCTTCTTACCATGTATAACACTTCTCTGTCATTGCAGATGTAAGTTTAACATGCATAAATATCAGTCAGTGCCATAATGCGTGAAATATCAATCCCAGGTTGCTAAACATCTGCTGGCGGTAGCTAGCTAGATAGCGCAGACTGCAAGTGTCACACTAGATGGCGCATTTAGTGAATTTATCAAGTTGTTGAGCCTCTGGTCAGATATCTTACATTAAAATCTCTATGAAGTCACAGAAAACTACCAGACAATACCACAGTGCAGACAACATGCCAACAACACAAAAACAACTAGCTAGCTAGTATTAGCTCAATATCTGGCTCTAATTTGAAGATCAGCTGTTAATGCCTTAGTTTCCACTACTTAAGGCCTAAGTCAGACAGGCTGTGCGACGGGTTCACCATTCTCCTTGCAATATCTGATCACTAAGGAAAGATGTATGGTCCCCCACCAGTTAACAAGTGGTTGCTGGAGATTGCTGTCTGTCACAAATGGGGTGCTGCATCAAACAGCCTCCTTGTGATTGTTTTGTTTGCTTGCATATTGTTGCTTTTGTCTGTAGTTTGCATGAAAAGCAGCCACTTTTCAGCTATGCTCTCTGTAACTGGAAACGGAGAACATTCACCTTCAAAATAAAAGCAGTGCCTTATCATTGGAACTAAGACATTTCAAAAGGTGCAGCTTTTACAATTAAGGTGAATATTTGCCAATTGTGCCACACTTTTGACAGTTTCACTACAGCTTAACGAGTAGTTTGCCAGCATTTGCAGACAAGTTGGGCGCTTCCATGCAAACTGGAGACTGTGCCAGTCTAACAGTGACTAAAACAATCATAAGTAGATTTTTGGTACAACTCTGTATACCTGTTGGCAACCAATGTCATACTAGCAACTGCCAGCAACCTCCAGCAGCCATTTGCATACTGTTTGTGGAATATACACTCTTTTGCCATGGTGTTCACTAGCTGTTAGGGTAACCCCACTCACTCTAGACCTAAGTGAGTGAAGGTTTTAGCAATCAATTTCACAGTCATTGCTCGCAACATCCAGCAACCACTCATCAACCAGTTGGGCGATGAACATTTTTCCCTAGCAACCGTTCATAATCAGATTATTCCCAGCTGGTCTCTAAGCCTGTGTGAATAGGTCCTGAGCAAGATTCGGAATAGTGCATGCCATTCACAAAATAACGGTAGGGGTGGGAGTACGCAAACTGAGACACATCTGATTTACTTTTCCAATGCCTACCATGTCAGTCAACCAAGAGAACTCAATGCCATCTTTCTAAATGTCATAAAACTGAAACCTGTGGTCCCAACTAACCTATATAAACTGTGTTTGAGAGTCAGTGTTACCTTCTCTGCTTACTTTCAACTCGAAATATTACTGAGCCAAGTCCACCCTCTTACTCCTCTTTTCTGCACAGCCTTCACAATAGGCCCTGATTTCATTTAATTTGTTTTGCATGCTTTCAAAAGGAGACATAGTGGAGAGAAGGCGTCATCGCTTGCTCCTCTTTGCGTACTGTTGGTTTTCAATACTGTCCCCTTGTCCCTTTACCCAACACCGTCATTGCTGACTTTCTCTTTGAGTACTTTGAAACCATACCCAAAGCTTTATATCATAGAAATACCGTTCCTCATGTTTGTTACATGAATCTGTCAAAAGTATATTTTTAATTTAATATAAATAAAGATTGATTCAATATATGGTGTGGTCGTTTGTGCATGTGTGTTTAGTAAGTGTTGTGGGGGCTTTTTTTTACTTGATATTTACTTGGGAAAGCACCACTTTAAAGTTTTTATTCTTGTTATGAGTTGTGTATCTTTAAAATCAGCCAAATCAGGGATTGCTAACCTTATTAGGCATTCTGTATCTTTTTCAAATACCCCTCAGTGGGGAAGCTCAAGTCCTCAGCCCAGATCATAGGTTTCCTTGCTCGACACGCCACCCTGCTGCCTATAAATAGAGTGGAAAACGAAAGCTGCTTTCAGATGCTCTAATCCACATGCTAACAGCTTCAATAATAAAATTTAGCAGATGGTGTCTTTAATTAAGGCAACGAAGCTCTCAAGTTACAGTGCGCTTATTTTGACCCGACTTCTTGAGATGAACATTTCAGAAACTTGCACTGGAGACGAGATGCTGCACCGCTCCACGCTTTCATGCTCAAAAGGACTTGCAGATGAAGACCAGCTGCATCAAAAAGGTCCGCAGTGTGCTCGCCTAGCTTCCTCCAAAACCTCGCCTCAAATCGGATAATGTGTGGATACAACATTTTGCTGTCGTTTTACTCTCGCCCCGTGCTGCGCTTAATACACTGTTTACCCAAGTGTTGGTTATGTAAACTGGCATAGGCAACATCTTTGCTATGCAAGCGCTCCTTCATTCCACTCCCAGGCTTTCATTTCAATCATAAATAATACAAAACTGTCCAATGGCAGAATATGAGCTTTCTGAAGTCACTGCTATTAATACTAATAAGGCAATGGGGTGCTTTAAGTAAACAGTGTTTATGAACTAAAATCCTCCCCCTCCTTTCTCATCCTCCTTCTACCCCTCTCCCCTCTCTCTCTGTTAGTTTCCTCAGAGCACCGAGACTCGATTAGTAAGCACATCGAGTTCCACCACAGTAATTTAGAGAGGTGGGCTTCTACTGCGGATGAACAGTATTTGAACTATCTCCTGTTATATATTCTTATAAAGCTGCTTATTTAAAATCTATATTAGGTCTGGCTTCTTCAATGACTGTCCAGAAAAATTACGTTTCCCATTCGCTGCATAAAAAGGAAATTTAATTGATACTCATTCCCTTCCTAACACCGAACTCACATAATAGACAGATTATCTTGAACATTAAGCACACTTGCCGACAAGACTTTGCACATTATCACCCACACCAGACAGCAAAGGGGGGAGAGGTCACTGTTAATTTGGCAACTGCTGTATAACCATTTGTCAGTGTATTACAAGTCTCCTTTAAAGCCATTCTTCCATTGAAGCCCGCTATCGCCGCCAGGAGACGAGGGTTCAGCTCCATCCCGGAGGCCTGTAGCAATTATACTTACAGCTGCCCTGTACACCTGTGACATAGCTCGACGATGACAGCTCATCGCCAACAGACTGCCACTGTTTAATTGCAGCGTGTCACCTTGACGGGGTGTTTTGCCCACATCTCCTCGCACCAAGGAGAGGCAGCTTTTTGAAATGGAGCCACAAGATTGATGACCCTTTAATATAGCAGCCTGGGGTTTGACTAGTGCTTGTTTTTTTTGTTTGTTTTCCACCAGAGTTTCACTTATTTTGGTCAGAAGTACTCTCAGCAGGATCTGGACCCCAAGTGTAAAATGGTATAATGTAGAATTATTCCATGAATTAGGAAGGCTCTCTTGAAATAAAGAACAATTGCTCTACTTATACAAATTCATTGCTGTACTTATATGCACTTATTGCCCATATAAATTCAGGAAGACAGCTTTATGTCAATGAGCTACTTTCTCTAAAGATTAAAATGGCTGTTTTTCCATTTTAGTGTACTTATTAGGATGCAGATAACACGTTTTTGATTTAATGCTGACACATTACCAAGACCTTACTTAGTCTATGTGCTGCTGGTGTGCTGGAAAAGTGGATATATGTCAATACTGTTCAAAGTGTACCATAGAGCATGTCTTTTTAGCATCAGCCAAAAGGCATACTGAAGTGGAATTGTGTTTTTTTTTTAAAAAAACGAACAGAGAAACATACTCACACGCCACTTTATTGGGTACATTTTGCTAGTATCAGGCTTAACTTGTTGTTTTCAGAGATGCATACATTCAACAAGGCAATAGCAGTACACTGTTGCTGCAGATTTGTCATGTTCAACAAACCAGTTTCAGATGATCTACACTTTGTGACATGGGATGGACATGTTCAACAACAATACAAGAAAATATCCCCCAAACCATTAACACCACAACCAGGCAGGATGGATCCATGCTTTCATGTTGTTTACACCCAATTCTGAACCTACCATTTGAATGTTGCAGCAGAAATTGAGACTTATCAGACCTGGCAACGTTTTTCCAATTTTGGTGCAGCCATCGCCTCTGTTTCCTGTTCTTAGCTGACAGGAATGACACCCAGTGTGGTCTTCTGCTGCTTTAGTCCATCGAGGTTCAATGTCTTGTTCATTTAGAGATGCTCTTCTGCATACCTTGGTTATACTGTTACCTTCCTGTTAGCTCAGAGCCATCTGATGGCTACCCTAATTTCCTTCGGGATTAATAAAGTATTCTGATTCTGATTCTGACTATTCACCTCTGACCTCTGACATCAACAAGGCATTTTCACCCAGATGGATGTTTTCTCTTTAGAGTTACTACTATTAGTTGTCCAGACATGTTTACAGATAAACACAGCGTTTAATTCATTTCTCACACTTGTGCTTATGAGTTCGATTTTGGAGAAGGAAAGAAAAGGGACATCCACACAGACACCACCATCCAAACTCTTTATTTACACAGCCTTGTGCACATCACTTCAACATGTGGAGACATTCAAAGCTTGCCATACCAGCTGTTGCTTGGTTACAGTTGTGAAGCTACATGGGAGTATGAGATGGTTAGGTATTATTTACTCTGCTGATGTTATGATATTATCCTCTCTCCGAAACATCTGGATTCCGTAGGATTCAAACTGCCACCGAAAAGCTGCTAGAATTGAATCATAAATCTGTTTCTCTGTTAATCTGTGTCGTTACAGCGCTCCTCTTCGTCATGTTAGTGCTAATCTGACATCATTACTCTAACATATTGCACCTTTTTAACTTCAGATGGCATATTTACATTGTAATAACACAGGGAAAACTGCTCGTGGTGTTGTGCAATTAATGTAATGTGCAATTAAATTCAGAACGTGTGGGTTACGCGGTTAAAGATATGAAGCATAAATCACAGTTATCTCCCATCATGGGGCCATATCTCTCCTGCCGCGCCACGGCTGCACATGGTTAATGTTAGCTGGCAATTTTCATGAGTTATATCCAGCGCGATCCAGGGCTGAAGCAAGCACAGAATCAGGGGCAAAGCCACGAGTTTTGCCAGCATAATTAACCTACGTGATCGTTAAGTCTTCACCAAGCTGTAAAAGATTGACTCTTTCCCCTCCGTTTAACCTCAGGCCGGCCAAACCAATCGTGATGGCATCAAATATATAGACTGTGTATGATTTCAACGAATGAACTCAGGATAAATGTGAGCGTGATCCTGCAGTTAATCTTTCAAATGCATGCATGTCGTTTCATAGCTATCAGAGATTTCAAAGGACGTTTTGCAGCTTTAAATATGAAGCTATGGTAAGCTCCTGCATCATTAGTATTCCTCAGCAATCCCTCCAAAGCCACGCAGATCCAGTAAGTGGTTATTTAGTCTAATCGTTTTGAAAATAGCTTTCTTATTACACCTTTTTTGCTAATTTGAGGAAAAGTTATCTACCCTTCAATCCCCCCACCTAAAGCTAGGTGAAATGTTTATTATTGACTCAGCTGCAACCTGAGGTTTTAAATCCTGGGATCTGTCATTTTCAAACTCAAATAAAAGTTTCCTGTTTATAATTGAATATTTCTTTAAAACTCCAGGCTGCTGTTGTTGTTAGATCAGCGCTTTTTTTTTTTTCACCAACCAGATTGGAAACCGGTGGGACATGCTAGCTCCATGCCTGAGGCTTATGCAAAAGTCTGGGGGAAAAACAGACCCAAAGAGACCTATCTGCTGCCTCCCACTGAAGACGCTCAGTCCAGTCTGCAGCTGAGGATTATCGTGTGGAACGCAGGAGGAGGAACGTGAGACAGCAACTTCCTGTGAGGCAACTTTTCCACACAACATAGTAATCAGAGCAGAGACGGCAGCAGAGGAGAGAGCAGAAAACAAGAGAGGGAGAGTTAGAGAGGAGAGGCCAAATGGAGGTAAAGGTTGGGCACAACAGCCTGAGGCACACTGTCGGGGGCAGAGAGCTGCACAAAATCACCTCTGAAAGGGTAGCTGGAGCTGCTGTTGACTGAAATCATAACAATACTGTGAGAGGCTTGATTTTATAAAATATTTTAGGAAGAAAAACTTGTGAGGAAAACTAAAAGTGCAGTAAACAGAATGTGTGCTTGCTATTCCTTCTACACAAAGTTATACATGCTGATTAGTGCGAAGACCTGTTTTACGAATAAAACTACGGCTCAAGCAGCTAGAGTCATCGCTTCAGGTTATGAGGCACCTTTCAGTCGATGTTGTGTGTGTGGTGGTGGTGGTGAGGGGGGGGGGGGCAACCCCCCCAAATTTCCAGCTGCCATGTTTGTGTTTTCTACAGTTGTGGTGAGAAGTTTCCATCCATTAATCAGACTGAATGCCGTGGTAATTTGGGGCTTTTAATGGTTTCTTTGAACTGTTCTTTTATCCCGGGTTGAATGATTGTACAGCAAACATCTTTGATGACTATAAATATAAAAACTGAGTGTACAAGCTTAAATTCATTTTGGTTTTTCTCTAATCCACACATGCTCAGATGTCTACACAGAAGCTCAAATATATACATACACTGACATAAATCTTTTAGTAAGTGGTGCTCGAGGTTCTATGAGGCCTGTCGGCAGCCCTCTGTATAATCTGACAGACTCAGATCTTTGGTACTGATATATCATTAAAAATCGACACAATTGTACATCTGAACAGCGAGCATAAATGCGCCCTTATGGATAGACCTCGGGGATCCATGTCCTCTCGATGAAGGCACTATGCCCACTCAGCCCAATTCTATCGATATACTTTGACTAGAAGTTACAAACAAATTAATGCAAGTTGGTAGTGAAAAACTTAAAACACCCATATCACTGATAATTTATAGCAGTGCAAGTTCAGTTTCGGTTCACACAGTAGTGCTTCTGGAGAACTGGTGGTAACCACTGGGTGGATGAGCCCATGCAGGTCAGACTTTGGGAAGTATCCCTCATGTCTCTGTAAACTAAAAAGAGGTCATTCATCAGCTGTTTGAAAATTGCAAAACAAATGGAAATGCATTGAAGGTATTGTGCACTCAGTCAGCTGTTGATCCACTGTTGATAAGTTGGGAGTTCTTATGGAGCTATTTCTAAACAACTGCAGATTGCAAGATCAAACAGTTTAAAGAACTGTACTTAAGTACAAGTTATTCCAATGCGTGAACACTTTGCAGACGTCTTGAAGAAGACCTAAACTGTCACCCTTAGATTAGAGGAAAGTGGTTTGGATATTCAGGAACAACTCAGGACCTGCTGAGGCGCAAAACCTGAGGCTCAGAGTTTTACATCATCATGGACTGAGAGGGTGGTGACCAAGAAAGGATGCCCTCATCCAAAATTGATGACTTCAAGCTCGACTGAAATTTGCAGCTGCTCACACAGACATGATAAAATAACTTTTGGGGAAAGGTTTTATGGTCAGATGAGACAAAGATTGAGCTGTTTGGCCACAGGGACAAGAGGTATGTTTGGAGGAGTAAAGGTGAGGCTTTCAAACCCAAGAACACTGTAGCAGCTGTTAAGCATGGTGGTGGTAGTATCATGCTCTGGGGCTTTTCTGCTGCTAGTGGTAGTGGTACATTACACAAAGTGGATGGAATAAATACCAGAAGCTTGTTGATGGCTACCAAAGCATCTGGTCGAGGTGCAAATTGCTGAGGAACATTTAACCAAATATTGCTCTGGGTGTTTGTCTGTTTCTGTTGGTTGTTATTTGCCAGAACACAATTAACTTAAAATGCTCTGATTTTTAACTTACATATGAAACATGTTATCTCATCATATGTTTTGCTGGACGTCACCTCTTACAGACTAATTTCATGTACAATTAATAGCTGCCTTGAGTTTCTCATCTCTGGCTGATAGGTCAGGTACTCCTTGTCCTCCACCTGTTTTCTTCTTTTTCTTCTGGTCTGTTCATCTTTTTTCATATTACCTTTGATGTCAAACCTTTTCTTTTTTTTAACTCATGGCTCAGGGAGAGTCTTGCAAGGATCGATATTCAGCACCTCCATTACTTCAGCTCAAGGATTTTTTTAAAGCATTGTCATCCTGTGGAAACCCTTGGGAAAGGTGCGCTTTTTCTGCTTCCGTTTCTTTGTGCTGCTTTTTTGTCTTAGAGTCGCAGGATTCTCTCTTAAAGCATTGTTATATCTTTCTGCCATTTACCTCAAGGCAAACATGTTTCTTTAAAGGCTATAGAGAAAAAAAGCCACAGAAGTATGCAGATAGCATACAGATGGTATGTAGATGACAAAAAGCCCCCTTCATTTTGATTCACCATGGTAGTATGAACAAAACCAGTGTGTTAATTTCATGAATTTGACTGTAATTGTGTATGCGTCCTTAGTTTATGCACATGACAAGAACATTTCATAGTGAATGAGGCCCAATATTTTTGGCGCAATCAGCACTGAGTATAGAAGGCTGAGGTCAAAATGGGGAAAATAATGAACACACATCATTTTGTAATTTTAACTTTGGCACATCTGGACTTCCATATCACAGAACATTGGTTAACTTCTCTTTCCTGCTGCTGCCTCGCACACACAATACAGACAAGATTACAGGTAAAACTGCACATGTACTCCTCCACACACCTTTTTCCCCCCCTTTTACTGCTTACTGAAGATTTTCACAGTGAGAGGTTTCTGACTTTAACTTCCTCTTTCCTGCGGTGACCCTTAACAACACACACACACACACACACACACACACACACACACACACACACACACACACACACACACACACACACACACACACACACACACACACACACAGAGGCCTGAGGACAGAGATGGAGAGCTCTAATTTCCACAGGGCCCACAAAGTCCCTTCATCCCTCTAAACTCAATCTCGTCTCCTTCTCCCTCACAAAACTACACACACTGGCAAAATAATCACACACCCACACACAGACACACATATTTTGCAAATGTGTGCAGTCTGGCCATGTACGCCAACAAAAAAACATCTCTTTACTTTTTTCTAGCCAATACTACATTATCTTTACCGAGCACAGTTTATGAAGCAAAATAGACATTTTTATCCTTTGCATCCTATCCAACTCTGACTGTCTTTGTTTTTTTCTTTTATTACCTGCCGACTCAATCACATGTCGCTGTGGATAAGAGCATCAGCTAAATCCCTAGCATGTAAAGAGGCTTGGAGACGTCCAGATGGTCTGTGGCTGCTCAGTAATTTGTCAAAGAAAATGATGCTGAACAGTGTAAGAAATTCAGCAAATACAGGCAGAAAGCATTCTTTCTCTTTAGTTGATGGCAAATGCTGTTTAAAGATGAGGCTGGCACGGCTTTAGGTTTTGTTTTAATGTGCGGTCCCATGAAAAATAGAGCCAACAGTTAATTTATCTTCACACTAAGTGTGTATTATACAGCCTATAATCGGGAAAACTGGTGGCTTTTAACCTTTTTAAGAGTTTAAAAAGCAATAGTTTTGCCTTCTGTAGACCCTTTACTCCTCCGCTGGAGCCTGGACATACACTTTGAATGACATCACGCTGATGAATCACTTATTAAGAAATGCAGAAAACACCACAGATATTACCAATACAAAAACACATGAACATTTCTTTTTCTTTTTTTAAAAAAAAGCCTCTTCGCTGTCTCTCCCCTTAACTCTGAACACTTTGATGTGGCCAAATGGAGCAGAGAGGGCATCTAACCACCGCCTACCTGCCTCTACTTTCATCCAGGAGTAAGCCTAATAGCCTGCAGAGGGATTCCCACAAATGCAAGAAAGTCACAGTAAGCAATACTTACTTTTATATCCTGAAGAGCTGTGATTTAATTAATGTAACCACCGAGGAAAACGGGCGGGGGTGCTGCCGCTGTGATGAATCAAAATGAGCGTGTGCTTGTCTTTGTGATGGTTTTCCGTTATATGGTACCGCTGGAGCATAAACATTGTCTCATAGGTATGTGTGCGCATTTGTTTCTTTTGTAAACGCGTCGGTGTGTTTGTCCTATCGGCTCCTGCGGTGACTGAGTGGCTCTAATTGAGTGTGCAGCTCACTCAGACAGGAGGTCTCAGACAGTGTTGACATTCAGGCGGTGGAAGGCCACCATTGGGGATGACAGCTGATCATTCTTCCAGCCAGCACCCTAATTACACAGAGATGGAACGAGGGAAGGGAGGAGGAGCAGGGAGAAAGTGAGAGAGGGAGACTTTTTAAACAACAAACAGGTTCCGGTTGCTTCCAATCAAGCCTCCCGTCCCGCTGTTTCGTCCATTCATAATGGCTGCCCCCCCACCGGTGGGTAGAGAAGCAGCCAACACCCCCACTGTCTTCCTGCTCTCTGTGACCACACTGCTTCCCCCACCCGACTCTCTCAAGCTGGCATCTTTCCCAATTATACCAAGTCGCGAGCTTCCGTGTGTGATTCGAAAAAGCATCTTCCTGTGTGTGTCTCGCTCTTTCTCTGGAGCGCACACACGCACATAAAGAAACGTACTGACACGCACACAATCCCTTTGATGTATGGAGTCAATCAGACCTCATTGGACAGTGCTGTGATAGCCTCAGGATATCAACAGGGCTGCTCTCTGCTCACCCACATGATAAACTCTTTATGTGTCTACAGGCTTTTGGAGTAATAACAGTATCGCTGGCCTTCCTCACTCTTCACCATCCAGTTCAGCATATTGATAGCACTCTGTACGTAGGTCATTTAGGCATGTAGACATGGTCAAGACGACCTGCTGAAGATTTAGAAGAAGATTTAAGTGACTTTGAATGTAGCATGGTTGTTGCTCCCACATGGGCTGATCTGGGTATGTGAAACTGCTGATCTGCAGGGACTTTCTGATACAATCACCTCTATGGTTTACAAAAAATGGACTGAAAACGATAAAAATATCCAGTGAGCGGAAGTTCACTGGGTGAAAATGCCTTGTTGACCCCAGAGGGCAGGGGAGAATGACTTGACTGCTGATGGGGGGAAAAAGTAACTCAATTAACCACTCGTTACAGATAAGATATGTAAAAGAGCATCTCTTGAAGCAGATACCCTGCTACAGTAGCAGAAGACCACACCAGCTGTCACTCCTGTCAGTTAAATTGAGGCTACAATTCACACAGACTCAACAAACTTTGGACAACAGTAGATTGGAAAAGTTGGCCTGGTCTGTTGAGTCTCAATTTCTGCCACAACGTTCAGGTGGGAGGGTCATAATTTGGTATAAACAACATGTCTGACCACTGTCTACTCATAGTATGCAAATACATTCACCCACTCTTTTTGAAGGTTATTCTGTTTTGCCCTTTGGTGTAACCTGTTCAAGAAAAGACTCATCCACTCACCTTCCTGTTCTGTTCTGCTGAGCCAATGTAAGACCTCTGCTTGACAAACTTCACTATGTAAACTAACATCTTCTTCTGGGAAGTTGCTAACTGTGCCGTTCTTTAATAAATCTAACAAATCTGCCAACTATTGTCTGAGTCTGCTTTTGGGGGTTGTTTCTTGCCAAACCATGACAGAAACATCTGCTAGTATCTTGTTGATTCTGTTGGTTTAATCCACAAAGAGCAGTGAATATACAGATCAAGCCCACAAAACAAGTTATTCTGTGACTAATTTCTAAGTAATTCTTTTCTCCAAATTAGACACCAGAGCTTAGGATACCGAACCACCTTTTGGCCCCTGGAGGCACTGACAAATCAACTGTGTGAAGGTATCATGCCAATATGGACCAAAATCTCTGAGAAATGTTTCCAGAAACTCGTTGATTGTACGCTGCGGACAACACCAAGTCCATAGACAAAGCTACAAAACAGGAACCATTCTTGACAGCCTTCACAGCCCGGTCATGCACACTTCCAGCACAGGAGCCCAAAAACCCATTTGAGTAATGCTTATTATACAGGAGTCTGTGTATGAAAGTATATTCTAACCATCAAACAAATGCAAGAAGGGCAATCGCAAAGCAAAGAAAGGTGTAGACGGGCAGTGAAAGTGTTTACAGGACTGATAAGCCGTTCGCTGCAGTGTTTTCATTTCGAGATCTCACCTTGGCTCTAGTACCATTCTGCAATAATCTCCATGAGTGCATAAGCACCCTCTTGTGAATGTTTAAAATCTTTAAGCCACTATCAGGGCCAGTAACAGGCGCTGCAAACAGATGCTTTGTTGTGGCCTTTTTTTAAGGAGTGGCAGTAAAAAGATTAGATCCTGTATGATTCAGCACTTTATTCAGTCGCTGTACAAAAACACATATTTGAGGCACTTGTGCTCGATATGAGTACTACTATTGTATAATTCTACTTTATTACAATTAGAAGAAAGCATAGTTTTTTAATGGTACAGTTATAAATGAATATATCACATTTGGAGTACTCAAAGCTTTGTTGAGCTTACAAAATATGACTCTAATTTCACTGGCTAACTATAGCAATACTTTGACCAACCAAAACAGCAACATTTTAGGCTTTTGATGCTATAAAGACATTTCACTAAAACATTTCTGTGCTTTTACTTACATAACATTTTAAAGACTATCAAATAACCTATTCAAACCAAACTACAAGTTCTGACAAGTCAGTGTGGAATGACTTTAAACATTATTTCTAACGACCTGCAGGTTGCGATTTCAGAAGAAGAAGCAAGATTTTATACAAGTCACTCTGAAAACGGCCCTCGGCTCCATTTTCCTGATGAGATCTTGATTTTGTAATTTTCGGCCCCAACTGGAGTCAAAAGGGAGAATAAAGTTGGGTAGGCTTTACGGTGGACCTACTCAGTGATTAATGAGGTGTTACAAAGATCCACCAGTCGCTCATCAAAAAAAATGATGCCAACAGCCAAAAGATTCAGCTTTACTGGACTTCACTAACTAACAGGAGACCATCTCTTATGCAGAGTATTAGCTATAGAGGTTTGTCATGTGATGTCACGTGCACATTGCTTAAGAATGGTCCATCATATTGGATTTGATACAACCCCCCATTTGGTAGGAAAAACATGTGCTCCCTGACGATTTGGCGAATGGTCTTTTGCTTCCTGTCACTAGGTGAAATTGGTCACAAAGACACTGCTGTTAAAAAAAACAAACCCTTGTAATTGTTATGGTGTTAGAAGATTGCCACAGCTGCCTGTAGTTTGCATGGAAGATGACAACTTGTCTGCAAACACTCACCAACTAATCACCAAGAGGTAGTAAAACTAGAAAAAGTCAGCACATACCAGAAACGGAGAATATTTGCCTTCAATCTAAAAGCTGCACCTTTTGAAACATGCTGGATGCAATGCTGAATGACTTTGTTACTTTGAAGGTGAATATACTTTCATAGTTTTACAACTGCTCAGAGAGTAGTTAGTAAGTTCTTGCAGACAAATCTGCGTGTTCAATGCAAACTACAGGCGACTGCAGAAATCGGCTACTGACTAAAGCAATTCCAAGAAGATTTTTGGCAACCAGTTGTAAAATAAACTTTTTTCCATAACTGCCAGCACAGTCTCTATACTGGTGTGACTGGGGCCTTATTCACTTGTCCCCACACTGTCACACATCCAAAAGTTAACAAGTAAATGCCACATGATTAGCAATCACATTACTATTCAACTTTAATAGTTAGAACATGCTAATTAGTTTAAATAGCAAACAGCATCCATAATTCGCTATGAGATTAATGCCAAATCATTAAAATGAATTTATTCAGGAAACAAAAGAGCTGACTTTTTAAATATTCTTTTAGTACAGACAAATGCTGAACAAGACAACTTGTCTTTCATTTATAGCAGCCATGGGCTTTTATAATTCACGACTTAATGTCTTAATACAAATGCTATATAACAATATTGCCCCTCTACAGGGCTCATGACGGTAAAAGAAGTCAAAAATAATTTTTTAATACCAGGCTGTCAGCGTGGTTTATAGTGCTGTAAAGCTGGCCATGATAATATGGGAGTCTATGGGGAGTGACTCACGTTTGGAGCCAGCCTCCAGTGGCCACTAGAGGAACTGCAGGTTTTTATTTTGGGGTGGGTTTTTTTTTGGTTTTTTGCCCCAAAGGGTCTCCACTTGTAGCTGTATTTTTACAGCATCGTATTTTTACTTTTATCTTAGTCAAGAATGTAAAATACTTCCTCCACTTCATGCATGTTTTTTTATGCTTCCTATGTGGTTAAACCACTGACACACAGATCACACAACACTCAAACACAATAACACAGAAATGTTTTATGAATTAAAAAGCACCACCGCATATGTGCACGCACACACACACACCATGCAAGCCTGCAGGACTCCACTTGAGATTCATAAGCATTTAATGAGTGTCTAGTGGGTGGCAGTGTGTCTGACCTTGCTCATACCCCTCTCTTATTGCCATACATCACACAGAACCCTGCGGACTTGAGCATGACAGGGAGATGAGTGACAGCTCTTCACATGTGAGGCTGATCACATGTGAAATGAAAAAAAGGGGGTGGGGGGGCATGTGAATAAGATATGTGGAACCACGTGTAGCGACAGGGATGGTGTGGGTAACATCAACAGATCCACGCTGGCTCCATGTGTGTCTACATGTGTGTGGCCGTTCCAACATAGTTGTCAAGTGCTTGAGCGGGCCAATCTCTCATCTGCCATACACTCAGATGAACTGACATACAGCCAAACCAAACCGACATAAAGACAGAGCGGAAGGCATCACTATGCAGCTCAGCGGTGCAGTTTGTCCTGACCCTGTCTGGGGCCCTCTCCTCTCCGCTGATTCTAATGAGCTCCCCGGGGATTAGACTTTGGCGGCCAGCGTCCCAATGAGGCACAAGAGGGGGGCGGGTGGTGTGGGGACGGGCAGAGGGACAACATCAATACGCCCACACAAAACAGTACACACACCTCGACACAAAAATACAAACTTGTTTTAGAGGGGGAGTGCTGGAATTTCATGTATCAGCGACATACTGTAAAAATCCATTTTTAGCACATCCATCCAGGTATGCAGGTGCTTTTTACAAGTATACCCACACATATACTGTATCAATGCTTTCTGTGGATGTGATCAGCAATTAATTTAATTATCATTTTAAAATCAATGTAAAATTCCTATTGCTTTGTCTTTGTCAGTGCTGAAAGTCTATCATATACATTCACACACACATGGTACATACACCCCATGATTCAGTGGCTTTTAGAACCAACTTTAGCAGCAATAACTTGAAGTAATCATTTTCTGTATGATTTTATCATTCTCTTACATCGTTTGTACATCCTATTACCCCTTCGTTGCTTCAGTTCATCCATTTATGCACAGCTCTCTTAAGCTCCTGCAAGAGTAGCTCAATAAGATTGAGGTCTGCACTTTAATTGGTCTATTGTAACACCTTGATTCTTATTTTTTCAGCCATTCTGTTGTAGATTTACTGCTGTGCTGGGATCATTTTCCTGTTGCATGACCCAATTTGGACCAAGCTTTAGCTGTTAGACAGATGGACTCACATTTGGCTCCAGAATACTTTGGTATACAGAGGAGTTCATGAGTGTAAGGTGCCAGGTCCTGGGGCTGCAAAACAAGCTCATTTCATCACCACTCCATCATTGTGATCGACCATTGGTATTGGGTCCTTGTGCTGATGCGCTGTGTTTGGTTTTCTTCAAAAGTAGTGCTGACCAAACATCTCCACCTTGGTCTTGTTTATCCAAAGGACATTGTTCCAGAAGGTTCAAATTTGCAATTCTAAGTTGTACAGCCATGTTATTCTTAGAGACAAGAGGCTTTCTCCTGCCACTTTCAAACAAGCCACCACTGTTCATTATTTTTTCTATCTGTACTGTCATGAACTTTAACACTTAAAATGCTAACTGGGGCTTGTACGGTCTGAGATGTAACTCTTATGTTTTTATGTAGCTTTATCTGGCTATTGCACAGTCTGAACTTTAGGTCAGACCAGCAAACTACCAAAACCTCTGGTTTTATAGAGCTCCACTTGCTGATGAACATGTAATCAACTGTATTTGATTAGCAGCACCTGGCTCTATGGAAGCAGTAAGGGCTGACTTAGTTATTCCCAGGACTATATCATCATAAGATCTTAAAATCAGAAACACATTTTACCTTTAAAAAACAAATACCCCCCCCCCCTCCGACTTCTTTAATGAATTTCAAGTTCACGCAGGTTCTATGAACTCATAAATGTTTTGCTTAAGAGCCAGTAGGAGGCAGTGTAGGTACACTAAACATTAGCATTCATTTTGCATCTTGTTTGTCACCAACAGGCAAATGTAAGCCCTGTATATACTCTCTTTAAGACCTGCTTTTGGTATTCACCAATGTCTTTACCAACTGCTGAACATGGTGCTGTATCTTAACCCCGATATCCACTAGCTAAATGATGCTAAAATACACCTAAGAGGTAGCTAATGGCTATGGGTGTGTCACTTGTGTAATTTTGTAATATGTAATGTTGTAACATAAAGTACTTGACACGACATTTATGGTAAACTTGCACTAAGCTGGACTACAAGTGACCTCGAATAAAAGAAAAAAATGTATAAATAGCTATATAATTAGCTAATATAGCTAATTATATAGCTACATTCATTACATTCATATTTAGCTAATGCGTGTAATGAATGTATCAGTGTGGGTTCTATGTTGCCCCACATAGGAAGTTTCTAACAGTGTAAAAGCTCAAAATTCAAAAAGAGCTTGCTAGCAGCATAAAACCTAGTTTCTTTGCTAGCCCGTTAGCTAAGGACTCAAATGCTTCTGGCTGCAGTGACACTTCCGCCACTTACCTGAAATCTAAGGAGACACAGTGTAAGAGTTTTTCATAAAATGATTAGGCTTGATTTTATACTCTTTCATTTTCTTTGCTTTATCAGATAAGTGTGGTGAGATTGAAAATTTTAAAGATTTGTTTAAAAAGACTTAAAAGAAATGTTAAAGTTTTGAATGCATGACTATCGTCGTTTTCTCTCCAGACTACCTTTACTGTTGAAGCTGATGTAACTATAATTAAAACAGTTATCCATTGGAGGATAAACCTCACTCACAGCCTGTATATTTGTGCCTAATTAGATTTAAAAAGCAAAAATAAAGTCAGTTGTTTTTACAGTCCAAGAAAGTTTAACTGGTATCATTTCCGTTTTCTAGAAGCTTTCAGGCATATTATCTACAAACCGCTATCTAATTCACAGTTTTTAAAGTCATGTTCTGTCTTTGCAAGTGACACAAACCCCTTATAAGTCTGCAATTTCCCTCACTGGTATCAAAGGTTAAATGGTAAGAGGGCTGATCAGGTATTGTCTGCACTAGACAAGCTCATTAATGTGTCACAATTCATTATCAGAGCCTTGTCCTCACCTTGTCAGGTGGCTAATGGGAATATCAATCATAGGCTTCCCCATCACGACCCTTCTCACATCTTTGCTTCGCATCTTGCCTCTGTTGACTTCTTATCCTGAAATACCACCAGGCCCAAACAGATCTGTCTGGAACAAATGTCAAACACAATTCGGCTCAGGAGTAAACACCCACAAACATGGCTGACATACCGAGTGCGGTTCTTCTTCTTACACCTCAGAGGTGCCCGCTGCTGTTGTTTTACAGATGTTACCCAGCTGTTATACACAGACACAATGTGTTGGCCATGATGGTTTCGTGGACAAGTGATGAGCTTTGGAAGTGCTTACAGACATAAGAAAATAAGTGCTCAGAGTCATACGGAACATGAAGAACAGAATAGGATAAGATAAGAAACATCAGAGACAAACGAGGTTCATTTTTAAATGTAATTGATAAAAAGATATTAATTAATTTGAATTATTTAAGTTATTTTAAAAAGGTTTTAAATATAAGTAATTTTGGAAAACATTTTTAAAAGGGTGTGAAATCAATTTTTATTAAAGCATTTTATTTTATTTAATTCTTATTAATTTATATTTAATTTAAAATTTATTATTTGAAGGTTTTGCATTCTAAATATTTTTTTCTTTTTGTAAAATTTAAATAATGTCATAAGGTTAAAAAAGACAGAACAATGTTAGCTCTCAGTCACACAGCCTTCCTTTTTTGCTTTGATTGCTCACAAATGACCATGGTTGCCAATGTTTTTCTTGGAAAACACTAAATTGTCTGCAAACACTTGTAAACTGGTTGGCGAGTGGTTGCAGGAGGTTGCTAAGTGAAAATAGTGGAAGTTAGTTGCAAAGAGGTATATGCTGCTGCACCAAAAGCCCGGTGATTGTTTTGGTCGCCTATAAGTTGCATGGAAGACACAGACATGTCTCCAAACACTTGCTAACTAGTCGTCAAGTGGTAGTGAAACTCAATATAAACCAGAAATGGAGACCATTCACCATCAAAATAAAAGTCTTTTCAATTTTTACTTTGAAGGCGAACACCAAGAGAGTAGGATGTGAATGTTTGCAGACAAATCGCAATCACTCCAACCAGTAGCAGCAGATGGCCGCCCAACCCTGAGCCTGGTTCTGCTGGAGGTTTCTTCCTGTTGAAAGAGAGTTTTTCCTTCCCACTGTTGCCAAAGTGCTTGCTCATAGGGGGTCATATGATTGTTGGGTTTTTCTCTGTATGTATTATTGTTGGCTCTACCTTACAATATTAAGTGCCTGGAGGTGACTGTTGTTTTGATTTGGCACTGTATAAATAAAATAAATTGAATTAAATCTGAATACACATTTTTCGCTACACGATGCTGCAAAGGGATCCCTGACCAGTCTCTAAACTCCTGTGACTGAAACCTTAATTTTTCACAGCCGATCTGAGACAAACACCAATTAGCACACAGTGAGAGCACTTGTAGAGGAACCAACACTAAGATTTCAGCATCTCTGCTTGGATAGCTTTGAAGGTGTTTTTCAGGTGTATGTGTGCTTTGAGTTTGAGCCACACCTCAGCTTCACTTGACCTAAAAGGGAAGGCAGAAAAAAAAGCAAATGCAAGCTGAACACTCTGCGCAACAAATAGTCGAACAACTCTTTCTGTTGCCCCAAAAACACATAGCCTATATGGAGGACCACAAGAGCCACGCGCATCGAAATAAAAATTTCTGTGCTTAAATAATGAATTGTAGAATAAATTCTGCAATTGTAAATTCATTTTTGAATTCCAATTTAATAAACTGCATTTCAAAATCCTTTTTCCAATTGCAATTTAATAAACTGCAGTTAAAAATCCTTTTTCCATTTGCACTTTAATAAACTGCATTTCAAAATCCTTTTTCCACTTGCAATTTAATAAACTGCAGTTCAAAATCCTTTTTCCACTTGCACTTTAATAAACTGCAGTTCAAAATCCTTTTTCCACTTGCAATTTAATAAACTGCAGTTCAAAATCCATTTCCCTTTCCTGTTCGCTCCGGGATTAGGTGCTGGATTAGCTGCTGGATTAGCTGCTGGATTAGCTCTTCGATTAACAACTTGCTGGAGGCTATTCAAATTAGCCACACCATGGGATGTAAGGAGCTCTCTGATTGGTTGGTCAGACACAGGCTGTCTGCCAGCCTGGATTTTTCTAGCTCATAGCTTCGCCCTGCTAAGAAGCGTGTGTGCTTGTACAAAGGCCGTTCAGCCTCGGGATTTACACTCGGCTCGACACGGATATGTGAAGAATGAAGGGACCCTGCAGCGAAACGGAGAGCGCAACCTCTGACTGAGTGCCTGTCTACACAGTCTGACCACCTGTTGAAGGTAAGGTGCTAACATGGCTAACGCTAGCATCACCGCACGTAGCCCCGTTATTTTAAGGACATCTTAGTTTATGAAAGTTTTACGTCGCAGCTGTACGAGCTAGCTACGTGTTTTGTAAGCTGCTGTGCTCTTCACAAATAAAGCTGGAAGCAGCTCAGACTGTTAGAACCAGCACTGAGCCCTGTTACATTTATACAGTGTTAGAGCAATGGCTGTAACCTGCAGCCTTTAAACTAAGATGTCCTTAAAATAACGGGGCTATGTGCGGTGATGCTAGCGTTAGCCACGTTAGCACCTTACCTTCAACAGGTGGTCAGACTGTGTAGACAGGCACTCAGTCAGAGGTTGGCTCTCCGTTTCGCTGCAGAGTCCCTTCATTCTTCACATATCCGTGTCGAGCCGAGTGTAAATCCCGAGGCTGAACGGCCTTTGTACAAGCACACAGGCTTCTTAGCAGGGCGAAGCTATGAGCTAGAAAAATCCAGGCTGGCAGACAGCCTGTGTCTGACCAACCAATCAGAGAGCTCCTTACATCCCACGGTGTGGCTAATTTGAATAGCCTCCAGCAAGTTGTTAATCGAAGAGCTAATCCAGCAGCTAATCCAGCAGCTAATCCAGCACCTAATCCCGGAGCGAACAGGAAAGGGAAATGGATTTTGAACTGCAGTTTATTAAATTGCAGGTGGAAAAAGGATTTTGAACTGCAGTTTATTAAATTGCAAGTGGAAAAAGGATTTTGAACTGCAGTTTATTAAATTGCAAGTGGAAAAAGGATTTTGAACTGCAGTTTATTAAATTGCAAGTGGAAAAAGGATTTTGAACTGCAGTTTATTAAAGTGCAACTGAAAAAGGATTTTAAAATGCAGTTTATTAAAATGCAATTGGAAAAAGGATTTTGAAATGCAATTGGAAAAAGAATTTTGAACTGCAGTTTATTAAATTGGAATTCAAAAATGAATTTACAATTGCAGAATTTATTCTACAATTCATTATTAAAGCACAGAAATTTTTATTTCGATGCGCGTGGCTCTTCTGGTCCTCCATAGTGTACCAGGAAGCAGATCTTAGCTTACAAAAAGCTGATTTGTGAGTGAAATTAGTTTAAAAAAAATGCCTGGTGTTTATTCAAATAATGGCTTCCACCACTTAATCACACCTGCGTTCTTCTGAATGAAAACATTCATTTAGGAATTAAAAGTGTCTCTTGTGTAATCACTTTAATTGGTTTCTGAAGCAATTAAACAAACATAATAAGAATCAATGGTGAAAGTTAAGGGCTTTTCATGAGAAAGCTTTTTACATGGTTATCCTTTGATTTCTCCCAATTTAGATGTAATTAGTTATTATAATAAACGTCATGGAGAAAGCCAGGTCATCTAAATGAGTCACAATAATTACTTAATTATTACTGTAAATCTTGCACCGGTAATGTAGTAATTCCTTTTTGCATTAATACAGCGGGTTCAGTTAGACCTGCGTAGCTTTATTCATTCAGCCCTCCTGGCTTATAGCTGAATAGATGCGTTTCCATACTGTGATATAATAACTAGTGGCTTGTTTAAGAGAAGCTAAGTAACTGTCAAAGGAGCAAAGAAAACTGGAGCAGAATGGGAAGTATAGTGCTTAAAGAATGCCGTGAATGACAGGTGGTCAGGAGGCCAACTCTGCATTCCCAGACTATTTCTTCTTTTTGTTCTCCTCCTCTTGTGTTTTCTCTCTCTTTTGTTTCGACTTGATACAGCTCCAAGGTGGAGAGGAGTTCATCGACTTGGACAGCTCGATAGCAGGCGTCGCTTCCAGAGCTCCTGCTCTCAAATTGCCTGTAATTTCATTTTTGTGTTTAAATATGTGTTTCTTGTCAGGTGCGTGGCGGCAAGAAGAAAAACAGGCACACAGACAGTTCTGACAAGCAATTACACCACAGCTTGTTTGGGAGGCAGATTGGGATGAGCTCTGGTCTGCTGGCAGGGCAGAGGATTCAATACTCCAGAGGAGAAAATGGCCATAGGGAAAACAGTGGTGGGAAACCACAAGCACAGCCCTGGCTTTTATTTTATTCTAATTCCCTTTGTTGACTGAACATAGCCGGAGTTGTGGGAGGAGATTGTCTGGGAAAGGGCAAGCAAATAAGCCCTCAGCAGGACGCCTCAATTGGTAGTTCGACTAAACTTCACATAAAATTATATTTCAAAAGGTTTTGTCAATAGCATATTTTGGTGAGAAACGCACAGCGGCTTTGTGGTAACAGATAGATTCAAACTGTAGATCTAAAGAGTTATGATTACTTTATTATATTGTTTTATATAAATAACTAGTTTCTGTGTCTGTCCGTGTACCTGCTTTCATACTGGAGGTTTTCTAGTTTTCCAGTTTTCAGGAAATTTACATAATGACTGAGGAGTCAAGTTGTCTTTGGGTGAATACAAACTCACTGGACACTTCATTAGGTACGACTTACTAGTAGATGGTTTGTCTCTATTTTGCCTTAAGAGCTACTTTAATTCTTCATGGCACAGATTCAACAGAGTGCTGGAAACACTCTTTAGAGATTTTGGTCTATGTTGACATGATAGCGTCACACAGTTGCTGCAGGTTTGTCGGCTGCACATCCATAATGAGAATCTCCTGTTCCACCACATCCCAAAGGTGCTGTGGAGACTATTTGAGTACAGCAAACATGTTTGTTATGTTCGAGAAACTGGTTTGAGATGATCTGAGCTTTTATCAGAAGATAGTACACTTTGGTCACAAAGGGATGGACATGATCAGCAACAACACACAGGTAAGCTTTGTTGGGATGGATCCAGGCTAAATAAATACTCATCTGAACAGGCAATGTTATTTCAGTCTTCAGTTTTAGTGAACCCTTGGGAACTATAGCCTCATTTCCTGTTCTTGGCTGACAGGAGTGGCACCAGGTGTGGTCTTCTGCTGCTGTAGCCCATCTGCTTCAAGGTGTGACATGTTTTCTATTCAGAGATGCTCTTCTGCATACCTTAGTTGTAAAGAGTGGTTATTTTATTTACTGTTCATATCATCTCAAAGCAGTCTAGCCATTCTCCTCTGAAGGCATTTTGTCCAAGAGGATATTTTCTCTATTTTTGATGATTCTCTGTAAAACTTGGAGATGGTTGTGTGGGAAAATCCCAGCAGATCAGCAGGTTCTGAAATACTCAGATCAGCTCCTCTGGCACCAACAACGCTGCTTTGTCACTTAAAAAAAGTCACTTCAATCTTCTTTCTTCTGCATTCTGACGCTCGCTTTGAATTTAAGCTAGGCGTCTTAACCATATCTACATGCCTAAATGTGTTGAGTTGCTTCTATGTGATCGGTTGATTTGATTTACACCAACCTGACTCCAAATTCTTGGCTTCTTGGTTGCATTTAGTGACAAATAGCGATAATGGTGAAAAACACTGACAATCATTTTTTGAATAGTCTTATCTACCTTGACCACTTTGGTGTGAGTTGAGATGTTGCTTTCTCTTGAACATAATGTAACTACGTGACACTCTCTTTATGCAAATATTCAGAAATAATGTTTCTTTCTTTAAATAATTACAGTTACTCAAAAAAGCAGATTTCTCCTTGGAACTTGTTTTTTTTTCCTTCAGTCATATCACTCTGCAGAAGAAAACACTGTGTTCATGACAAGAGGTCTACTCTAGCTGCAAACTCTGATTGTTTGGCAGATGTAGGCAGTGAAAAGAAAATAATTCCTCGATGAAACTGCTGGGTCGTGATATCTGGAAGAAACATCGCTGCTGAGTTTTTCAGATTTTTTTTGTTTAGTGCTTTGAGCTCCTCGAGACAAGAGTAAATCAAATCATCATATTCAAGAGAAGGTAGACATCTGAGCAGCCAAAACAGTGAAACTGAAACATCTACTCACATAAACATGAAACTGTTCCTTTTTAAACCAACATGATACCTCAAAACTGTCCATAACCATGTACACTTAACAGCTGAACAACAGAAACGTACGCTTCAGTTCTTTAAACCAGCTAGCACTAACACTGTTGGAGTTTTAGACAGGACTTAGGATTTTACTGGATGAGATGATTAATCGATGACTTTGCTGGATTCTGATATTTTTAGCATATGCCAGCTGGCAGAAATGTCTGCTGTACACAGTCTTACAAAGTGCAGGCTATGTTTAAATTGGACACATCAGTGGTGTTCAATAACGAGAAAAAAACCCTGCATCCATTAATTTTCTTAACCATTAAAAAAACAAACCTGAGGGCAGTTTCTCCTTAGGTCAGCTTTATGGCATGGCGTTTCGCCAAGGCTACAGCCTTCACAGCCATTCTGTCATCAAAGCTTGTATCACTTTAGTGAACTGTAGGAGTGTGGCAGAGGGTGCTGACAGTGGTCATATCTGATGCACAACCTTCCCATGGTGCACACATATGTGGATGTGTGACAGATGGGCAGGCCAGCTCAACTGTCCTCGGTCATGAACCAGGAAGTCTCACCCTCAGAGGGAGTCCCAGGGCAATGTGCGGTGGCTCTGTGGGAAAGAGTACAGTTAGTCCATTCTCAGATGTTCCATTAACTTGATTAATGGCCTAATTACTGCCAGTAAACACCGCCAGGAGATAAAAAGCAGGAAAGGGGAGGAAGGTTGGGGAAGTAGAACCAAGCTGGCTCATGGTCAATCAATTACGGTTGTTCTTTTGTTCCTAAAGAACACAAAACAAACTTAGACAGCTTTTTTAACCTTTTTTTACCCAGGTTTTTTTTTCACTGAGAGTAGTGCTGCACCAAGTAACATCCTCATGGGATGAAAACTGAAGGCAGTGTGCCTAAACCTGCAGTTCCTCTAGTGGCCACCTGAGGCTGGCTACTAAAACAGCTAAAATGCTCTTTAGTGAACTTTTATTAACAACCTATCGAAGAAGCCTGTACAAAAAATGTAAAAAAAAAAATGTATGGTCCCATTCGAACATATTTAATCAAATGCTTGATTGGAAGTAAGCGGTTGTGACAGGGTTGATATTTTAGGGAGCAGAACCACTTTATGAAACGTATTAAGAGCTGGGGAACAGCCACCCAGCGATAGCATATTTTAAATGTTCGACTTTGAGGTCTGGCAGACACTTACAGCCGCTTTAATCAATTAAACCACCAAACAGCAGATGGTAAAGAGTTTGAAGCTAACTAACCAGTGAATAAATTAGAACATTTGGCAACTACACTGGCAGATATTTACCCCGCAAGTCGGTAGACACAAATGTCAATATTGCGGAGTGTTTAAATGGGAGGTGTTTCTGCATGGGGTACAGGTGTAGATTCGTATGCAGACCTTGTGTAAATTGGAACTATTGATTTTTTTAAAAAAATGTATTTATTTATGGAAAAGTTTGCCGCAAGAGACAAAATTTACAGTGTTGGTTTTAAAAGCTTTAAAAGACTAGAAGGCCTGTTCATGCAAAAAGATTCAAATCGTCTTTGCATGTATAATTATCACTGGGAAACAAAACCTTGTTCTTGTTTTTCTGTCTCTCTGAAAATAGTATCTGGCAGGAAAACAAATACCTCCAACAAATGTTTTGGAGTAGCGTGTCTGGTGCCCCCTCTGCCATCCCCGTTCGCCGTGTGGGCGGCTCGCTTCAGCCTCTCTTCCATCTCCCTTCGTCTTCTTCCACAGATGTGGGTTGAGAGTGTTGCAAGGCCTTTGCTCCCTCACAGAGAGAACCAAGGAAGCGAGCCTTCATCCTCCTCCACACTAGTCTGAAACGCAGCCAAGTTCAGCGAGGCAGCCGCGACCCACCCCGTGCAGCACTTACAAGCAGTTCAGAGGCTGCATCCTGCTCCGTGACGTGGAACAGAAGTGTGGGCTTCTCTGATAGTCAGCGAAATAAGGTGTTGAAATGATTGGAATTGATTATGTGATTTATGTATTTATGTAAAAACAAGAACTAGTGCTATGATCAATGTGTGGGCAATATAAGTGAAAAATTCATTGACTTTGCAGGGGCTACGTCCAATTACTGCTTTGTATATATTTTTCCATAACGTGTGCAAAATCTTTGCAAGGTGTCTCTTTTATTGATGATGTTAATGATTGTAATGTAAAGAGCGTTCCTACTGACTGAACTTCTTTACTTAGTTCTCACTTCTTTAAGTCCATAAATCATTGAGTTGTTACTCTGGGCTTCATTTTGAATCCCCCTCACAACACCGCTGCTGTTACTTCCCTCCAAACTGAGGTCTTTGGTTCTTTCTCGGTAACATGCGTATAAAATGGGACTCTTTTATATTGTTTTCATTGATTCTGTCATGGCAACCTTGTAACAGAGCCCTGCTTCATAATTGGATTGCTACATGGGACACAATAAGCTTCAATTCCTCCAGCTAAAGCTGGTGAGAGACGGCACAAGGTGGAAATGCTTGTAGGGTTTTGATGCAAAGCTGCTTTGAAATGTGTAACAAAAATCACATTTCACACAAGATGCTGTAACATAGTGTTGTAATATTCCCGTAAAAGGGTTTGAAATGAAAAGAAGCATTACTGTAAACAAAATGAAAAAAAGTTGATTTGTGTACTCATTTCATGAGGGCTTGTACCTTGTGCCTCAAACAGGGAGTAGACTTAATAATTATATGATTAGAGTTTAATGATGAAGGATAACACCTATTTTCTTGTATATATCCTCGGGCGCGTTCGACTCTGTGTTATTGAGGAATGCTAAATGCTCTCCTTTCACAGGTTTCGAGTTTTACAGTAATTGGGAGAGAGTCAGAACATGCCTTGAAAGGCTTACCAGAACAAGAAAATGACTGTCAGAGACATAAAACTGGATAATAAGGACGCCATCCTGTCAATCCAGAGTGTTTTCATTTTAGTTTTAATGATGGACTCTGTCAGTGGGTTGTCACAGTTTCAGTGGGACCACATCTATTTGTTTTGAGAATTTTCTTTGAGTCATGCGGCACAACAGCAACAGACAGGTCTGCTTCAGTTTAAGCTGTGGTTTGGCGATAACTCTCAAACAAAATGACACAGCCGTGAAAATGAGTTTTCCTGCTGGCTGCCATGTATCCTCGATACAAGAAAATATTAGAATTTCAATGTTTAGCGAGTTAATTCTTCACTGAAAAATCAGCTTTTTATTTATCAGCAAATGTGTTTTTTATACTCCACTTTGTTTTCAGGACATCTTTTAACCTTTAAACATTTTTGTAATTTGGAGGGAGTTTTATCAACTACTAGCTTAGCTAGCTACTAGCTTAGCATTAGACTGTATATAAGGTTAGTGTCTTTTTTCACGGTGTAACTAATGGCTTCTGTTCATTTCTGTCTGTATTCATTTATCAATAAACGAAATGATTAAAATAGAATAAAAAAAATAAAAGTTATATATCTGTGTATGTATGTATTTATTTTATTTATTTGTTATTGCACTTTCAATCACTGGTTTTCCTTACAATAAAACATTTCTATTGGGCAAGCCAGGCAGCACTGCTTGCCCAGTGATTGGGCCCAGTTGATTCCATTGCCTGTTCACATCAACATTATTGCTGTCTCAGGGCAGCAGTTGCTTATTTGGTGGGTTAAAGGGACATTTTAATACCAGTAGATCCTGAAAATTATGCTATACTATACTGTTTATAATGTTTTCATTTACTCTGTTTGTTAAATCTGAGTCCAGCTTTCAGTGCTGTACATCAGATGATCTTTAGATTAAATAAATACAGGTGGTGGATGTGTTTGAAGCAGCATCAGACTGGTTTAAATCTCATCTCACAAACATCTCCCTGCCTCTTGGACAGATAATTGTAAATTTAAAAAAAAACACCTCACCATTTGTATGTAGATGAGATCCAGCTGTCTCACTCTTTCAAACTTAATGAGCTTTTTAAAAACCTGTTTGACTGTGTTCTCAAAGTTCTTCTGCAAAATCTAGCCTGAGCAACTTTGGGATTATTCTGGACAGTTCACTGTCTTTAGACTGTCATGAATGCTCAAGTTTTTATATTATTAACAGGCTCTATGTTTCACCAATTTTAAGTTTGTTCAATCTTTAATGTGGTAAGGCCCCCCGTTATATCCTGGAGCTTTTATTGACCTATACTTCCAACTGGCCCTTTTGGTCTTCCGAGCAGAGATTCTTGCTCACTCACTCTTCATCAAATTAAAAGCACTTAAATTTAATGACCTAGTTGATCTTAAAGCAGTCTGAATTATGTACAGTGCAAGACTTCATACACTGAACCCAAATATTCATAATTTGTTTCAAGTTAGACAAAGAAATCATCCACTGAGTGGAAACTTTAAGAAGTTTAATAAACCACCTGTAACAATAGAATAACTACACAGTGGAAATGAAAACCAGTTTATCATTGCTTAATTTCACACAACTATATAAAATTTTTAAAAAAATGAACATGAGGATGATTTGACTCGGTAAATATTTAGTTTGCGTTTTTGTTCCTTTTTACATGAGGGGTTAGTTCTTGATAAGTCTTAAACTTCTACTCTTTTGGACAAAAAACATTTATTTACACCATCATGAGTTTGTGCATGTTTGGTAGCATCCTCATTGGTGTATTTTGCTTTTGTATTTTATTTTATTTTAAATAAACTTCCTAACAACTTAGCTGATGCCCCACACTGGTTTTTAAAACATGCAGAGATCGGGCTCAGCTAAAAACAAATATTCAGACAGGCGTTTGGTAATTATGTGTCTGGGTAACTTTGTGTATCTGTTTTATTGGTTTGCACTTTGTGACTTTGTCTGTGGAAGGTGCTTTATAAATGAACTTTACTTGTTTTCATTAGCATACCTGTGTCGCTTTAATAAAGCAGGGCAAGCTGAGACATCAGCAGTTTTTTGGGGTTGTTTACACGTGCATTATGGATAAACCTGTGGTGTTTTGTTCTTCAGATTTATTTTAGGCATTTAACCTTTATGTGATGGGATAGTAGGGAGAAGACTGTGTGTCAAAAGACAGAGTCTTCCCTGCAATGGTCTTCAACATGTGAAATGCTTGCTCAACCAGGTGAGCTGTAACAGCGCCCTGAACCCTTGTTAGGGCGCTGGTCTGATGGGAGACTGACGGAACACCAGTGAGCTCGACGAGCTGCTCCTGGCTCTGGTTTCACTGCTTTCAGGTCAGTTACAGTCTGCGTTATTGTGCATATAAAATTAAATCCATCCATGTTTCACCACTTGAATGCTTTTAATATGTAATGACAACATACCCTTGAAACAAAAGCCGAAGCATGCATCATGTGAAAGCAATGCCACAAACTCTTTAAAATGAAAATATACTTAAAGCTCTAACACATAATAAATATGTTCAAGCAATGGACTGGTACTTAATGTATATAGTGCTTTTCTGCAAGCTTCATCCACGCCGGTACCACGCAGGATTTCACCGAGCTCCTCAGAGCGACCCATCCTTTCACAAATGTTTGCAGGACCAGCCTGCACGCCTAGCTTCTTGATTTTATACACCTGTGGCCATGAAAGTGATTGGAATGCCTGAATTCAATAATTAGGATGGGTCAGTGAACACTTTTGATAATTAACTCCTAATTTAACCCTGCTGACCACTGTTGTCTGAATAGATTAATGAAAATAAGTTAGCTCATCCTAACTCAGACTAATGCTTGTTTTAATATAATTAAGAGTCTCTTTAAGTCTGTCATTTAAAGGAGAAGAAAAAAATAAAAAATGTCACCGAGTTATACGTCTAACGACAGAAGAATAATAAAGATTCCTTGTTCAAAAGACGAAGAATTACCACAAACAAATCGGTGGGGTTAATGTGTATTTTGTAAGGAGACTTTAAAAAAGCTGCACTTGATAGTAATTTCTCCTGGAGGCTTTATAAACAGCAGACATAACAGGCTGACTTATAACCGGTCTCTATAATTATTGCAAATCACTGGACATCCACAGCTCATATCGATCCTCTGTAAAAAGAGGTGCAGCAGGAGCGACAGCTGTAATTTGTTCTGAAAGTTTTCAGATGTCCCGGCTCCCTTGTGGTTATTGTGCAACTTAGTAACCATCCACAGCCCACAGCCGCCCCCGAACGGATCTTTCATCGTGGTTCTTTTTTCTGTCCTGTTGCATTTGTGCAAAGAGAAATGGAGAGCCCAGCACCACAACAGATGGCATCTCACACCCTCACTGTCCCCTGAGCCCACTCAGCGACCAGTGCCATGCTGCCACTCTGGACGCAGGCACTGTGTGGCAGAATTCATTAGCAGGATCAGGCTGGCATAAGGAGGTCCGCGCTCGTCGGACGCGGGGCCCAGCATTTCCTGTGTCACTTCCTTTTGAAAGGTTCTCAGTCAGTCACCCGAGTGCAAGACCCCCTTCACCAGTGAACGATTATCACTTAGCCTTGTGGTGAAGATCCCTGAAAACGAGTCATTGATTCAGGAAATGAAACTACCTTGAGCTAAACTAACTGTGTGTAAACACACTTTGTCGCTGCACACCAAAACAAATCCATACGGAGCACACAGTCCTTCATGAGGGATTTTCAAACACCTCGCTTTGTCACAGCTCCTGGATTGTAGTGGCGATAAATAGATTGAGGCAACCAATTCACAGTAGAAAAACCTTTGCCGGTGCGCTCTAACCTCGTTGCTGGCCACATCTCAGGCTCTTATGTTTGGCCTTTTTATACAAATCACATTACAGTCCATTGGCCTTTTGGAGCAATCTCCAATTCAGAGTCTTGAATTGAAATGAAATAGAAACAGGCACTCCTGCAAAGGCACAGCTGCATCATCACGGTAAGGTCATTGCGGCTCTTATGTTTTTCAAATCACCTCTCAATAGCTCTCTGAAAAAGACCGAGGATAACATCAAAACTGAAAGTCCAGGCCAATAAATGTTTAGTTCGGGGAGCAATTTTTTGAGGTTGCGGCAGTTCATTGTAATCACATTTGAAATATTCTCGATTCACTTTGTTGTTGCTGCTGCTGCACAAAAGCCCGAACAGCCCCCGAATCGCTACGCGCTCAGAAGTAATATTTAGCCGTCTGTTCTGCTCCTACAGTTTTGCTTTCGGTCTGGGAGGAATCAAGGATGTTTTCTCATCTCCACATCTGGTATCATCTGCTGTTTTCATGTCCATCAGCTTTAACTGGCACCGGATGAGCACAGTTGGTCAGCGCTATTTTCATCCAGTCTGCCTGTTTATCTGTGTGTCTACTACAAGTTAGTCCCCAGAAAGGAGGAGAGGTTGCAGAGATGCTTCTCATTACATATTCTCCCTGAAGAACTCCACACTATGTTCACTGAAAACTCTGGCTCCCGAGACAGACTGGCTGACTCTCGCTCTCTTACAAATAAACATGACTCCTGGTTTTCCAAACCTGAGCTGAATCGCAAGAAGGGAGGAGATCTGAAAGTGAGAATACTGTAGCATACTGTAGTTGGGTGTTTTATGTAACCGATTTGTCTCATTGCTGCAAACAACCAAGTCTTTAGACTGTCGCATGCTCCTGTAACTATTGGAAAACGTAGTTATTTTATTTTATTTATTTTTTATTTCTAAAACAAGAAAAATTAATGAGGCACGATCAGATTTCTGACATAAGTCATCAATAGTCGTTACAGCAGCGGTTCCCTCCTGCATGACACAAGATCGGCTCGGCTAAATTAATCAAATGCATCATGCCCAAATGGAAGATTTTCTTAAATTATTTCCTTCCCAACACGCCTCAGAGTAAACAGTGATTCCCCCGTGCGCCTCTGTTTGACTCACAGTTAAATCTGTCCTGTCTGAATGTAATGCCATATGCATTATTGAGGAACAGTGTGGATCGTTTGGAAGATCAGGTCCAACAGCACCACCCTCTGATCATCCTGAGGGACTACAGAAGGTCCTTCAGCATTCATAATTCCAAATCATGCATTTGGAATATGTATCATGTATGAATACGAGCAAATACAAGCAGATCAACGAGATTTATACTAAAAAAAAAATAATGTAGTGCGAATGGTGTTCAAATCCTTTCCAGCATTTGAGGCGCTTTGACAGCTTTCTGCAGGAGCAAGATGTGAAAAAACAAAACAAAACACAAATACACACCGAGTAAGCACTTTCACTAGTTTGTTTCCCTGCCTTGACAACTTCCACCAAGTCGCTGAGCTAATCTGACACTTGTCTCACTTGTCCACCTCTCCCATCAGCCGGTATTCTAAACTCTTCAAACCCGTCTCCCAAGAGCCCACGGACGTTCTGGGGCCGGCTGAAAATCCCCAGCAACATCATGTCATGAGTTCCTCTCCTCCCCATACGCGCTGCAGACAGAGACGCTGGCCCATGCACACTCACATCTACACACTCCTGTCTGTCACCGCTTACCACCGGGGTTGCCGCAGACATGCGCTGACATCACAATTAAACCGAGAACGCCCCGGCACTGCACGGTCATCCATCACACGCACCCACCGGTCCCAAACACACACACAGAGAGATCAGAGGGAGAGAGAGAGAGCAGTGGCAGGAGTGTCTTCCTGCATGCTAAGAGGGAGGTTTGCATCTCATGCTGGCAGCTCCACAAAGCATCTTGATTGGGGTGTGAAAATAAATTTTCAGCCTCAATCAGCCCACAATATGCTGCTCGTCTTAAGCGGATTTTCACCCCAAGATAAAAAAAAAGAATAAAACGCTTCTCCATTTCTGGCTCCCCCCTTTGAGAGATCGGACGAGACCTTTTGATGCAGTTTTGATGACACGTATACGGTAATATTATCACTACCCTGCAGTTTTCCTGCTAATATCCTCCGAGTGAGCGCTCAGTCATGGCGCAGAGGTGAAGATAATTCCCTGAGTAGCAAAGAAGATGCCCTCGTAGGAGCCCCTGGCACTCAGCAGACGGGCGGCCCCGTGATTCTGATCTCATCAAGCGAGCACGTCCGCCTCCATTAGTCTCTGGCATTGTGCTCGAAATTGCTCTGACTTGTCGGGTGATTACCTCAAATGAACAATTAGGCGGCTGGCTGTCACAATAACTTGCTAACCCGTCTGCGAATTGGCTCACCGCTTTTAACGGCTTCTGCTGCTGCTGCCATCAAGGTGCTCCAAATAAATGATCCATTCTGGAGGGGAAATGTCAGCTCATAGCCCTCGTAATGAATTGGTGCGCAACATCTAGTCGCATATACTGTAATGGGATGATGAAGGAGATAATGCTGTTATTGGACAATGAATAAGTTGGCAGGGAGCTTCTTGAAGAGATCAGTTTTTTAGTGGGTACGTTTCTGGTTAGTCATTTCAGGGCAGATTTGAATTATTAATTAGGGCTTCTGGGTGCATGTGCCACGCTGGTTTGTTGCTATTTAAGTGAATGCAAAATGCACGGTTGAACAAATGCATTGACCTTCATGGCGGCACTGCCTGAACGGCCCCATTTGCAGGAGTCAAGAGTGCTTCACTGATCTCACTGTGGAGAGAGTGAGCCACAGATACTGTCTTTTTCCATTCCCTCCAACCTCCACCTCTTCAGAACCTGCAGCCCACTGTGCATACATTGCAGCTCAATTGCCGACAGGTCAGGGAGTCAGTTGTGATGCGATTGTAGCCCTAAGCCTCTTGCCTCAAGCAAAAATAGGGTGCAGTTACAGAGATCTTGCCAGTCACTGCTTTGTAATTCCATACCCTCATATATATATATGTATATATATATACATATATATATATATATATAGATAGATTGCCTTATTTTTGAGCTTGTGGTCTTCGTTTCATTTTGCATTTTACAACAAATGTGTAATAGTAGAGGATCGTTTCCCAGGTGGGGACAAATCCCAACATAACTCACTGTCTATCGGTCTATCAGTGTGCTGGCAACATGTACTAATTCAAAACATGCTGAGCCTTGCTTCAAGGGGAGCCAGTGAACGAAGCCTGTGGCAATGGGCTGTTTGAACAGTTGCAGGTATTATTTGATGAGTACAGATGAGTGAAAACATTCTGAGTGACCCTGCCTCATATACAGCTGGTCTTCACTGTCCGCTAAACCGGCCTCGACCAGCAGAGGCACTGACACTGTGAATGCAAACAATGTAACTTTTTCTATAGTGTTTTTTCTTATAATTTACTCACTTTATAATCAAGGAACTGACCTCACAGCCCATTGTTCATTCAGTGGGCTAGTTTCAGTCATTATGCAAATGTACTGTTTATAAGGTTGGAAACCTGCAGTCAGCTGAGACTGAAGAGGTCACTTGGATGAGTGACGAAACATTCCTCGCATTGAAAACGCTACGTCCAGATGAACAGAATTAACCCTTTTGGACTCACTTTATTAAGTTATGTGTGGCACAGTGGTGCAGCATTTAGCACTGTACTTTTTGTCCTGTGATAGACTGGAGAAATATCCAGGGTGTACACTGCTTTTTGCCCCATGACAGATGGGACAGGCTTCAGCCCCACCTTGCAATCCTGAGTTAGACAACCATAAGAACATGGATGGATAGATGGATAAGAAAGACCTCTGTGATGGAAAATGCAAAACACTTCACATCATTAATTCAGTTGTGCTCACTTCATTTATGTCTTGTTTGCACTGATATGTGAGGCTGTGTAATGTTATTGTCAGTGTTTGCAAGGCCAAGAACAGTGTAAAGGTTTAGTTATCAACAGGCCACCATGACTCAGACTCCTGTACCAATTAGTGGCTCCTGTCAGTGTTTTTGTTCCCGGCTATTGTTCAAATGTTAATAAACCCAGTGTTCGTGTAACGGTGCGGTGTATGGAGCACAGGGATGCAACAGTGAGTTCACTGTTTCTTAACACGTAACAGAAATATTGTGTAGATGGACTCTTTGTGGAAAAACAACAAAAAAGAAATCTAGACCCTTTATGAAGGCATTTGTTCTTTAGTTATATTTATCCGAAAATTTGCTTAACTAACCTCTCCTGCTTCTGTGTACTATAATAAGATTCCTTAAGTACTGCACACTCTAACAAAGCAGTTGATTTGGAGGTCAACGGCAGTAAAAATCCCATTTATATTCACCACAGGGGTTTTGATTATGAGCCATAATATTGTAAGGCTCAAAAGCAGAGTCACGAGGAGGTACGACAGTGAAACAATGGTATGTACTTCTGTAGAAAAGTCTGTATATCAACCTTGTTTTAAGAAAATAATGTGATTTACTCGCAATGCTGTGGAACGGAACCACTTTACCCACCAGGACCATAGATTTTTGTTTTGTTTTGTTTTGTTTTGTTTTTGTAGCGAACGTTGAATTTTTAACTATATAAGTGCTTTACTAAACACATGAGGGAACTTAGCTGGTAACAAATTAAAATGATTAATACTCCACACTTATATTGAGGCTGAAGCTTGCAGCTTGGAGGCCCCCAGTGTCTGTGGGGGCTCTATGCATCTGGATAATCAATACATTGAGGTTTTGTAGACACGTGACGGTAAGGTTGATGGAAAAATTATTGCTAAAGCACCTGTGGAGAAAAGTGGAGTGCATGGTTACTGTAGAGCTTTATAACTTACCCTCTTAAGTTGACGTCTTTTAAGTTATGCCAACTTGTTGAATTTTACACTGCACCAAACCTATGAAGTTTCCTTATTCTATCAGGCATTAGCAGCAGATTCTTTATTTCCTAGAAGCTGTAGTCATCGTAATTTGTATTTGTAATGAAACAAGATGGAAGAAATCATTAACTGTCCAAGATACAAATTAACTGTGTGCTCCAAATATTCCAAATCTCTGAAGATGTGCGGGTTGCATGGAAGAAATTACCTTGATAAAGGAACAACACAAACACGAGGATATCAGATAGACCTTAACATATTTATTACATACTGTAGCTTCAGTGAAGAGTTGGAATCTAAATCGGAAGATTGTATAAATGAAACTGTGAGATAAGAGTGCATTGATACATGCATTTAACAACCTACTGTAGCTAGTGAAGTACAAATATAAAGGGAAGGCTGTTTGGCGGGAGGTGGAGCAGGTTAAAGGTCATCGTTTCACATATTTTGCGCTTTTACAACTGCAGATTCAGTGTTAAAGTCTGCCGTCTTCATTTTAATAAACCTTCAGTGCAGCTGCTGGTTTGCATACTCTCGGTGGTATTAAAATCAATTTGCATTGGCACAATGCACTTTAAACAACAAAATGAAAAGGACACAAATTTGGCTGTGAGCTCCTTCTATACTGTGTGCAAACAAACAGGAACCTGCTGCGCCCACCACAAAGATGCAAAAACAAAATCAAAGGCCTTGGAAAACAGAGTTTTACTTCAGAGCAGATATTTTGAAGGAGGAAACATTTACAGCAAAATGTAGTAACACCAAATGTTTCTGGTTTTAGTGAAATTAACTATCCCACTTTCCCCAGAGAGATTCAATAGCATGACACAGCTGCAAGTGCTTCTAAAGAATTCAGTGAACAAGTTCAGGAGTTTACAACAATAATGAATGTTCACCAAGATCTTCTCAGAGTACCAAAACATAAACTCAGTGTGCAGGAGCTTAGATTCAGGTAAGTCCTTCAACTTTCCCTCCGGGGCGAGCTTTCAGTTCCCAGATCCCAGCGTAGTTAGGTTTCCAACAGAGAGTTCTAGATAATGGGTCAGGCAGGTAGGTTTTCCACGCAGGCCAATGAGAAGACAGACAGGTAGGTGCAACAAGCAGATTAATACATAAGCAGATACATTTCAAAGTAGCAATGAGGCCTGGGCTGTAGTACCAGAGAAGAGCCGTGCCAGTGAGTGGGAATGGAAAACAGGTTCATCTGCTTGAATCCACGCCCACTGCTGGTAAGAGGTAAACACACACATGCACACAGCGATGCACACACGTACTACTTACAGAGAGACAGATAGAGTAATTAGAAGAGCAAAAAGATGGAAGATGAATCCACACCTGGAGGACGGGGAGGCAATGACACGAATGTATAAAAATGCCTCAGATTGTGTTTAAAATCTTAATTTGCTGAATGCAGAAAGTAACAACAGCAATCTTTCTCTCATGTGCAGAAGCAGAAAATGAAATTAAAATACTGAAGTGCCGCATTACCTAATTATTACCTTGTAAATACCTAGTAAATACCAAGTACTTACTACGGAAGGAATCTACACAGAACTCGGAACCAAGTCTCAGTGAAACATAAGACCAGCGTCCAACACAAGCTACAATATTAGTTATATGCTAGTTTTTTCAATTGTTTCTACGTCTTATCTATCTCACGAAATATAGTGCCAGACCATAGACCATAGATTTTTTGTTTTGTTTTGTTTTGTTTTTGTAGTGAACGTTGAATTTTTAACTATATAAGTGCTTTACTAAACACATGAGGGAACTTAGCTGGTAACAAATTAAAATGATTAATACTCCACACTTATATTGAGGCTGAAGCTTGCAGCTTGGAGGCCCCCAGTGTCTGTGGGGGCTCTATGCATCTGGATAATCAATACATTGAGGTTTTGTAGACACGTGACGGTAAGGTTGATGGAAAAATTATTGCTAAAGCACCTGTGGAGAAAAGTGGAGTGCATGGTTACTGTAGAGCTTTATAACTTACCCTCTTAAGTTGACGTCTTTTAAGTTATGCCGACTTGTTGAATTTTACACTGCACTAAACTTATGAAGTTTCCTTATTCTATCGGGCATTAGCAGCAGATTCTTTATTTCCTAGAAGCTGTAGTCATCGTAATTTGTATTTGTAATGACACAAGATGGAAGAAATCATTAACTGTCCGAGATACAAATTAACTGTGTGCTCCAAATCTTCCAAATCTCTGAAGATGTGCAGGTTGCATGGAAGAAATTACCTTGAATCATCAAATATTCTGCAAGAATATTGCACTAGACGTCACTATATGGTGATGGCCAGAGGGGCCGATGGCGCGATATGGCAGCCTCGCTTCTGTCAGTCTGCCCCAGGGCAGCTGTGGCTACAACTGTAGCTTACCTCCACCAGTGTGTGAATGTGTGAGTGAATGAATAGTGGAATTGTAAAGCGCTTTGGGTGCCTTGAAAAGCGCTATATAAATGCAATCCATTATTATTATTATTATATTGATTAAAGGGCAAAATAAATAAATAAATAAATAAAAATGGATGTCTTTTTAAAAAGTAAGCCATGGTCAGTGTAATTTAAGACCAACAGTAACAACATATAGAAAGGTTAAAAAATCCCAACTCTACTTACATAACAGAAAAGAAAGGGTAGTCATGTGTCATCAGTCACTGTTACAAAAGAAATTAAAATCATTATGCTTTGATAAGAATAGTGTCAACACAATGTTATTAAACACTCTATTATTAGAAACATTCAAAACTGGCATGTGAACTGAAAAAGTGAAATTCAGCAAATTGTGCGCTCGAAAGTTCACAGAGATGCTAAAAAAGGATTGTGGAGTGAGCTAGCCCAGATGTAGGTAGATGTTCAAAAATGATCTGCGTAACCTCACAACTCCCGCTAGACAGCTACAGCGGCGCCACCACTGAGCAGTGCTCCCAAATCAACTCCTAAATGGAGATTTCAGTGTAGTTGCTTGGCTACAGTGAGGTTCAATGCAACAAGAACAAACAGGCATATTCAATTGTGACCTTTCATGTGCACCACTGTTAGAAGATAAACAGCCTTTTAAAAACAAAATCCAGAAGAACTACAAAACATTTGATGGTTCAGTGTTTCACCTGTACAAATTTGTTGCTTTTGTTGTACTTGTGTTCTTCTAAATAAGGATTTTGTAGTGTTGGGGACATTTAAAGGTGTTGGGGAAAGTGTAGTGGCTGCTAAATGTCCTCAGTACACTCCTGCCATAGGACACTGACACCTCTTATTGATGTTTCTGCTAATACTTTATTTTTGTGCATTTGTTTCATTTGTAATTGTGTGAAAAGAAACTTTCTCATTGAGTTTTTCATAAAACTGTTTCAGACACATCCTAAAATAAACCTTGGTGCAATAACCCAAAGATCTTTTGTTCTGACAACAAAATGACTTTATTTTTTACAGAAAGAAGACTTAGCTCTACTTTTTTGTTTTATTTTAAAATAAATCAAACTATTTCCAAATAAAAATCTACCACAATAAAGTAAAATAAATGGTGGATCTAAGATTCGGGGCAAGGATACGACATAAAACCAAAGTATGGGGACATTAATATTTCATCTGGTGTGATATATATAATTCTAGAGTGATTTATAGTCATGACGACTCAGGTTATTTGTCTTTTACATTTCCCTTTTCATCACAAGTGCAACACAGGATCACTCTATTCCTCACTGTGTTGCGCCACGCTCTCCCCAATCCTCCAGCTCTGAACTGGGAGCAAATCTGGTCTGCACCGATTTTCCAGCCACGGTGGGAAAGTCATCAGAAGCCTCAGCCATTGGTTCTGGACACATCTGAATGAGGCATAGACATCCACTAGAAATGTAATCTCTATGTGTGTGCAGCTATGTGAGAGTATCTCTGTTTCTACCTCTCAGCCAACTCGAGGAGAGCCCCCGCAAGGAAATCCTGCATCAGTTCAGACCAGATTACCGATCAGAGTGTGACCAATGTCAGAAAGCCGAGAGCATAGTAATGCGGCCTAATGGTGAGACAAGCCCGGGACTCTTTAATGGTAATGAATACACAATGTGAGCCCTAGGCAGGATGAGAGGGAGGGTTGGGTTGAGGGAGTCGTGACCAGACTGGAGAGGAGGGAGAGATAACCACACTGTGTGGGAAAGGAGAAGAAGGTGTAATATTTATTGTGTAGTTCAGGGGAGCTGACAAAATAACAGAAACATGTAACGAATTCCAAGCTTACTGTTTGTTTTTTACCTCTGTATTTCGACCACAGCATATTGCAAATCAAACAATAAAAACTTCATTACCCTCTCCAAATCTGGCATGTTATTTTACCTGTTAACAAGCAGCAGTGGATGTCCCAGATGTTACAAACTTGTGCTGCGGAGGCAGGCATTTTTACAAAACCACAGTTGTTTGAGTGGAAAACCAAAAATGTCAGATGTGTGAAGATATTTTCTGGATATTTTTGTAGGAAATGATAATATTTCTGTTTTATGAGCAATACAGCCATAGAAGCATTAGGTGTTAAGCATTGGGTTGAACACATAGCACGATCCGATATCGTTGCATTGCTGTAGTTCCTAGATCAACAAAACTAATGTGGGTCTAGGTTCAAGTGACCAATCACATTGTAATGATGTCATAGTTTTACAACATGGAAACACTATAAAGCCACACAACAAACCCTAACCCCAACACCTTAACTCTAATTACAGCCCTTTAACCCTAACTCTATCCATGATCATATCCTAACCCCCAACTCTAACCCTGACCCCACCCGCCCCCTTTTTTTCCTGAGTGGACATCAGCAGGTTTTTCTCCGAGTCACAAAGCTATGACACCACAGGAACGTGATTGGTCAGATGCAGTGTTGATCGTGGACAAACAGTATTACCTTGATAGAGGAACAACACAAACACGAGGATATCAGATAGACCTTAACATATTTATTACATACTGTAGCTTCAGTGAAGAGTTGGAATCTAAATCGGAAGATTGTATAAATGAAACTGTGAGATAAGAGTGCATTGATACATGCATTTAACAACCTACTGTAGCTAGTGAAGTACAAACATAAAGGGAAGGCTGTTTGGCGGGAGGTGGAGCAGGTTAAAGGTCATCATTTCACATATTTTGCGCTTTTACAACTGCAGATTCAATGTTAAAGTCTGCCGTCTTCATTTTAATAAACCTTCAGTGCAGCTGCTGGTTTGCATACTCTCGGTGGTATTAAAATCAATTTGCATTGGCACGATGCACTTTAAACAACGAAATGAAAAGGACACAAATTTGGCTGTGAGCTCCTTCTATACTGTGTGCAAACAAACAGGAACCTGCTGCGCCCACCACAAAGATGCAAAAACAAAATCAAAAGCCTCGGAAAACAGAGTTTTACTTCAGAGCAGATATTTTGAAGGAGGAAACATTTACAGCAAAATGTAGTAACACCAAATGTTTCTGGTTTTAGTGAAATTAACTATCCCACTTTCCCCAGAGAGATTCAATAGCATGACACAGCTGCAAGTGCTTCTAAAGAATTCAGTGAACAAGTTCAGGAGTTTACAACAATAATGAATGTTCACCAAGATCTTCTCAGAGTACCAAAACGTAAACTCAGTGTGCAGGAGCTTAGATTCAGGTAAGTCCTTCAACTTTCCCTCCGGGGCGAGCTTTCAGTTCCCAGATCCCAGCGTAGTTAGGTTTCCAACAGAGAGTTCTAGATAATGGGTCAGGCAGGTAGGTTTTCCACGCAGGCCAATGAGAAGACAGACAGGTAGGTGCAACAAGCAGATTAATACATAAGCAGATACATTTCAAAGTAGCAATGAGGCCTGGGCTGTAGTACCAGAGAAGAGCCGTGCCAGTGAGTGGGAATGGAAAACAGGTGCATCTGCTTGAATCCACGCCCACTGCTGGTAAGAGGTAAACACACACATGCACACAGCGATGCACACACGTACTACTTACAGAGAGACAGATAGAGTAATTAGAAGAGCAAAAAGATGGAAGGTGAATCCACACCTGGAGGACGGGGAGGCAATGACACGAATGTATAAAAATGCCTCAGATTGTGTTTAAAATCTTAATTTGCTGAATGCAGAAAGTAACAACAGCAATCTTTCTCTCAGGTGCAGAAGCAGAAAATGAAATTAAAATACTGAAGTGCCGCATTACCTAATTATTACCTTGTAAATACCTAGTAAATACCAAGTACTTACTACGGAAGGAATCTACACAGAACTCGGAAGCAAGTCTCAGTGAAACATAAGACCAGCGTCCAACACAAGCTACAATATTAGTTATATGCTAGTTTTTTCAATTGTTTCTACGTCTTATCTATCTCACGAAATATAGTGAAAAAGTTTAATTAAAGAAAAATAGATGCACAACTTGAATGTTATTCCTGGTATGGACACTACAGAATGGTTGTTACAATTATGAACTGTTTACCCTTTAAATGTATTTTCTTTTGGCAAATTTGGGAAATGTAATTATTTTCATGTACAGATAAATGAAGTTTGAGCTCTGTGGACCTGGTGGCCCCTTCCAAAAACCAGATCGAAGATCATCTTTAAAACTTGCTTTTGGGCAACTTTTTGTGATATTTATCTTAAAATGTGCAATATAAAGATAGTTTGGAGGGTATTTGCACTCATAAGCAATCAATAAAATGAACAAACAATCAAGAAAAAATTACATTTCAATGATTTACAACCGAAATCTGAGTGATTTTCATCACTAGGACCAACTTTATACTTTCATAATTATAAATATATTAATATTCATTAGAAGATAATGTTATGTCATACCCAGTTAAACCCACTTTTGACCCATTTAGGCTTCACCACTTGCTCAGATTTGTCAACATTGTCAGTCTAATGAGCCTTTAATGCATCTTGTTTATTGAGACTTTGGATGGTGAGTCAGCAGCTTTCACATATTGTTGTGTTTGTCTTGCATTACATAATGAGAGGAACTCCAACCTCGTGCCTGACAAACACCCTCCATAAACTCACAGAGAAACAAATGGAATCTAACGTAAAACCGTATGGAAAGAAATAAAACTAAACTGAACAGTTAAACTGAAAATGAACAGTTTAGCAGCACCACCGTTGTTTACTCTGGAAAAAATGATCTACCAAAATAGTTGTCCAACATGTTCCTTGAGCTAAAACTACAGCCTCAAAAGAAAAAAACTCACAGAGCCCAAACATAAAAATGCCTTTTAAATTTTAAGGCGTTGAAGTTTTTCCTTTTTCCTCTCAAATAAAATGCAAATGTGGAAAGTTTTAGTCTGTTTTCTCATTTAAATTGCTTTGCCAGGAGTGGCAAACAAAGATGAAGAAGAGTGGGGAGGACAGAGGGGTTTGCAGCTGAGCTTGTTTTGTAGTATTTCTCATTTAGTGTCCCTGTCTGTTGTGTGCAGAGCCTTACTCTCCCCATGTGATGATTCTCAGCCTGTGTGTAACAAAGGCTTCCTTCAGTACCACGGCCAATAAAAACAGGAATTAAGGATGATCAGAGTGGCTCTTCACCTTCCTGATATCCTCCAGTGGAAGCCTGTATAGGGACTTGGTGCCAGTTGAGCTTCTCTCGACACTGACTTCCGCTGACTTTCTTTGTCTTTATCTTTCTCTCTTTTCACTTATCTTCAAGGCATTTCTGGGTCTGCACCATTTGTTGCTGGCATTTCTATTAGTGAGCTTGATTGTGATCGGAGTGAGGCTCACAGAGGAAGACGTAGAGATAGGGACAAATGTGGAAAGGATACACTAAAGAAACTGCATGTGTGAGATATATATCCTTGAATGGTGCTACATTTACTTTAATTACATTAAAGACCATTTTTCCCCCTTAACCTCCTAGGACCTAGCGCACACAAATGTGGACATCACATTTTGGGTTATTTAGAGTAAAATACTCAATTTTGCTCTACATGGGCGAAATCCACTTACAAGGACATTATACTGCTACTGTTCTATCAAAATTTTAAACAAATATCCTCATATATGTCTCTTATTTTTCTCAAAAACAAAAATAAGGTACAAAAAAAAATAAAGATCTGGTAATTCTTTGTTTTTGGAAGAGTGCCGTGGAAGAGTTCGGGTCTTAGGAGGTTAAATAAATATACACATATATATATATATATATATATATATAAATATATATATACATATATATATATATATATATTAGGGGTGCAACGATACACAAAATTCACGGTTCGGTTCGATACTTTGGTCTCACGGTTCGATATTTTTTCGATACAAAAAAATGTTCATGCCTTTTTAATTTGTCATTTATTAAAATTATAAATATATATTTTAACTCAAAAGTACAGTTTTTAAATTTAATGTTGCTGAAACAACAAAGTAATAAAAAAATAAATCTATCTGATCGAGGAATCACTCATCTTTGGAAAAAGAGAGTTTATTACAGAGAAATGGCTCTTTCCAAAATAAAAGCTATACTATACGCTTCTTCTGGGGTACACTCTCAGCAGCATATTAAACATATCAGGTCCCCATAAGGAGAATCATGTGCTAACGGCTGTCTAAATGACTCGGGTAAAATCTGTAGCATGCGTGCTTGTTGTTTTTGTCTGCTTCCACTTGTCTTTGCACTAGGATGATATCGCAGTAAATGTGCAGTCATATTCTTTGTGTTCCCACTAGTGCTGTCAGCGCTAATGTCGTTGAAATGACGTTAACGCCACAACACGGCAAATCTCCGTTAACGAGCTACCGCGGATCGCCCCGTGCGTGGAGCTGGACGACGTCAACACGTTAACAAGCTAACTGCGCTAACGCACTAGTTCCCACCAATGTAATTGAGCATTGCGTGGCACATCAGACATACTGTTTTACTTTTGTCCATGACGCGCTTACCTTCAGGGTCATACTTCACATGAAGACCAAAATAGTTCCAAACGCCAGATCTGAATTAGGGTGGGGGAGGTTCAATTTGCCATGTTGCAACAAGCTTAACTTCTGTCTCGCTAGCTTGCACCACGCTCAGTGGATCTGCGCTCGACAGTGCAGCCTAGGCGGATAAGTCGAACGCAGATCCACTGAGCTCTCAACACAGACAGCATCGTCAGAAGAAAAGTTGATAAAATAAATTAAAAATTTTGTATTGTTCGATACATATGCGTACCGAACCAAAAGCACTGTATCGAACGGTTCAATATCGATACGAGTATTGTTGCACCCCTAATATATATATATATATATGTATATATATATATATATATATATATATATATATACGTATATATATATATATATATATATATATATATATATATATATACACATACATATGTGTATATATATATATATATATATATACACATACATATGTGTATATATATATATATATACACATATGTATGTGTGTATATATATATATACACACATACATATGTGTGTATATATATATATATATATACACACATACATATGTGTATATATATCTATGTATATATATATATACATAGATATATATATGTATGTGTGTGTGTATGTGTGTACATGTGTGTGTGTGTGTGTATGTATATATATGTATATGTGTTTGTGTGTGTATATATATATATATATTTAAGGGAGAAAAATATATATATATATTAGGAAAAACAGGACTTGCAAAACTAACTGCATTCATTTTACGCACTTATTTGCAAGAGCTAAAGCTAAATATTTAATAGACAGTGTTTCAACTGACTTCTTGTGTTCCCAAATGATTCAGGCTGCTCTATTTCATATTGACAGTCAAGAAAATGTAACAAAACCACAGTGTCACAGTGTTTTTGTGCCGTTTTCCCTCTTTTTACTGTTGCTGCTGCTGCACTTGGGCAATTTTCCGGATTCACCTTTTTTTTAATTACTTCTTCAACTTCTCCTATCATCTGTTAAAAAAGCGGATTCTGATAAGATAGTGAAAAAGACGGGGATATCATGTGAAAAAAAGGCAGACTCTAGATAGATTTAAAACATACAGATCTCTTGAAGTCTCTCTTTGCCTTAGGAAATCCATTATTTGGTTGATTACCTCCTCCTCATGACGCGAGCTGCCGCGGCGAGCGCGACCGACGGCAGTCTAAACGGACTCGCATTAAAATGCAGCTCGGTGTCCGCGCAGTCTATTGGATCCAATCAGAAGGTGAAATCTCTCAGCCAAATTGATCTGTTTCAACACACATCCCCAGATTACGTTCTACAATAGATTAGACGACGGGAGGGAAAAGGCATTAGCACATGTTCTCTTTTGTCAGCAGAATGGTGTGGGAGTCTGTTTAACTCTGATTTAGAAATAATGAAAAATGTAATCTGTTACACTATCAGGATGAGAAAGTACACACTAGAAATGCGTACTTTTTTAATGTGTGGCCTTAAATTTCACATATTCAACATTGAAGCACCACCTGTTCAGAGTCTGAATTAAGCTTCGTACGGTGCACCTCAGTATACACTTGTGATTTAATTCAACTCAATTAAGTTTTATTTATATATAACCAAATAACAACAACAGTTGCCTCAAGGATCTTCGGCTACTTACTTGTAATTGATTGGGGTTGGGGTTTTTACCTTTAAACATGTTCAAACAACAACAATTTCGTGCACCATCATAGTCACAGTGTGCACATGATGACGAGCAGCTATCGTTCAGTTCATGCACTCTAGCGGTCGCTTTCTAAAGATTTTATTCACTTTGGTGGGGCTGTGCAGTGCGATCTCCAGGTCAAGAACAATTTGCTGCCCCGATGAAGGCGTTTAAGTATTTCCGGGGGTTTGTTCACACTGTCACGGATGCTGTATTGTACTGTAAGCAAAGCCAATGATATACTGGTTCCTGTATTGCCACCCTCAACTATGGACAGTGAAGAGTGAAAACAGATATAAGATCCCTTGAAAAATTATATAAATGAAACTTGTATGTTTTGGATACTTACTAAAACAATATATGAAAGTAATGGGAAAGTGGCCACTTTCATGAGTAAATCATATAAGCCTTATATGATTCACTATATGAAGTAGGCCACATCTTATGCAAGTCTTTTATAAGTTTTTACTATTTCTTTTCCATATGGGAACTTACAGTAGTTGATGTTAATTCATAATGAATTTTGGGTTGGATTTCTGTTAAAATGACTAGGCCCTGCCGTTTTGGTGATCTCTGCTCTTGTCCTTGTCCACATCTCGTCTATATAAAGAACACTCATGGAGGACCCTCATCAAGTCCTCTTTTGGACTCAGATGATAGCATATGATTACTTTAAGAGAGCCTAGAAGAACGACAATATAAAATATACAGAACACACATAGTTTCCGTCCATTTGATTTTCAATAGATGCCTTGTAGCTGAAAGACAGCGTCTTTCTTTTGTGTCATTTTTTCCCCCCTTCCATCTATGTGCATGCTCCATTAGCCAGGGTCTTGCTGGCAGTGTCTCTTCCATTTTAGAGCTGTGGTTTACTGCCGGCATGCTTGGTCAGGCTTGTGATTCACAGAAAATGATGAGGTAAAGGTTGAGGCCTGGCCAAAAAAATATATGGCTGTAGAAATGGATGTCCTAAATTTGAGCCACTTTGAAGGGAGCTGTGTGATTTAACCAGCCAGAAAGTTTAACTGCTTTTAAGTTGTTCACGCTTCGAGCCTTCGGTAGCCCCGATATTAAGCGTCCTCTTTTGTTTCTGCAAGTAAAATTGTATCCAAGCACCACTGGCTTTTCCTTCGTTGTCTTTAAAGCTGTCTTAATTTGTCATCATTGCTTATGAAAAAAGCTAATGGCGTCTCTCCCCTAATTGTGGAGATGAGATAAGTAGAAGAGCTGAAATCAATGAAGGGGGGAATTAAGGAGGACCCTGGGGTTTCCAACTCCTTTTTTCCAACCAACACAAAAGGAACAAGCTTCTCTTTAAATCCCTGAGGACAGGAGGTAGGAAATTCCTCTAGGCTGCACCTCTCTAAAGAGAAGAGTACAATCACAGTGCATAAAACAACCACTCGGTGACCTCTTTGCATTTTAAAGGTTCACCAGTTTTGGTAATATTTTATTGACAGTTTTTGCCTGGAGCCATCTGCTTTTATGTTTATTGGCAGTTCTCGGTTTAATTGCATCATTATTTGAATTTGAAAGTGCTCTTTCTAATGTGGGAAAATGTAAAAGTGCTGTACATTACAAGAAAACACAGGTGGGACCTTTAAGGCTGACATTTCAGTTTCAATTAATATATGCGGCCTATCATCTGAGGACTTTGAAAGTGTGCCGTCTCGGAGAAGCTGGGGAATTATGGAAATGCAACTTCAGCAAAGGAATCGACTGCCCTCAGCTAGGAAATTACACTGCCACAAAAATAATTAAAAGCCATGTCTAATTTAAATACATGCTTCTGCGCTCTAAAATACCCCTCAGACCTCTCGGCGCAGGTCTTGAAAATGCCGCTTCCACAGGTTTCGGAGGGGGAAATCCCCCACAGGCGTCTGCGCCGGAGCAACAGTGATTGGACCTGCCTTTAGAAAAGTGTAACAGAGAAGAAAATAAGATGTAACCCTTTCAGCAGAATCAAAATGGTATGCGTGTGTGGCACAGAACAGTGTGGACTCATGCAGAGAGAGGGAGCAGTAAGGTGAAATAGAGCTGAGATAAAATAGAGGTGACGCAGGAGAAAAATGGGCAATGCAGATGGAATAAAAGGCAGGGAAAAGCATTTTTTCACACCGTTCTCAATATGTGGCCGTTCCTAAGTCTTCTACATACACTCATCTATACCATATGTGGCTTGTATAGGTAACGGCCCTATTATGAAGCAGTGAAGCGACTCAGGCCCTATCCGCAGTCTTGCTGACAAAACTCTAATGTATAGGGCCCTGTGCTCTCTGTGCTGGGATTCAATTAGACTGCCTAACAGTAGGGCCTGCCCGGAATGGGATGGAGGAGTTAGAGCCCTGTCATATGGGCCCAGTGGGGTGGCAAGCCTCCACTCTGTCTGCCTAATACTGGTGTCACAGATGCAGGGAGAAGCCCACTGCCTGCGGCTCTGACTGACTGAATTAACTCACTCTATTTGTTTTGGTTTTTTGTGCGTCTCTCCTCTCAGCGGCACTTTTTCAGGCTTTTATTTAAAGGTGGTGCTTTTGTCAGCCACGGGTTGTGGATTTATGCTCTTTGCCTAAATTTAATTCAAGTATTTACACTTCTTAGCTCACGAAGGCTAAGAAGTGTTAAGATGTTTCTTAAACGGCAGAGTGAGCACAAACGCTATAAAAATAATTCCATATATGCTGTCGTCTTTCATTTTTATGATTAGGTTCGGGGATTTTTTTGGTTTGGATGGTTGTCTTTTAACGACCCACTTTTTTAAAAATGACAAACCACCAAACACAGACAACATCTAAAAACTGTACATAACCTCCAGAAACGTGAAGCCAGCTCCTTGAACTGGCATTCTTTCTTGTGGCCAGCAGGGGGCGAATGCTGGTTGGTTGTAACTGTGTAGAAATCTATGAGGAAATGACCAATTCTCACTAATAAGCTGTGTCCCAGTTCATGGGCTGTGTCCTTCGAAGAACGCAACCTACGCATGCTGCGTCCTTCATAGACCACGAAGGCCAGAATCGATTGGCTATTAAATCCTGTGACGCGCTGTCCCTGTTGCCTAGCAACCGTGACAGTAGGTGTTTGGCAGAGATGGATTGGCAAATCTTTATTTTACCTAATTTGTTTTACTTTTTATTGTTTATACTGTCTATGTTCTCGCTTTATTGGCTTGTTGAGATGTTTCATCAATATGTGATATATGTGAGGCTGAAAGAGGACTTTGTCCTATGAAGGATACATGGATCCTATAAATCTTAGCTTACGTAGTTTATGAGTCAGAAAAACATGAAGCCAGTGTGAAAGTGTCTTAAGCCTGATTTTTATTTGAAGGCCACCAGATGGCGATTGCTGTTGCAAAAAGACTTGTAGTCCTATAGAAGTCCACAGGAAGACTGCTTACTGCCTTGCTAGGTGAATAATGAAAAACACTGTTTCAGTTATTATGTAAAGTGACGCACTGTGGAGTCGAGCAGGTGACCGAAAGCTGGGCAGGTAAATATCCCTGTTTAACTTAGTGACATTAGCACTTATTGCCTCCAGAGGATTTGCCTGGGTGGCTGTAGCTCAGAAGGTAGAGCAGGTCATCTGTTAATTAGAAGGTTGGTGGTTTGCTCCCTGGCTGCTCTGATCTGCATGCCAAATATCCTTGGGCAAGATACTAACCCCAAGTTGCTTTCTGATGCATGCACTGGAGTGTGAATGTTAGATCGAAAGCACTTCAGTAGAAAAAAGTTCTTGTATGAATGGTTGAATGAGGCAAGTTGTGTAAAGAGCTTTGAGTGCTCAGAGTAGAAAAGTGCTTTATAAGAACCAGAACATTTACCTCTGTAAACATTTTTATGCTGGGTTCATGGGCTCTGTCACTAATTTCAGATCACACTGAATAACAATTTAGAAAATAAAAAATGTAATTCTTGGTCATACCATGTTTTAACACTGAGGATTACTCATGTTCGGCTCATTGTCTAGTCCTTAGCCAGTCAGACCCATCAATCTTGTTATGCTGGGGGGGGGTTAAAACCAAAATAAAAGCCAAACGTTGGGTCTTACATTCCCAACTTGTCACATATTGGTGTCGCCTTTAAATGAGAAGGTGTCATTTTCTTCAACCACAGTGGAGGCCAGGAGCCAGTGTACTCCCAGTTCTGGATAAATTGTGAGGATTGCTTGTTTGGAGGAAGGTGGGACAGACGGCGATGCAAGGGATACAACGAGATGGAGGCTGATGATCCGCTTTCGCAACTCCTAAAGAAAACGGCTCAAAAAAAGTCTTAAAGCACATCTTTTTAAGCTTCCCTCCTCTCGTTGATTCTAATTTTAAGACTTTTTGACTTTTAACTCTCTGATGTCTTCAACTGTTATTTTATCCATACTGTGATTTTGTTATTTCTTTGCTTATTAGGTGTCCTTGACTGTTTTGAAAGGTGCCTATAAATAAAATGTATTATTATGTATTATTATCTTATCACTTAATTTATAATGTCAGTAAATATTTTCCTCACGGTCACAGCAGCTAGTTTGAGGACTTCTTTAATACAGCACGCTATTAATGTGGCAGCTATTCTCTTTGGAGTAAACTAGATGATAAAACAGCATGTGCTTTAGTCCATGGCAACTTTGATTAAATAGCTGTTACCATATGAACATGTAGTGTTCTAAGTCAAGGTTATGACATGTTCCAATTTGAGGTTTCAAACTGGAATAAATCAGTTTCTTCTATACAGTCTATAGATGCGCTTTCCAACAGGCCTTATCTACTATAAAAAAGTGAAAGGCGTGAACTTTTGCGGAAATTTTTTTTCCCATAAAGCAGTAAAAATGTCTTGAAGGTAGACAAACTATTTCATAAAAATAGATTTCAGCATTCAAAAGTTAAAGTGACATTCACCTTGGTAGAAGTGGCAGGTTTCATTAATGCTCAAATTGGGCAACCTCAATCATTCTGAAGGAGGACGTAACTCTATGAATGTCTCTCAAATAAAATCTTTAGAGAAGGTTAAGTAATTTTGTCAAACAGCATTTTCAGCTCCAGAAGATTAGTCCACAAATTTCTAGCAGCAGGGAGATGTATAAACATTCATTATGTGTGTTCATAAGCAGAATGGGAATACATGCACCGACGTAGCTTATTAATATGTTTTAAAAGCTTGTGCTGATGATCATATTTAAATGAAAGTTGCTGAAACCTAACTGCCATGCTTACTTTCACCCTTAAATGACATATTAATCTGGATGAACCCAGTTCATACCTTTAATTATATCCAGTTACTCGAAACATGGGACTGAAAAACGATTCCAAAAACATTTGTGAGTGAAAAATGAAAGAACTAAGGACATGCTTCCACCATCCTGTTCCTAATAAGAGAATTTTATACTTGTTCCTTATTTTTTGTGGCAGTTTTGAATTAGCATAAATAGGGTCCTGCTTAGGACAGTGTCTGAGTTTGGATGAACTGAGAGACTCTTGAGCCTGCAATTTTTCATCTTTAATGTGGAGCCCACTTTAATCTCCTATTTGACATTTTCTTGCGCACTCCAAAAATCACAGCTGTCTCTTATAACCTTCCTCTGATTGGTGCAGCTGCAGAATACCATATCTTTATTTCAGTCTCCCTTCACCTCCTTTGTGAGGCCGTGTCTGCAAGTCCAGCCAAACAACTTTCCCGCCATGGAGGCCAGATCGGAATGTAATCAGCGACAGAGCCTCAGAAGCACAGCCCCGCGTCAGAACACTCAACGTGAGCAGAAAAACGTAACCAGGTAGAGCTATGCCTTGCGCTCTCCTCTCTGTCCGTTGCTGAGGCCGGAGTCAGCGGGACGGTGGCCCCACTGCTGGTACTCAGTGTGGGATAATCAGTGTGCAGCCAGAGTCGGGATTACATCGGAGCAGGTAACGCGGAACGGTTGGCTGAGGGCGAGCAAGGTGACAGGGTTGAGTAGGGGGTTCTCCTGCCATCAGCAGACCCAGCGTGAGATGTGATAATCACAGCCCACCGTGAGCCCCATAGCCTGTCCACAAACCAGCTATTACTGAGTGCAATCACGGAGACGGAGGCCCATCAAAAAGAAGGAAACAAAAAGACACAGCGGTACCTGCTTTTCTGTCTGATAGATACACTTCTGTTTGGGAAAGGCATAAATGAAGTTACTGAGTGAGCTGGAAGATTCTGGTACTTGAAATCAGCATGAAGGTGTGAATCAGAAGATAAATATTTTTTCCACAATAGCAAAATGATAAAAGCTAAAATTGCTGTTTTGTTTTTTTTCTTTACAATCAACACTTATTAAGCTATGAAGAAAAGAAAACCATATGTTAGCTGCAACAGGCTCCAGCCTCCCAGCAACCCTGAGCTGGGTAAGTGATTACAAGAATGGATGGATGGATAAGTGTCCAATATATGCACCACAAAAAGTGAAGTATTAGCTAATTTACACAGTATATTATGAAATAATTAGACTTACATCTTAAAAGGTTATATAAATAAATCCAAAAAATTGAAGAAAATGAAATTTTCTCCAAACATTTTAGTTACTTAGTTATTTAAAGGTCAAAACCTAATTAGCATACTAGCCATATAGCTTGTATGTGCAGTGAAGCATCATGAGACAGCGCTTACATTTTGGGGAAATGTTGTCTATGCTGCTGCTGTCATCAATCAGTCACAATGTATAAATTCACAAGGCAAATTAAAAGAAGTCAAACTAGCAATTAGCAGTTAGCATTAGTCTTACTAACTGTCTGTCTCCTTTAATTGTATAAATGTTTCACCGATATTTAAAAATAATCTGCTGCTCCTAGCTAGCTAGCTACCGTTAGCGTTGGCATTCTCATTGGTGCTGGCAAAGTATCTTCCTCACGCTGGCTGAAATTGTCTGGTGGTTCCAAACTTGATACAACATAACCAGAAGGGAAATCATTGAGTATGATTTTAGTCCTCTGCCAGTGGTATATAATGTGATGATTCCTTAAGAGATGTCCGCCATATTGATTCTTTGTTTCTCCCAGCGACCCTCCAACCATTATGGTTGCTGGCTGTCACTAGATTAAATTAGTAGCAAAAAGTTTGCTGCACCAAAAACTTCCTGTAGAATGCTCTGGTTGTCTGTACTTTGTGTATAAGAACTCAACTTGCAAGCACTCGCAAACTACATACCAATTGGTAGTGAAAATCTAAACTCTGAATAGTCAGATTTAAAGTTACTGTTGTGCCTCAGTGCTTCAGCCAAGACACGCCTCTTACTTTGGAGACAAACAGTCCACATTTCTGGTTTTTGTTACACTTTTCACAGTTTGACTACGGCTCAGAACGTTGGCATGTCTTTATACATAACTCGGCACCTTCCATGCAACCCAGGGGCAACCGTGTTAGTGACCAAATTATTCACAAGGAGGTTGGTGTAGAACCATATATCTGTTTACAGGCAGATTCACCTTGAGACTGCTATCAACCTCCAGCAACCACTTGCCAACTGGTCATTTTTCCCTCACACTAGGTGATCACTATGTGGTCTCTAGGCCTGTGTAACTGGGGCCTTATTCACCGACCGTACAGCATTACCTGTCAACAATGTCGGATAAATTATAGTGGTCACCTGTCACTGGGTTTTCCCTTTGTCGTAGTCTTTAAAACTTTAAACAGCCTCTTTTTTGGATTCTCCGTGGTTCATGGACAGCAACTGCTGTTACTCAGTACTTTGTGTACTGTAGCCATACTTGCCATAGTGAACATGTTTGGGTGCTCAAAATAGCAAGCATAAGTAGAGAAATACAAATAATGTGTTTGTGTACTCTGTAGCATTAGCTAGATGCTAGATTCAGTTTTTCATTGGGTTATTATTATTGTGCCTATCTTCACTCCTCCTCCTCCTCATTTTTTCCCCCAGACAGCAGCATCTCTTCAATCTAAATTTGTTTATGATTAGTCAGCTGAGAGAGTGGCCAAGCTGTTTAGGAAACAGCTGCACTACAATGTTAATAACTGTGTATCTACACTATAGGCAAAACACTTGCACATAAGGAAATGGCAGTACCAGCAGTGGCTCTAGCATTATTCATGTCTGCAGAGAAGACAGAAGATATTACAGGCGAATGGTGAGTGAATGTTGAAAACATTTTTATTTTCCTCTTTTCCATTACAAGTTAATCTCGCTCCATTTAACAAAAAATAGAGCTACAGTCCAATGCAACCACGGTCACAATTATTATTATGAGTCCTGCCATAGATGTGTGTTCGGTTCTGCCGGCGATAAACAAATTTTCTATTTGTGTTATTAGTTCCTGCCTGCTTTCTCTGTTCCTGTTACTTGCTCCTGTCATTATACATTTGATAGTTGAGATGCTGTGCACAATGAGTAGTTCTCTCTCTCCAAATGGCACAGGGTATCAGTGATTGGATGAAAGTATTAGATTAATTTAAAAATTGGCATCATGTGAAGAGAAAGTTTTGCGAGAATAAAAGTGATTAAATAATTTTTCTGCAATAAGTTGAGTTTTGATAGTTTGTCTGTATTATAAATATTGTTAAACTCTCTGTTAGGCTCTCATTCCCAGCTACCTTTTCTACTCATCAGATTTGAGATAATTTGCTAATTTGGAGTTTTGCCCATACATAATAAATGTTATTTTACCTCTGAGATGTGCATTGATATCATCAGCACAAAAGTTTTTTTTTTCATTTAATGTACCTAATTGCATTGCTCTACACGGATGAATGCACACAATGAGAGCGGTTTTGTTATGGTAACTGCCAAACGTACAATTACAAGTCCCATTAACATCCTTTTGAAAAGAACGCTGATGCGCTAAAGCGATGGACTTGGATGCACGAGGCGAAATTACAGGCAGTCGATAGCCCCCTGTTCACTGATTGTCACAGAAACACAATGGAGTCTTTAGTAGCTTCACAGAAGAGATGGAGGAATGGTGTTTCCATCTCAGGGGTGACCAGGCAGGAAAGTGATGGGGTCATTTTAAATTACACTTTAATTCAACAGACGATGACAGTCATTGTCGCCGTGCTTTGTATCGAGTTAAGTTCCTGAGAGAAAAAGTTATTTAGTGCCTCGGCATACTCTGGTAGACAAGTGACTGTTTATTTTATTATTATTATTGTTGTTCACTTTATGTGTGATGGTGGAGGGGGGGTGATGGTGGTACATTACATGTTTATCTTTAGTCTACATCAAGCGTAAGTGTAAATGGAGCCGTATGTTTGTGTCTGTATGAATACTTTAGGTACTTGCAGTACATTATATTTATTAATAAATAATTATGAATAGAAGGCCAAATTCCTTATTATCATGCAGTGTTATATTATGTTATATTATATTATATTATATTAGCATTAATAATCACAGGAGTACTCTATTACTGTGTTTTGTTTTGTTTTGTTTTTTGGGGGGGGTGGGGGGTTGTGGTAGAGTATATGGGAACATCTCCCATCAGTTTGTTTCCTACTACCACTGCATGACCACGCACATGTCCTGCTCTACTACATAAATGTCCACTACTAGGCCGTTGCTAGGCAGCGTGATGACATCATTGCATGTAATATTCAACTTTTTTGGATATAAATGAGACAATATGGTTGTGAAATGAAAACAGTAGAATGTTTTTCTAAGGTGTTATAGGTGTATAAATTCAAAAATTGTTTAATTTTCGACCCTTAGTCATAAGTGATAAAAATAAGCACATTAAATTCACATTTTGTGGAAATAAATTAGACGTTATTGTCGTGAACTGAAAATGACACAGTTCTTTTACAGGGTTATATAGATGGGTCATTTTAGCCCATTGGTAGGTGGTTGCTAAGTAACCCAGTGACATCACAATTTCTGACCTAGACAAAAACCTAAGATGTCTCTGTGTGCTAAATTTTGCTGCTCAATTCCTGATCGTGTAGGAGGAGTATGCGGACAAACAAACGTAAAGACAGCCAGAGAATTAGTGAATGTGTATATTGTTAGAACTGTTTCTGTTTTTATTACGTATTCAAGTCATGGGGGGGGGGGGGGACTATGGCACAACCAACATACGACAGAAGCATCATTTTACAAAACATTGAGGTAATGCTGCCTGTCCTTGAACACACACAAGTAGACCCCTCCTCATCCTGAGACACCATGTCACACGTCCCCATTCATAGATCGTTTTCTGGAAATAGAAACAAAACAAAATGCAAGAACAATCATTAAATTGTACAAATATTCTACTGTTCTTAGTCTTGGTAAATGAAACACATTTATGTCTGACACCATTTTGCCTTGACAGGGGGTGTCAATGTCCGGTTTTGGGTTTTGTGCCGAGGCAGTCCACAAAATATCGTGGAGGTTGTCATCAGTGGTGCGTGATCTGTGCTTGGTTTTGTTTAAATTCATAATTGAAAACATCTGTTCGCACAGATAGGTGCTCCAAAACATGGACAGAACACAAGCAGCATGAGGTTGGAGCTGTGGCATCAAACCAATAGAATGTAAAAGTCTTTGACTGCAGGACCCTGGAACTTTCCTCTCAGGCCACTGTCACTTTGAAGCTGAACTCCATCTGAAGGTGCTGGGGCGCACTGCAGACATCGGCAGTGAAAAGTTTGGTAAACATGTCAAAACCAGGTTTCTGCACTTTAAAGTCAGAGAAGCGCAGACAAACTGGTATTAACTGGTGCACTTTGGTAGCCAACGGAGAACATGAAAAAGCACTGCATCATTTCCACTTGCGCATTGAAAGCATAGCTGCTGGTGAGATACCTTCACCTTGACAGGTAACAATTGAAATGCACTGTGGAAGATGTAGTCTATGTTCAGTTTGAGCATTTAAGCAGCATACAGTAAACGTATTTTAAGACAGTCATGCACAAGCTCTAGCAGGCCACTGAAAATGACATGGCGGGCCACATTTGGCCCGCGGGCCTTGAGTTTGACACATGTGACGTAAGGGCATGTCTCCTTGATTACACTGATTTCCAAAAAATTACAACAACAGACGTTAACAGCAACTTTCCTGAGTGAAAGTAGAAGGTTGTAACCACCCACTGATTTTGTTTTCGATAGGCTGCTGATAGACTGCATTGGTAACAGGTACAGACATGGCTGTCTGCGCATTACTAGATTCATGAGAAGGCACAAAAAGCTGCAGTATAGATGTCTTGGGGGATCTTTACCTCCCTGCAAACAATAACATTACAAACATTAGAAAAATTCCACTAAAAATGCCCCAAAAGGCACCAGTAGTGTAAAGATTTCTAATTACCTCCAGTTCAGTGACTTCAATTAGCAGAGGTGAAACCTAGCAGCCACAGGTTACTACGGTGACCATGCTGATGACTCCAGTGTCGTTGGACATTAGAGGAACTGCAGTTTTTGGCTCTTTCACAAATTAGCTCACCGCTTGCTGCTCCTAGAAATTCTCTTAAACTCCCTCAAAAAATTATCTATATATTAATTATGTCTTAATGACAAAAATAAAAAACTTACAACATTTTATATGTTTGGTTTTTTTTTCAGGAATACTGCATTTTGGGGCTACATGGCCATTCTTAATCTGGAATACCCTGCAAGCACCTCATACTTATAAATTCTCCGGTGCTCTGTATTTGTTAGTCACCATCACACATCTAAATTTGTTTTGAAATGAATTACCTTGAAAATATAATTTTCGGCTGCAGCTGCTGATGTTCCTGATTAAATTGAAAGATATCTGAAAACACCTGTAGGACTCACGGTGCAGCGATGTGAGCCGAAATTTAATTGAGCATCAGGTCTGAGAGAAAATATACAGAAGGGTACTTCTATTGTGATGGATTTTATTGTTGAGCTCTAAAAGCATCGCGGGTTTAAGTCAGTGAAGCGTCTGTGCAGCCCAACTGACAGAATTACTGGGGAGGAGAGGTAAAGTCTTTGAGAGGGGTGAAAAATATTTTAGAGTGTCCTCAATTAGATAAGCAGGGACAATTACAGCTGACGGAGTCAGAGTACACTGGACCACGGCTCTCCAAAAGCAGATTATAGCTTGAGTGAGATAGTTTGTGGGGGTTTTTTGTTATTTTTTAGACATTTGTTATTTTGAGTTTTCTGTTTGTGTGCACACTTTTGTGATTTCCCATTGAGGTTTACACTTTAGAAGAGATGATATTCAGAATCAGGGTTAGGGTTAGACACTATTATCTATCTATCTATAAACTTATGCTTTAGTGTGTGCTCAGGGCGGTTTGTCCCAAGCTCTACATCAGCCAGAGAAATCTTGAAATATTCATGCTTCCTCTGCAGCAACAAGCTGAGGTTTTTGTTCCATTCTTTTCTGGCAAATCAGTTTTAACTTAACACAGAAATGGATTATTATCCTGTCTGGCAGCATCAATACGTCTGAATGAAAAACAGATCATCAGAATTCATGAAGTGTCTGCAAAGGCTTTTCCCCCCTCCCATCAGTTTATGGATGCGAGGACTTTAAACAGGTCCAAATTTAAATAGTAATTCATTGCTTTATTTAGTGCCTCTGTGTATACATTTAAACTTTTTTAGCACCATCCATGGATTTTTTTATTGCTTATTCCTCAAAAATACATTTTTAAAAACCGATAAGTACGATTAAGAAAGAAGTGGTCTATGAATAATCCAAGATCTATCCCAATCCCATTTCAGAAGCCTCTATCCAAAAGCAAGCTGTGGTTCGGTGCAACTTTTCTTGCAATATGATTATCATTATGGGAGGAAAAGAATAGCTTGCAGAGGCTTGTGATGGACACGCACATCTGTGGACAATGGCTCCCTCTGAGAGAAGGAACGAGGCTTCTCGAGGTCGAGAGGCTTTTGTATCAACATGCCTCGCATTCATTGGCACTTCGCTGTCTGTGTCCCCACGTTGGAGACGGGATATCAGCTGCCGTGCTTTGACAAAAGAGTCGAGGAGGGACAAGGCTGAGTGTGAGCTACAGTCTCCTCAGCTCTTATATTCTTTTTATATATTTAGTCACATTTTTCTGACAGTAAATTCTTTATATTTTAAAAGGTAAATATAGTATCAGGTTTTGTCAGAAAAACAAGTTAAACCAACTGGAGAAAAATTATTCTATCAGTGCACTGTCACTGTTTTTAGGGTGGGTTTCAGGTAGACAATCATAATAATAAGAAACACTATAAGACAATAAGAAACACACATTTATTTAGTAATCGATTTTCAATTATTAGATTAATATTAATAATCTTAATTATTATTTAATTGTCATCTTCAGTCATCTTCAGGGAACATATATTTGTAAAAGAAAAAAAACAGAGTCTTCAATGAGCTCAGAAAAATAGAACAACAAAAATAGAACATGTTTCCCGCCCCTCACCCTCAACCTGTCACGACAGATGTTTCCATTTCCCTGAGCCTGGTTCTGATGCAGGTTTCTTCCTCTTAAAAGGGAGGTTTTTCTTCCCACTGTCACCAAAGTGCTTACTCATGAATGTTTGTGTGATTGTTGGGGTTTTCTCTGTATTAATGTAGTGTCTTTACCTTACAATATTAAGTGCCTTGAGGTGACTGTTGTTGTGATTTGGTGTTACATAAAGAATATTGGATTGAATTGTATATTAAAATGTATTAATAGAGAAAAACACAGGTAAATAAAAAGGCTTTAAGTTGTGATGTGGTTACCTTTCAGTATCTACAGGGATATTAAAAGTGTGGTTTACCAGCAAAACTGCTGGTTGAACCTCATGATTTCTCATAGATGCTACTCTGAAGGTGGTGGTTCTGAATGTTCACTTTGAAGGACACCTTTCATAACTCCTTTAGGATGCTACTAAAGGAGTTATGAAAGATGTCCTTCATCCTACATGTTGGCCAACATAGTCAAGAAGAGAAAGCTCATCTGTTAGGATGATAAATCAAAGAGTGTTTGTTTAGTTGCTAGCTCTGTTTCCACACAAAACTCAGATCCTAACTGATCTACGACCAGTGAAAGCAGAACTAGCAACTGCTTATCTCCCATCAGTTTCCCACCAGAGACGAGCAGTTAATCCACAGACACAATAATATTAAACAATCACAGTCAGACTTAAACCTGCGTCCGGCCAACTGTGACCACAAGATGGCAGTCATTCAAACAGCAAGAAGCCAATACATTATAATATAGCAATATAACATAGAGCCACTGATCTATATTATACCGTTGTGCAACTAATTATAATAAAATCCACCGCCATGCTAATTTCTAAACATTCATTCTTTACGTTATAATTATCTACATGAGATACAATGTCCGAATTATAGCAACCTTGTTAAAATTATTATGACATGGGTAACATGTAGTACAGACAAGTGAGGGGGTATCTCATTTAACTCTTAGCAAAAAAAAGCCCCCCTCTTTTTCCACCTGTTACCCTGGATTATGTTCTTTTACACAATTGCGAGGCTCTTCAAAAGGCTTTGTGAAATGCAAGGCTCTTTCTGCCTCTTTGAAATATTTCTTCTCCTGTTTGCTAATCCCTTCCTCTAATGATGCTGGACCTCCACTCTCTGCTCGAGTCCGTGGACATCCTCAGGACCCATTTCTGCATTTCAAGCGAGCAGTCGGCAGCACGCACACACACATGCCGACAGCCAGCAGCGCTTGGCAGGACCACACCCCATTCTTGCTCATTATTAATGAAGGGGTCAGGTTGGACTCAGCACAAAGCCGGAAACATGAGGTGATTTAAAAAAATGAAAGAAAGAAAGAAAGAAAGAAAGAAAACAGAGTGGACAAAGCAGGCTGCGCTGAGACACAATGATTAATGAGTAGATCTGTGTTGCTGTAACATCACCGTTTCCCATGCTGTGATGTGCGTTTGGTCAGCTTGCATGAAAAAGCCATAATTGGGTGAGCTGGTGCTTGTGACGAAAGGAGCTCCCACAGAGCCGAGCTGTGAAAGCTGCTACTCCTCAGCAACTAAGGATGTTATTTAGCAGGTAAATGCAAGTTATTACCTAATGCGACACCTGTGTTTAAATATTTATTTGTGAAGGGGGATCGCTGAGGGTTCAGACTCCACATAAACACAACTAAAAACATGCTTGTTAAATTGCTGGCATGTTACTTCTTTACAAGCCGCGTCGGGAGACTTGAGATAAATTTAGAAGCGTTTTGCAGTTTGGCTGCGCTCTGTGGGAAAACATCTCAGTTCTGGCAGGTTGCTATTTACTCAGAGCAAATGAATGAGAGTTTACCTGTCACATAGCTCACCCTCTTCTGCCAAATTAACCGGCATGATGAGTACAGCGCAAAACCCCAAGCCACTTATTCCTATTAATACATCTCGAAAATCTGTGTTACATCATTGTTGGCATTCAAAGCGTCTGTGGTACATGATATATGTGTTCATGCTCTCCTGGAAAGCAGATATTTACGTGTACCTTTTTCCTAAAGGTGCTACTGGGAGTAAATTGGTAGTAGCAGCAAGGAAAACAGTAATCTTCATTTTATATATCCTTTATTTGTTGCATAGGAGTAGACAAAGTTTCCCTTTTTCACCACTGACTCACTTTGTATATGTTTTTCAATGTATTAGTGTTAACTACAGCATTTCTTACAATTGTACAGAATATTTTAGGACATAATTTCCAAATATGAAAAGTGATGAATGCTTCTGCTGGTCATCGGCAATGTCACCATCTCATGTCAGTGCCTCCCACTGACACTAGGCAAAAAAAGTCTTGGTGGTCTCTTGTGTTATTGGTGGCTTTAACCCCTGACACACAGTCGAGGGTTAAAGTGGGAATTGGAGGCCTAAGATCAGGTGTTTCAGCATAGCACAGGGAAAATTAGGTTCAATTTACTTTTATTTATATAGCACCAAAACTGTTGGTTTTATTGTAAGGTAAAGACCCAACAATAACAGAGTGAAACTTTAACAATCAAACGATATCCTGTGAGCAAGCACTTGGCGAAAGTGGGAAAGAAAAACTCTGTTTTAACAAGAAAAAACTTCCAGCTGAATCAGACTCAGGGAGGGGCAGCCATCAAGAAGGCGTGACTAAGGGAGGATTCCGGGTCACCTGAACCAGCCCTAACTATATGCTTTATCAAAAAGGAAAGTTTTGAGCCTAAGCTTAAAAATAGAGACGGTATCTTTTTCCTGAATCCAAACTGGGAGCTGGTTCCATGAGCCACGATAGATTTTCCTTTGCGTACATGCCATGATCAGCTGACCTGTGCTGCTGCTCTGATATTCATGGGTCTTTGTGGATTTAGCCAAATGAATCCAACAACTTACAGGAAGATGTTGCACAAGCCGTGTGATCCCTTAACACTATGAAGTGAATTAGTATCATCACCTTAAATATAAACTGATGTCTGCTGCCCTTTATGTAATCAAACACTGGCCAGGAACAACACAGCCAAGAATTAGTATCCTTCAGCTTCTCTTGCAAAACATCTCACGAAAACATAATTGAACTAGATCTGACACCTGATATATATAATCTGATCTGAAACGCTAAAGAACGATTCAAAAGTTGCATTTGAAATTACCTGCCACTTAAAAAAAAAAACCTCCATGACCACTGACTTTTTTCTTGTAGTACAAGCCAGATTTTGACTATCAAGAACAAAACTTTATTGACATCTGCACCTTGAACGCATTGTATTGAGGACAGAAGAAGGGCATTTTGAGGCATTTTCTTACTGAGCAATTATCTCTAATGTGAGCAACACAAGCATATTTTTTTAGGAAAATGGACAAAAGGTAGAGTGATATACGTATATATGTATATAAAAATAAAAAAAAACCACCCAGCTCACCCCTGCGGGCGGTTTATCCTTCAAGCTCGGGTCCTCTATATATATATATATATATATAGAGAGAGAGAGAGAGAGCGATACACAAAGGTGGAGTGATACATATATAGCACAGTCTGAACTCTCTTAGGCAGCTTCTTCAGGTAGTAGTCTTCTGGAATAGTTCTCCAGGCTTCTCGAAGCTCTTCTTTGGATGTTTCTGCCTTTTTTTCTGTTCTCTGTCAACATGATCCCACACTGCTTCAATAATGTTGAGGTCCGGGCTCTGGCTATGAGAGACCTTCAGAATACCTGGAGAACTACTGTTTGAGAGCACTTTAAAACATTATAAGAAAGTCTGGCTCCTTGTAAGCAAAATGAAAAGAAACGAGGGTGGCTCAAGACTTTTGCACAGTTCTGTACAATAAATTCTGTCATTAGCAGTATCTTCTCCCATACATTTTCATTGCTACATCTCTCTCTCTCTCTCTGTGCGCCTGCAGGTCTCTCCAGAGGTTAACGGTCAAATGCAGCATTGATTTTAAAGCCATTTGTTCACCATCCTGCATCTCCGAGGTCTTTCAAACCTCTCCGATCTTTTAATCTCCTCCCCTTCTTCATCTCCAGTCACAGTCCAGAAGTGATTGAGCTTTTTTTTACTGTTGATTTCAGATGGTAGAACAGACGTCACCACCTCCTACCACTTTTAACACCCACTTTTATAAAAAGAAAAAAAAATGGCCTTTGAGCCTTTAATAAATTAAGTTTGTTGTGTTCTCTGCGAAAAAGTATAAAAACACTTTTAAACATATTGAAGATCCACAAAAAATGAAAGAGGTACTATCTTCCCACCTGAAAATGTAGGCCAGTACACATTTGCCATAAACTGCAGTACCTTAAAAATCAACTTTACACTGGGTTCAAAAGTGACTCAACCCCCATAGGATTCCCTGTTAAAGTACCGAGCTTTGCAGAAGAAATAACCACATTTACAGCATGCTATGTGCTACAAAGAAAAGTGTTGGTAGCATGATAATTTCATTTTTTAGAACAACTGGGGTGAATCTTTTTTAGAACTATTTTGATTGCCAAGGCTTAAAGACACGTGACTATAGCCGAATTCTGACCTTGACTGCTTTGAGTCACTAGACTGGACATTTGTTGTCTTGCTACCTTTTTGTAGCACTTTTTAATTAGTCAACAAATAATTTGGGAAATTAGTGCAATTGTGAGTTTGTGCACACTAATTACCCACCATGTGTGTCTGTGACCTATAAAGTCTATAGATTACCTAGCACACCACGGTCCCATATGGTTCCCTTATGCTGACGGCTACATCCATCTTTTATATGCAGTCTGTGTAAAAAAGGTCACATTTTTAGCAAACTTGATTGTATTTAATGTGAAAAAAACCAACAACACTTTACAGCATTATTCTGATATTAACAACCTACACCGATCACACTTCTTCCTCTACTGTTCCTTTCCACCTAATCTGGGAGAAAAGCAACAGCAGGAGTAAATTATGTGAGAAAAACCTGCAGACTCCAGGACAATGTGGAGATGAAGCACCTCTGGCTGGGGGCTGGACTGCTAGCGGGGGTCCCTCTCTCTGCAGGTGGGAGGTTTTGTGGAGCCTAGGCAAAGAGCGAACCGCCAGCCTTATGATTCCCTCCACGTCCCTCTGATTCCCAGCCACTAGCAGATCAATAGCAGTCTTTGAGCAAAGCAGAGGCCCTATTGTGGATGCACTCACCGGGGCCAAGCTATCGCCGCCATTGGTGCAGCTAAACCATGACGGATTCATCCCGGCCTCGTTCTCCCATTAGTCAGCCACCACGGGTGAAAACACAGAGCTAAGGTCCCCTAATGGGAATTTAATGCACTTCAATGTACCTGCAGCCAAATAGAAAGAAAACGGTTGCTGTTTTTCCCTCCACAGATGATGACTCACAGTGGATATTAGATCTCCACAGTCGGAGAGGCCGACATGTATCATAAGTAGTGTCTCTTTGTGTGCCGAAGCGGCTCCAAATTGGAATCAGGGACATTGAGTGCACTTATGTGCCCTGGCTGGGTTCGGGGCTCAGTGGATGGATCGTTTCTTTTACTGGGAAGGAATTGTCTGCTTAATATGGAGCAGGAAGTGTGTACATGTGTGTGTGTTTGTGCCTGAAGTGTGGATATAAAATTGGCTATGTGCTTGTTCAGTTTTCAGTTGAGAATCAGGGCTTCTCCTGGGTCTAGAGACTGTGCATGAAAGATCGATGTAGCCACGGTGGCTTTGGTTTTAAGCCAAGCACACAGCCATCAGCTAGAGCTGCATCTGCTGACAAATCTGTCAATCAACATGGCCAAACTTTGACCTTTAAACCTTAACAAAAGCCAATGCAGGCTGTGCTTAGTTTGAAAAAAATTCCAAGCCAGCCCGAAGTTGCCATTAGAGGAGCTACAGTGTCAACATAAGGTCTTGTAATAAACATAGCTTTTTCTGTGCTTTTTTGGCCTTTCGTCCATGTGTTAAAAGGGTTTTAAATCACTGAAAACTTTTTTCAGGGTAAATATTTTCACCATTGAAAAGTAAAAATTTTCTCTTGCAGTATCAAAAGTGAGTGCCTACATCAGACTGCATTTTCATGTGGACAGATGTGGAAAAAGATTCCACAAGCGTCGGGATGCTGGGTAAAGTGTAAAGAAAAACAGAAGGCAATGATTTACATACTTCATTTAATGGAAAACACGTCTGATATAAGATTCCAGCTGCACAACAGTCCTGGGTCTTCTTTGTTGCAGTTTTCATTTCACGATGCTCCAAAAGTTTTCAGGTGGTGGAAGGTCTGAACGACAAGCAAGACAGTTCAGCATCCGGACTTTTCTACTCTGAAGCCAAGCTGCTAATAGATGCAGGATGCACTTTAGCATTGTCTTGCTGACACATGCAAGGCCTTCAGTGAAAAAGCTGCAAATTCCATAGTCACAAATGCACCCCAAAGCATCAGAGGTGGAGAGTGTTGAATAGAGTCATGGTGTCCATGTTTCAAATTTACATTTTTCAGAGCACATAACAGTTTTCCACTTTGCTTCAGTCCATTTTGAATGAGCTCGCACCCAACACTGATTTTTGCCCTTTTCGTTTTTCGCACAGAGGTTTCTACACAATTTTAGGATCTTTTAATTTTTTTTACTGTAGATGATGAAAAAAAAAGCTGAGAAATACTTTTCTGAAATTGTTCTACAGTGTGTAGACTATGTGTAGTTTTCTGTAGAACGTCTGCCCATTGTCAGCTTTGTGAAATGCTGCCTCTCTAAGATGCTCTTTTTATACCAAATCATGTTACTGACCTGCAGCCAGTTAACCTCATTAGCTGCCAGATGTTCCTCCAGCTCTTTCCTTTTAGGTACCACTTTTCCAGCCTTTTTGCTGTTTTTAGGTTTTTAAGACATGTTGCTGCCTTTTAATTCTAAATGAGTTAGTATTTTTCTCAAAATGATACACTTTAACAAGAAAACAGTATAACATAATACCGAATGAACAAGCTCCAGCTTCCATTTATGCCTATTTGAAGTTGAGACAAGCATGGTATTTTAGTCCTTCACATAATACTGTCAGGTAAAGACCTTGCAGTATTAAAGAGAAAATACCAGAAATTAGACAATTCTATGTGAGCCAGCACCTGGTGATGGTGGGGTGGAAGAACTCCCTTTAAGAAGGAAAAGATCTCCAGGAGAATGATGTTCAGACAGGGGGAACCATGTCAGGGAGTGAAATTAAAGAAAAGAGAAAAAAGAAGAGCACAGCGAGTCATTGCATAGAATATAGACAAGAAATATTCATCAATTTTTCCAAACCATTGTGTATCCACTTCTTTTTGCTGCTTTAGTTCCACTTGACTGAGGTCTTAATTGATCTAATTACTCGCTCAATTTGGTTTTCCACTCCAAAGTTCCCTTCCAAAATCCTCATTTTTTAGCTTTTGCAGCACATGTAGAAGTAAACATTTTAATGGTGTCCATGTTTAAGCACAGAGCAGAAAGTAAACACTGTTTGTAATGCTAAATGCTTTGCTGAACAGATCAGCTTAGAAAGTATTTCATACACAGTTGTATCTCCGTCTGCGAGTCAAGGAAATGCTCATTTGTGAGTTGCAGCCCGTTGTGGCCAGCTGGGATTTGCAGAGCCTCAACAGGCCTGCTAAACAGCATTAGACCTCCAAGCCTTTAATTTTGTCGTGTGTTTTAAACAAAATTAAAGCATTCAGCCGGTAAGCTGTGCTGTTAACTTTCTTGTATAATGGCCCTTCCCTTGCTTTATCAGCACTTCCAGAAAGTGTTTGCTATTAAGATTCTCTGTGATTTTGAATGTTCAGTCAGCCAAAACATCATTGGGTAGCACAGAAGGCTGTGCTCTCTATGCACTACTACTTTGCCCCTTTTGTGTTGTTTACGCCAAGGGCTCTGACGCTGACCCTCCAGCTTTGGAGAGGGCAATGTGCTGGGAATGGCTATACCTGGTGGCTGTAACCCTGTGAAACCTTCCTTGGACACACAAGGCTTCGTGAGCACACAAACCCCAAGTGTATGGGGTTGTGGGAGGGATGAGTATAAAACATGACAGTATTGGCAGGTCCCGGGATGGCCAGGTCTCGAATGCCCCGCCAAGGTGTTGGGATTCATAATGACCCTGTACTGCTTCTATCCAATGTGTATTGAGCGCTTGTGACACATAAAACTGTCGTGGCGTGATAAGAAATAACCACTGTCAGCCCACATCTGCGCTTCAAAAGATTTAAGCACGGTTGGGAGGAGAGGGGAGGCGGGAGAGGGTGGTGGGGATGCAGAGAGAGATGGACCAGAGATGAGAGGAGGCACAGAAGAGAGGGGGGGAGGCAAAGGGCAGTCTGCATGGCAGCTCAGCATGAGTCATGCAGCTACGACAAGACACAGGCTTTTTCAGAAAACACGCTTCGGTTACTATGGCTTTGTCGCTGGTTTGCTGACAAATATCAAAATAGGGATTCGAGGCACAGAGCTCTATGTCCACTTTCAAATCATTTTTCCTTGTCTTCACATCTGTTTCTAGTCGAGAAATCGGCCGTCCCGGTTGGATTGGATATAGGCCACAATACAAGAAATGTGCAAAAGAAAAAAGAGTTCACACATGAGCACATCAACACTATCACATAAGACCGTATAAGCAAGCTGTAGCTTCCGTTCATGCTTACAGGAAGTTGAGAAAAACACAGGATGTTAGTCCTTCAAATGATTGATGCATTTGACAATTTTTCCCCACCGGTGACTCAGTCGCGCTGAAAGCTGTTAACATCCCCGGTCCAGCTGAAGCCTTAAGACAGACAGCTTTCACAATACTGTCTGCTGAGTTGGTTTGTTTTGTTTTTATCTGTTTTCTTTAGGTGCCGGATCATCTGCAGTGATGTTTAGTTGCGGCTTGTTCCCCACAAGCTGGTGATCTGTTTTCCACATCAAAGATTTTGCTGTCTTCTCCACAGTTAATCCGGATTTTTTTTTTTTTTTTTTTTTGATGTGTCACATTCTCATACCTTCTGCATTCACCAACTGTGAAGATGGCCTGTTACTAGTCACATTGCCATTCACAGCACCTGGAGTATTTAGTCCCACAAACATTTTTCAAAGTCAAGGAAGTAGAAGGTTCCTTCAGAGGTTTCTGCCAAAGTCTCCAATCAGCTGTTTTTACTATATTCTACATTTTTATTGTCAATCTGTGGCATGCAGTACTCACATTGCTCAAAAATAATGCTTTTACAATTAAATATTATGAGGTGTTGGCTGAAATGAAAAGCTGCGACTACTTAAAGAATTGGGCATCTGGCATAGTGTTGGAAGTCCAAAACCCCAGGAGATCAGCAGTTTCTGAAATCAGCTATGTAACATTCAAAGTCACTTAAGTCACCATGTTTCGCCATTCTGATGCTCAGTTTGAACGTTTCCATATACCAAAATGCATTAAGTTGCTGCCATGTGATTGGTTGATATTTGTGTTAACAAGCGGTTTAACCTGATATAGTAGCTGGTATATTGGGTGGTTAAAGGGATGGTTGGTATATTTTCCTCCTTGTACATCCCAAGAGACTGGCCAATAAATATGCACATTTGCCTTACAGTGATACAGTGATCCTGTTTCTAGTCTGTCTGTTAAACAATGTTTATAGCTTGTGCACAACCTACTGTATGTTAAAGTTCCTCATTTAACATAAAAACTGTTTCCCCATAGGTTGTGCATCTAATTTAACTCAGAGAATAAGAAGGGTAAACAGCCTTTGATGTTTTCTTTTTTTTTCCCCCTTCTTTTGCTGTGATGCTTTCAGGCGCAGTGGACTAATGTGATTTTGAGTGATGAGACGAGCTCAGCGTGTCTTCTAACTCTCTGAGGGGGTTCCGGGTAGTTCTACCTGTTAACCGACGGTTAGCCTGAGCGTCTGAGCCTGCCTCCCTGCAGAGAAGCAAGAACTTCTCTGCAGGGGGACAAAAGAGAAGGGAGGTGGAGAACGATGAGAATCGTGTGCCGCTTCCCAATAATGTCATCGCTCTCATAAGTTTTGTAAGTGGGTGACTCTCTGCAAAAGTCGGCAAAACTACAGTATCTGCATGCCTGAAATGAACACAACTGAAAGTAAAACCTTCATCAGTTTCTTTGGATATTTTATCCAAAGAAACCGCAACATTTTCTGCTAAAGGTGGAGTTTTGATTGTATTCTCAGGTATCTCTCTGATCTTTGTAGTGACTTGAAGTCAGTGGGTCATAGGTGGAACAAGCTTATAGGCATTCGTCATTATTTAAACTAGTGTCATGAAGTAATAGAGTTTGTATTGAACATGAAAGTGGCCACCGGAATCACCTATTAGTCTCAGATCTTTTGGAGCCTTAACTGACCATATTTGGTCAAAGGGCTGAATGCTGTTATCAAGTACCTCTGGCTTTATTAGCATGGTGCTTTCATTAGTTGTACAGTTGCATTTTATTAACATACAAATAAAATACATGAATTGAAGCACAACTAAGGTTTGCAAAGTTACATCTCAACAAACCACAAGACTTCAGGACAATGTATTTTGGATAGACGAGGCCAAAGTGGAGCTGTGTGGCCATAATGCACCAAAACTAAACACAACATATCAGCACAAACACCTCATACCAGCTGTCAGCACGGTAGTGGAAGAGTGATTATTAGAGCTTGTTTAGCAGCCACAGGACCTGGGTGGGCAATCCTTGAATTGACCATAAACTCTTCTGTATACTAGAATCAAGTGTGAGGCCATCTGTTTAACAGATAAAGCGTGGACCAAACTTAGTCATCCAGCAGGACAATGATCCCAAGCACAGCAGCAAAACTCTAACAGAATAGCTGAAAAAGAAAAGAATCAAAGTAGTGCAATGGCCCAGTCAAACTCCTCAACCTGACAGATGCAGTGGGACCTTAAGAGAGCTTTGCATGAACGAATGCCTGCAAATCTCAATAAACTGAAGAAACACTGTATAAAAGAGTGGTCTAAAACGTTTCCACAACAATGTGTTACACTGATTAAGTCATTCAAAGTCAAGTTATTTCAGCCTACAGTGGCCACTTGCGGCATTGCAATTTTCCGATTTTGACTTCATTGTTTAGCCCCAGATTTTGCTGCCTATCATGAAGCCATAATAAATTTCATGTGACTTCTAGCACTGTCATCAAATCAGAATCTGATAATTATACCTGCAGAGCTAATGGCAGGTGCATGGTGGTGGTGCATACGATAGATAAACATGCTACGTGCTGAACATCAGTGTGGATAACTCAAAAGCAGCGCTGTGCCTAACTGCTCACAGAGCAGCTAGAGGTAGATGAATATTGTTAATTTTATCACAAGTTCACATTTAATGTCACCTGTAAATACTCTGGAATTAAATCCAAGCCTTCAGTGGTTTCAAGTGCATACTGTTTGTCTCTTTTGCAAGTACAATGATGCATTCACCTGTATAACAAAAACACATCAAACACTCATTTCAAATCTGGTGACTCATCAGCCGCTTTTGTCAGAATCTGCTGTTGCTTTCCTCTTCAACCTGTTTCACTCACTTGTACTTTTTCTACAGCTATTTGTAACGGCTTTTATCACTCCAGCTCTGAGCTACCAACAGGTTGTCCACAAATCAAGAATCGAAACCCTTCTTTACCCTCCCCCCACCCATTACCTGTCCTGTATGTAACCAAAGAAAAAGAAGTATAGAGAGCACGGGTGGATGTGGGTGGTATGGCAATGGTGGGATGGATGTTGTTCAGGATGCCCTCGTCTTTTTGTGCATCAGTGTGGTGCCTTTTAATGAGGATCCTGTTTATTAAGTCCACTCAGGGAGGCTGTGCAAGTGCTTAGCATTTGCTCTCTAATTAGGAAAGCTAAACAGTCCCAGTTGCTGAGGATCAACCATCAGGGGGGAGTGAGGGCACTCAGCATGGCTGTGCATGGGGTTTAGCCTGCACAGCCAAATACTCGAGGAGGAGGAGGGCAACAGAAACAATCAAATACAGAGTTAATGTCGCTGCAGACAATAGGCTCAAATTTTCTTTGAAGGAAGGAAATTGATATCCATGGTCATAGCAATGATGAAGTAAGCAATCACACACTAAGCACCAGCAGGTACTACAGTATATGAGGGTAAATACATCAAAGAAGGCCAAATCGCTGCAAGGACTCCACCTAGTGGTGTAAATTGTTGGTGAAGCACTGTTTGTTTGTTTGTTTGTTTGTTTGTTTGTTTGTTTGTTTGTTTGTTTGTTTGTTTGTTTGTTTGTTTGTTTGTTTGTTTGTTTGTTTGTTTGTTTGTTTGTTTGTTTGTTTGTTTGTTTGTTTGTTTGTTTGTTTGTGGGGTGGTATCACTGTGGATGCTGACCACAAGCTGTCCGTGTCCCTAACTATCAACCAAAAATAGCCGCACCTTTTATGAGAGTGTAAAAGAGCAAGCTGAGGTGGGAAACATGCTTTCCACGTGCAACACCGGCAGAGCCATGATGAGGATGTTGACAGGGAAAACAGCAGCATTCTGCCACAGCTCCTTTTCATCCACACATTAAATGCCTCTCTGATTAGCCTGTTCCCTCGTCACGCAGACTGCCGTTAAAGTGCAAGCAGAGACAAGCACTGTTTAGATTAAGACCCTGATCAAATTTTCATAACTCACTTTCAGAGGGGGCAGGGAGGGGTGGATGTAAAATTGTGTGTGTGGACTGTAATCAGCTTTCTTTGTCTGCATCCATTTCATTTTGATTAAAACTGTGTCACTGATGATAATGTTTGTATTAGTTGAAAAGAGCTGAAGCTGATAGTTTCGCTTGGTTGTTGCATTAAAGTTGCTGCTTTTTAATTTGCAAAACCTTTTCAGTTAGCAAGCAAACTTCATAAAGTTTCATTCTCCTCTTAAGTTTAAGTGGAAGTAAACATTGAAGCTACTTCAGTTGGAGGCACTATACTCAACAAACTGTGTGATAGTACCATTTCTGAAGTTCTGTTTCTACATCATAGGCTATTGGTGATGCAATGGTCAGACTTCAACTTACTCTTGCCTTCTGGGTTCATGCCAATCTGCTGGGGCTTTTCTCTGTGGATATGTGTCTCTGTGTGGGTTTTCCATGTCCGTGGTGCATGGTGGCTGGGCTAGATTTTAGCCCAGCAACCCTGGCTGGCTATGTAAACAATAAGTAAGTTAGGCCCCAGTCAAACAGGACTAGAGACCATTTGGTAACTCACTGGTCTTTAGGGATTCCCTGACCAGTAGGCAAGTGGTTGCTTGCTGTTACAAGAAGAAATTGGTCACAAAGATGTCGACAGTGCTACACTGAAATCCTTGCGATTTCTTTGCTCGCTCTCGTTTGGGTCTTGAAGTATTTGGAGTAAAAGAGGAAGACTTGTCTGCAAAAACTTACCAAGTGCAAGCCGGAACTAGAGGAATTTTGTCTTCAAAGTAGAAGTTAAGTCTTGTAAATCATGTTGGTTGCAAAGGTAAGGCACAACTTTTACTCTGAAGGTGAATGTTCTTGGTTTCCAGTTTGTGTCATGTTTGCAGATTCTTCAATGTCAAAGATTTGCAGACTCTTTGCGACCGATTTCACCCAGCAACAGCTTACAGCAACCTCCAGGAACCACTCATCAAGCGGTTGAGGACCACACATTACCTAGCAACCAGAGTTTGCCAGGTAGGTCTTTAGGTTTGTGTAACTGTTAACGGGTACATCCAATAAGAAAGATCTGCAGTCACTCCTTTTCCTTTACATCAATTCCACTTTGCAGTGCTTTCAAATTCAGTTCTGCAATCATCACCCTGTCCACCGGGAAAGTCTTCATTCCCTAACCAACTGGCGAGTGGCTGCTAGAGGCTGCTGGAGGCTGTTGCTGAGTGAAATCAGTCGCAAAGAGTCTGCAAATCTGAAAATCCTGTGTACATTACATCGGCTGCCTTTTGCTTGAATGTAGCAATGGTAATATGTGTCGTCCTTGTATAAATAAAATACACATACTTTTTTTTTTAAGAACATGCTGCACCAAAACTCTCCTCGTGTTTCCTTTAGTTGATAGCATAGTTCTTACCAAATTCTCCTAGCGACTGCAAGCAACCACTCATCAACTGGTCGATTTGACCTTTGGTTGCCAGTCAGTCTCCAATTGCTCTCTAGACTTGTGTGGGGCTTAACCGAGAATGCCAGTTGCCCAGATGTAGTGACTTGTGACACCAAAAGACAAAAAGACACCGAAGCTTCAAAATGAGCAATCCAGAAACCAGTAAGTGACATCACAGTGGCTACATCTGTCATTTAGATCAAGTTTATGATGATAAATCTTGGTCATAGACATATCTTGACCATATATTTCTGCACACACATTCACAATTTATCTAATTATGTCTTGTGCCTCGGTCCTCTGCGACCTGCACAGTCGTTCTATATTACATATTTCTTCAAATGGGATCAAATCCACAGAGATTCATATCTGCCTGTTCGCGGCTCTGTGTTTGCTTGTCATGTACTGGATGAGCCCAGGAGGTTTAGCACTGTGGTATAACTCGTGTACACTGCTCATGTCTCTTTCCTGAGATAGCAATATTACAGTGAGCACACAGCACCCTCCTCGCTCTCCTTTGTGCTCCCTTATCTATTTCTTCTCTATTGCTTTCATTCATCCTCTCTATCTTTCTCTCGCTCGTTTCAGTCGTTCCTCTTTTCCCTCTGCTCCATCTCAAATGATTCGACTTGTATCTGTCTGCACCTCTCTTTCTCTCAGTTCTTTCCTCCCCCCTTTACCTCCCTCCCTCTCCTAGACAGTTGACTGGTATGGCGACACCAGACTGCGTGTATTTTTAGCGCCGCCACAGATGGGGCCATGGCAGCATGTCAGAGACCAGAATGTTCTTTATCTCAGCTGTCAGGCCGTTCTCCGGGATCGAAATGGATCCCAACCACTTAGAGAGGGAAAAAGGGAGAAAGGAGGACGACTAGCTTTCCCTCCTCTGTTTGTACCACTCCTCAAATTGAGGGTTTTAGTCATGTCTTTTGCTATGGTTAAATAACTCCTGCTGCATGGGGAAGGTGCGAATGGAAGGTGGTGAAAGGAAATACTCTCAGCTGCTGTGTCAGCCCCTTTGTGGGAGCTGTATCCAAACCTATGATCGAGAGGAGGTGAAATTGCGGGTCAAAAAAAGATTTATCACAAAGGCGGGCTCACTGAAAGGACCGAGTGCAGCAGATATCACCGCCAGGCTTGTCATAAAAAGATGTTTTCCAACAGACTGAGTGGAAAGAAGATCCAGTTTTGCTAGTGTCCTATAATCACACAGCTGTGTTTGATACTGTGACCAAACCTGCTCTTAAAAGGCAAAATAAATGTCTAAAGCAAGCTTTGTGCATCTCTACATTAACACAATACACCCCCTGGCATAGCAGCGATTGCGTATAGTAGAATCAAATTCACCCACAGCCTCTAGCCGCAGTGCTGGACAACAGAGAACAGGAAGTGCCCCTTTGTGTCTCTGAAGATCTTTGTTTTTTTCCTCTCTTTTGGAGAGCGAGTAGAGGAATACGCTGCAGGCTACAGCCGGGGGTCAAGTGGTTGACTTTGTGCATCACAGTTTGGAGTCTGCAGAGACTCTCCTCTGGCAGCGTTCACTCACTGTAGCAGCAGGCCGGCCGTCCACGTGAATATAAAGGAGTGGCGGGAAACCGAGAGAGGCAGTGAGAGAGGGAGGTGATGGGTGGCCGGGTAAATCAATCAGAAATTATCCAAAGTTCAGTTTGTCGGGCTGTCACGTTGTGTCGAGGTCACTTGGATTGTATTCAGCAGCTGTGAACAAAGAGCTAAGGTATTACTTCTAGTATGTCTCAGTAAAATAGATATACTAGATAAAAAACATACCATTTACAAGTGTTTTGCTAGTCCTAGACAAATAGCAATAAGTGTATACTGCTTGTCTTGTCAAGTATATGTAAAGCATAAACATTAAATGCACTACACTACCAAAAGTATTCAGTCACTCATCCAAGTCATTTATTTCAGGTGTTCCAATCACTTCCATGGCCACAGGTGTTTAAAAGCACCTCGGCATGCAGACTGCTTCTACAAACATTTATGAAAGAATGGGTCGCTCTCAAGATCTCAGTGAATTCCAGCGTGGTCCATGAAAGGATGCCACCTGTGCAACAAGTCCAGTTCCAACATGAATGCAAACCTGTGCACAAAACACAGTCCATAAAGACATGGATAAGCAAGGTTTGGGTGGGAGAACTTGACAGGCCTGCACAGAATCCCGAACTCAACCCAAGAGAAAACCTTTGGTATGAATTAGAGTGCAGACTGCCAGGCTTTCTCATTAACATTCATGTTTGGGATGAGCCCTCATGAGCGACGTGTCTCCTTGCAATAGGGAACTTGACTCAAGTTGTTGTATTCTGGTTATATTCCTGTACTAAAGCAAGGTTCCTGAGTGTCAGTGTCATTTTGCAGTAAAACTGTGGCCCTGCAGCAGCGAGACTCCACTTAACATGACTCTGCTGAGAAGAGTTAACTGACTAAACTGAAAGCTATTTTCGGAGGCTCTCTTATTCACATGGAGTCACCACACCAGGTAGCTCCATATGTTTGATTAGGCAGATTCTTACGCCCCACAAAGGATTTGTCTCTCCTCCTATGATCAAACCAGGGACATTTCACTTGTTAGGTGATCATGTAAACTACTACATTGACCTAAAAAAAGCCTAAATTGTACCTTTTAATTTGCTGCTAAAGTTTTACCAACATTTACAGTATTCTCTATTTATGGAAACTGTTATTTGTTGTAAAGAGGTTTCCTCTATTTTTATATAAAACAGCAGTTTGTTATTTGCTCCTCATTTAGCTCCTCTCTACTTTATGCTAATTTAGCTAATGTTAGCATGCTAATTCACTAAACTTATTTGGTAAATAAGTACTTAATGCACCAACTAGCCAATATAGGAATCTAAGAAGAATGCCCAAACTTCCTGTTCCTTCTGCTAAATGTTTAGGATTAAGGATGTTTATGATTAAAGCTAATAAAAAGTATAGTCTGTTTACCGGCATGAAGCTAAATCCTGCTCAAACAAGCCTCAGCCTACAAGCAGAAAAAAACAGCTTCTGCTACTAAAATCCTGTCCCTTAGCTAAAGATGCTGCATTACTCATATACAGCTATCTGTTTACAGGGATCAAAATCACAGTGAGCATCCTACAAAGCTGATGTTGGCAATGACAGCGTTGACGAGTTGCTTGCTGAACACTGAAGTCTTTGGAAAGGAGATAACAGCTTTGACTACACATACAAATACACAATAATCAACGTATTGCTGGTTTTGTTCTTTTTTTAAATGACATTTTCCGCCAATGAGAACTAATATAAAGTTCTATCATCTTTATCCTTGAAAAATCTTGCTCACAGCAATAATGTTAGCATTATGATACAGTAAAATTAGGTTTAAGTGCCTGATTTGGTCTCAGCTCGAATGTTATTCTGGCCTAGAAACACAAACAAATGATCAATCTCACATCTATTTAATGTTTTCCTCCATGAAGCCATTTCTCCTGGCAGCACAGTGGGAGGGAGACTCGGTTCAATAATGTGTCTTTCATCGCGAAGCTCTAATCAAGCCCCAAGGTCTCCTTCTGAATCTTGTCGCATTTCGGAACCTCATTTCCATTCCTTGTCCCCGAAGGCAAGGTAAAACAGTCCCGAGGTATATGGGCAAAGGCTCTGTACTTTGTACTGTGTGAGTAGCCTTCACCTGCAGCCCGGTCAATTGATATGGAAATGACTGGGAGAGCCAAGTTTCTCTAACTGAAAGGAAATAATGGAGCATACACAGACATAAAAAGCAGAGCGGTAAACAGAAACACAAAAGAATGACAGTGATGACTGAAGCAAATCGGGCGCTAATCTAATCGTCAGCTTCATTTGCACTTTTCAAAGACAAGGTCACACGAGTCATCAAGATGGGGGGGCGGGGAAGGACAACAAACAATCCTGCTCATAAGCGACTCGGGAAAAAAAATGTTACATCAAGTTAAGATGAGTGCTAAAAACTCTGCAATTCAAGGCTTGCGAAACTTTGATGTTATCTTGAAAGCATTTGCATCATAATCAAAAAACATTAAATAGGCTTAAAATTTAGTCACAAAGGACTGTTGGTACGAACATTCGCCTGTACTCTTGCGGGAACCTATTGAAGTAAGACTAGCATAGCTGGTTTATAGTTTAATTAGGATTCAGTTTTGATGTATTTTAAAGTCTTAAACCCGAGAACGATCAAAGCCCTTCAGAGGATGCATCCCATTGCAATCTCTAATATTGCTGTGCCAGAACAATGTCCTCTTCTCACAAAAAGAAGACTGCAGATCTGGGGGCAACTTCTATCTCTGCAATAAGTCAGAATATGCTAGGAAGCTCAGCAGAATGCCAATCAATATCACTTCCCTGTGACTACAGTAATTATCATCACCATCCACAGGAATAATACCATGTGGTTTGGGCTCTGCAGAAGGTCAAGAGCAGATTGGTGGCACATGATGTTTCCATGGTAGCAGTTTGTGTGACCTGTGCTCCACCTCGTGCCCATGCATTTAGGCCTTTCTATTTATATTGGAAGTCATTAGACTCACCGGTGTGGCACTTTTATCAGAAAATTACAAAAAAGGTGACAAGATTAGCTGAGGCGGGTTCACTGACGTAGGCGACTGTGACTGAGCAATTACCGTAAAGATCTGCTGATGGGCTGAAATGCCTGGGATTAGACACCTGTGTGACAGTCACTCTAAACTCCTGAATAAGGTTGTTGGTGCAGTTTTCTGACTGAGGAAACACTGATGTTTATCGGGCCATAAATCACCACTTAATTCATGGTGAAGTTAAACTGTATCTAATGGCGCTGGGACACAGCTTAACAGAGGTAATTAAAACTAAAAGTGAGGAGTGGAAGTAGGTCTGCACAACTCACTGTATCATTTTCCTTTAATAAACGCACCATGGCATGTTAGATCCTCCTAGGATTATGGTACATTTAAACTGCACAAGAACTCCAGGGATCTCAGTGTGTCCAGTTAGGAAGTGCACAGTGTTGTGAACCCATTTCAGCAGCTTTGGTGCAAATGAATGTGACAGCAGGTGCACTGGACAGGCAACAGCACAACCCCCAGAAGGGTAATGGTGTTACAGGCACAGACCATTTCTCCCTCCTTATTCCTCCTGATTCATCTTTTTCTAGTTCTGCTTATTGCTAGAGTCCTTGTTAGTGTTGGTAGTCCAGCTCCTCCAGGATGTTTTTGTACATGGTAAATGTTAAAAGGACTGGGATTTTCTGCTTTCTTACTACAAGTGTCACTTAACTAATCACACAGACATTCATACACTGCTTTTATCTACATTTAAGCACTTTTTATTAAACATATACACTCACACTCTCGTGGATACATTAGAGGCAACTCATGGTTCAGTATCTTACCCACTTTGACATATGGACAGGAGGACCTGGAGGATCATTCCATGAGCGTGGTGAGTGGGTTACCCTCTAGCCTCTGTATTTATCAGTCATAGTTCCTACATTTAGTCCCTACTTTTACCACCACACTACTGCCTTTCCTTCTCTCTCACTGCCTTTTAACATGTCATCCCCATCTCCTCTTCCTTTGTCTTTCGCCAAAAGTAGCAGAGTTTTCACTGACACCCTTCAAACCATAGGTGGCCGTTATTAACCCCACACCCCGACAGACGTGGTATGGAAATCTCCTGCTTCTTCAAAACAGATGTTACCGTCCCCAAGTAACCTACCCCATTTACTTGAGTTTGAGACCAGCATTAGGTATATTGTGGCTTGTGCCCCTCACTGTGGTTGGGTTAAACAGCATTTTAGGCAGTGGTGCCAGAGTGGTCCAGGAGCCAGAGTTGTCCCAGCAAAGATTCTTATCCAGTCACAGTGGAAGGTTTTGGAAATAGTGAAGCAGGGCATAAAATTTGAAAGTAAGGTTTTACAGCTTTTCCTACTGATAAAGACCTCCCCCATAGCCATTCATACTACACAGAAGTAATTAATAGATAAACAATCAATGAAATAGACATTCCTGATTTTGCACTGCGTATCAGAGGTTTCAGGTGGGGGGTGGGACTGTTTAAAAAGTAGGACATTTTCAATGAATCAACAAAAATCTTTTTTATATTTACAGGACAGTCTAGGCAATGAGCAACCAGAGGCTTTCTCCTTCTTTTTTGTAATTTTACACATTTCTTTCTTACAATTTAAGCCCAAAGAGTCATGCTGATAGAGTAGATCAGCTTTATCAGTTGAAAAACTGAGAAACTGAGTTGAAACTGCACTTCTTTTTCGTATATTAAGATATCTCCGGGATTAGATGTGTACTTAACCTCATGTACACTGACAGAAAGGGGAGTTTCTGGCACACTTCAGATCAAACTGTGCTGTGTAGGTGGCTCACGCCACGATACAAAATGAGTTTGACGTCCCTGAGTTTCTGAGCTGCAGTACCACTCCCGCCGCAGGAGGTGTCAGTAGTGAGCAAAGCAGTGCGGATGTACCGTCAGCTAAAAGTGAAGACAAAGAAGAGTAAACGCCAACAGTGCAGCGCTTGCAAAGGTACCAAGGTGCAAATTTCTATCTTATTTTCTCACCCTGTCATAGATATTGCATAATTTTAAGTTATAAAGTCGTTCATTACTTTATAACAACATAACCATGCAGCTAGCGGCTAATGTTAGCAGCTAGCTTCAGCTGCGTAATCAGAAGCAGCGTAGTTGAGCTTAGCTGTCATGAGTTGGTGTGTGGGGGTGTGGAGCTCTGCCCAGCAGCCCCGATGCTCGTGTTGTTTTATATTCTATGTTACAGGATCGATAGTTTGCTATTTTTAGTCTTGCTTCTATTACACGGTCTTCGTCTGTGCTTCTTGCGGCTTTTATATTGCCTCTTTTCCCCGCAGATTATTTTCTGACCCAGATAAAATAAAAAATAAAAAAACAGCGCAGCAGCAGTAACAAGGCTCTGAAAATGGACACAAGAGCCTTGAAGAATCCCTACCCCGACTATGATGGGAGCCCCGCATCCACACAGGCGTTTTTTGACTTTCAGGGAAAGGTAATGCATTAAAAAGAAGTGTGTGAGCATGTCTTTCATGTCCACCATGATATTTACGGTTTTTGTTTTGTATTTTTTTTAAACCCTTAGCTCACACCAGAGTTTGCCCAGCGGCTGAGCAGCAAGATCAGCGAGCTGTTAGGTGTCATGGAGAATGGGCTTAGGTCTGCTGATCCGAGAGACTGCACTGCTTACACAGGCTGGGCAGGTGATGATAGCATTACACAGCTGGGATAAATAAGTCAAGTAGCAGGGAAATGCACGCAACTGTGCACATGCCGTGAGACTGTTCTGTCGTTTACCTGGTATGCAGCTTTACTTCAGCGAGACCTTTTTTTATGTGGACTACTAATGAACATGAATTAGTGTGTAATTATGTCTTCCAACAAACTGATACCACCTTCTAAACTGAATTAATCCATTAATAATACATAAGAGCGAGTGCCATGTTGACCCCCCCCCCCCCTCTCAAATCTTAAATACAGTGACCAAGATGGGCCGAGACATTCTGTCCACTTATGTTTTATGTATGTGGCTGGAGACTGGCCACATGGGTAGTATGCCTTAGGTGTTTGAGTGCCAAGGGGACAAATTTTAATTTGTCTGCACCTGCAGACTCAAGATATGTAAGTAAAAGAAGTAAAAACACAAAGGAAAGGGACAGCAGATTTGGATGAAATGAAAGTCAGGGCTCTTACAGGTGAATTATAGTCAGCAGCTTAGACATGCAACCCTCTCATCTCTGCATAGCTGACAAGAGCCAGCTAAACAAGAATAACAACAACAGATGGTTAGAAGCTAACATGCATCCATTCATTTTCTTCTGCGTGTCTCATTAAGAGTGAAAGGAAAGCAAGAGTTCATCCCAGCTGCCATAGGGTGTCTGTTGCAGGGCTAACACAAAGACAGACAACCATTCACACCTAGGGCCAATTTAGCATAACCTTTAACCTCCACTAACTTAACTCTACTAACTGCATGTCTTTGGACTGTGGGCAGTCTTGTCTTTTGACCACGCAGACACAGGGAGAACATCCAAACTCCACACAGAAAGTCCCCGGCCAGATGGTGGATTCAAACCCTGGACCTTCTTGCTAAGCCAACATTAAGCCAGCTAATGTTAGGCTTGAGTGTCCTAAAAATCATACTTTGCCTCCAATAAACGGTAGTTTTATAAGAGTTGTTTAAATGTCCAGGTACAACAATGTTAGAGCTGCTTCAAAGAACGTTTCGGTAAGGCTTGCTAACAGCAGCTAACAGAGGCTAACAGCAGCAAAAACAGCAGTGCTTGGAAAAGTTCAGGATATCCTCAACAACTCAGTATCACCTCAGTATCACTGTCATCAGACAGAAGGGGGCTTAAAGGACTCATCGACTCATATTAGACTTTTGCAGCCTCTTTCAGAGTAAATAAAGGTGGACACTTCTTCTTCGTCTTGAACAGCATTGACAGCTGAGGTAAACAGTACAAATACATTCAGTACAAATAAATGGCAGCCAGAGTTGTTTGTCCTAAAGCAGCGATGGTAGCTAGGATTATGCAATTGAAATGGGAGGGCTAAGAAAACAGAACTCAGTTGACTGAAATCTACTGGCATCTAATTGCAAGATACAGTATACCTTTAAATTGAGAAACATTTCTGGGGCACTTTCCAAACTTTCAACATTGTGTCTTAAAAGGCATCGCCCTGCTCTATCTGCACCTCCACGATGTGTTCAGGGAGCCCTCATTCCTTCAGAAAGCACTCGAGCATGTCACCCAGAGCCTCAAGTGCCTGACCCGGCGCCATGACGTCACCTTCCTGTGTGGGGATGCGGGGCCGCTGGCCGTGGCTGCTGTCGTCTTCTATCGCCTTCAGAGAGTGCAAGAGAGCGACGAGTGCATCAACAGGTCAGCCTCATATAAGTCGGTATAAGTAATGAATTTAGGTGTACATTAAAGTGTACTACGTAACCACCACTGTGTCTGCAGCAGTTTTCTCCTTTCTTGGAAGGTTTCTCTTTAGGAAAATGTGTTTTGATGCCAGATTTCTTCTCCTGTTTGACAGGCGATAGTTTTCCTGGCCCAAAAAAATGTCAAATGCACTAAAGAAAATACTGAAAAAGGCTTTTTATTTTATGGAGTTGCTGTGTAACGTCACTCCACTGTTACTGAAACGCTCTCTAGCACTCACATTTTCAGCATTGTTTTCCTGCAAAACCTCACCTCCTGTGAAAGACTTCTCCTTGAGAGTCTTCTGTTACAGGTTAGAGGCATGTCTGCCTCTGTGGGGATCTCCTCCATGATGTTGTGAAACACATAGAACACCAGTCTGAGCCTGTGAGCAGCAAAAAGAAACATTTTGTCCCTGTTAATAATTTAGACCCCACCCCCCACCCCGTAGCCATTAAAATATGCAGTTTGTATAGCCTACATCATTTTGTTGCGTGCCAGCATGTTTTCTTCAGTACAACTGCACTTAGTATTATTGAGGCTATTACAGCTTTATTAAGTATCTGCAGTATGAATCAAATGCACTCGAATGGAGCCGATTGGACCAGTTTAATTTCCAGCTTAATGGTCCGGATCTAGTTCATTTAACTGCCGGAGCTGGAATCGCATTTATGATATAATTAATTGTACGCGCTTATAGGTCGTCATAAATAGAAGGTCTATTTTAAGATGTGGTTCAGTGGTGCAAAAAATCTGTCACAAACTTCCTGTGCCTCTCCACCAGGCTGATGCAGTACCACCAGACGGTGGTGAAGGGTTCGGGCGGGCTGCCAGACGAGCTGCTGTATGGGCGGGTGGGCTACCTCTACTCACTGGTCTTCATCAACCAGCAGCTTGGAAAAGACAGGATTCCAGATGGATACATCCAACAGGTGAGTCAGAAACAGAGTGCGCTCAGTCCAAAGTTTTTTATTTTGTTGTATTTTCTTTGTGAGAGTGACAGTTGCCATAGAAACCTCTAGGTTTAAACCATTTTCTCTCGTTTATCTCCACTAATTTATATTTTTGCTTCCTTCCTCAGATCACCCAGGCTGTGCTGGAATCGGGTGAGCACCTCAGTAGGAAGTTCCGGGTCCAGAACCAGAGCCCCCTGATGTACGAGTGGTACCAGGAGCAGTATGTGGGGGCCGCCCACGGCCTGGCTGGCATCTACTACTTCCTCATGCAGGTAGAACAGGATCCTGGTTTTAGATGCAAGTGGAGTAGTCTTGTGTTTGTGCAGGCCATATGGGAAATAATTTTCTGTGGTTTTGCAGTAATTCGGTGTACTTTGTGGTTGTGTATAATGCACTTTCATTCGAAGGGATCTATGGCTGCACCAAGAACTCTGAAAGCTGAAGTTATTAAATTTTCAGTTATAAGAATCAAAGAAAACATACAAATCCCTCTCCTCGTTTAAGAAGCCAGCCTGCAAATATTTGTTATGCCATCTAAAAAGCTAATTATGCTAGCTCCAAAGTTAACTTTCTAATAAGTGCTCTTGTGCAGAAGCTAATCTGTCTGTTTCCAGGGTACCTCGCGCTCTACCAAAGTTGCCACCTGTCACCTTTTTTTTCCTCCGCTGAACTTGATCTAACCCCTCCTTCACAGCCTGGCTTTGTCTTCTCGGAGGAGCTCGTGCACAGGCTGGTGAAACCCAGCGTCGACCACGTCTGCCGTCTTAAGTTCCCCTCGGGAAACTACCCTCCCTGCATGGGGGACGATCGAGACCTGCTGGTGCACTGGTGCCACGGGTCTCCGGGGGTCGTGTACATGCTCCTGCAGGCCTACAAGGTAAAGACTGAGAGCTTGAAAATTTGATTACTCATTTGCAGAAAGAAACACCGAGTCTGTTCAGTCTGTTTGTGTACCAGGTCCTACATGAAACTGCATTTAGTTAGTCTGTTCACCGGAACAGTGTTAAGCAGAAAAGTCAGCAGTTGGCTAAAAGTAATGCATAAAGGTGCAGTTGTATGGATGTATTAGTTGTAAGTATGAATTTGAAGATTAAACTGCATTAATATTTTTGTTAACTGTCCATAAAATTAAATAGTTAAACAGTTAAAATGCATAACTGTGCAGAAGTCTTGAGCCACCTTTCAGCTCATTATATTTTGCTCCTTGTCAGCACCTATTTCCAGATTTCCTAGCAACATATAAAGAAATGAGGGGTGTCTCAAGACTTTTGCACAGTACTTTAGCTAGGTGAACTGGTGGATAAGCAGTTCAAACCAGTCACTAAACATTGTGGGCAGCTGTTAACTGGAATAGTCACTAAAAGCTGCGGGTAAAGGGTTGAAATAGTAAGTTGTTACTTATGGATGGTTATAAACAGTTAGCTAAGCCTAACTGACAAATTAAAGGGGTTCTGTGGGGTACTTGGACAATAAAGGTTAAAAACCACTGTCTGAGAAACACAGGGGTCATTGAAAGACTCATAGTGTCATAGTGCCATCTTGTGGTGAAGTAGAGTCATGTTTTAATCTCATAAAATTCTCCCTTTTCTGTCTAAATTGAATAATATTGCCAATGAATGACATTTAAAGGACAAACAGTCCTCACAGAACATATCCACAGAACAATTTATTTGTAGTATTTCTTAACTTATCGTGCTACATGAGACAGAGGGTATCGTTTATACAGTACCGCTAAGGTTCTCTGTTTAACTTGGAGGGTTTTTTTAATTCAGATCTCACAGAAATCAAGATCTGCTTTATGCTTATCACAGTTAAGATGATGACATGTCCCTCATTCCAGGCTTTCAGAGTTCCTCAGTACCTGGGCGACGCTCTGCAGTGCGGGGAGGTGGTGTGGTGGTACGGCCTGCTGAAAAAGGGCTACGGCCTGTGCCATGGCGCGGCTGGTAACGCCTACACCTTCTTGGCGTTGTACCGGCATACGCAGGATCCGAAGCACCTGTACAGAGCCTGCATGGTGAGAAGACATAAAAGCTCTTTAATAATGTAATCACTCCCGGGCTGCAGTGGCCATTCGACTGATCAAATAACTGCAAATATTAATTGCGTCGCACCAGCAGTGCATCCATCATAATTAGTGTCCAAAGGCTTGATTAATGCTCCACTGTCTGACGCTGTAGAGTTATGACTAGGGCTTCCTCATAAGAGCGGGACGTTTTTTATCCCTGAAATTTTAATGTGTTTGTAGAAAGCCACGAGAAGTCGTTTTATAATTCCATTTTTGAGTCTCTGTCGCGTCCTCCCTCGACGCTCAACGACTTTGATGTGAGACGCAAAAGTCATATTGAACTTCAGTTCAAAGCTTAACCAATCAGAACGCAGTTGGTCACTCGCCAGCCCTAAAATTGAAAATTATTCCAGAAACGATGGGCATGTGAGAGGCAGGGCCTTTTATGTTTATTGACAGCAGGTCGGTCGCTGTCTGTGCGAGTTGGCGTCAAAGCGTGGCTCGCTAGCCGCTAGCGAGCTGGTCTTGGATGCACTCCAGATGGCGAGAGTTCCACGTGTGCTTTCATTAATATGAATCTATTCATAGATGGAAATAGACTCTTCAGATGTGTTGCCTGGCCTCCAGTACATCCTCCAAGCACAACATTGTGGTCGTAATCCGATACATCGACAGATGCTCGGATTTCACGGAGAAGGGCCCGATTTTTAGGACTTGTTGACATTTGCTCACTGTTCTCCGGAGACGGATCAGTGGTCCAGTGTCATTATTGTTGTAACATTACTTTCTCTTTCGCTGCAGTTTGCAGACTGGTGTATGAACTACGGCAAACATGGATGTCGGACACCAGACACTCCCTTCTCTCTCTTTGAAGGTAATGCATAATGGCAGATCCAACCTCCCAAAAATATCATGTTATGCGCAAAGGGCATTTTTTAAGTTTTTGTTACATGTGTCACAGATTACAAGGTAAACTAAGCACTACACTTTTAGTGATGCCATTTTTCTGGCTTTGGTACACCGTTAGATATTTAAGACTTGCTGTTGCCAGGTTGCAGGCATGGCTTACATTGTAGTAAGAATTACAAGTGCATATAAATGAGTCATGCTGTGAGATTACAGGAGTAGTGCAGTGGAAATTGAATAAGATTATTTGAAAGGAGCTAAATTGGCTTCTGTGGTAAGAAATACGAAGTTGGCAGAACTTGTAATCACAGCCAGCTGCTTCACACATGTTCATCTGTCCCTCACACATAAATGCACAATATACTGCCAGAAGTATTCACTCGTCTGCCTTCACACACACATGAACGTGAGCGACATCCCATTCTTAACCCATCGGGTTTAATATGATGTCAGATCATGCTTTCGCAGCTATAACAGTTTCAACTCTTCCTGGAAGTCTTTCCGCAGGTTTAGGAGTGTTTATGGGAATTTCTGACCGTTCTTCGAGAAGCACATTTGTGAGGTCAGGCACTGATGTTGGACAAGAAGGCCTGGCTCACAGTCTCCGCTCTAATTCATCCCAAAGCTGTTCTGTCGGGTTAAAGTGTGATTCGTCACTCCAGACAACACGTCTCAGTGTTGAAACCAATTCCATAAAGCTCTCTCCATACTGTTCTTGAACTAATCAGAGGCCACATGAAGTTTGGAGGTCTGTAGCGATTGACTGTGCAAAAAGTTGGTGACCTCTGCGCACCATCCGCTTCAACGCACTCTACCATCTACCACTTCATGGCTGAGTTGCCATCATTCCCAATTGCTTCCATTTTGCTATAATCCCGCTAACAGCTGACTGTGGAATATTTAGTAGTGAGGAACTTTCACGACTGGACTTGTTGCACACATGCCATCTTATCACAGTAACACTCTGGAAGTCACTGAGCTGCTAGAAGCAGTCTGCAGGCCTAGGTGTTTGATTTTATACACCTGTTGCCATGGAAATTATTGGAACACCTGATTTTGAATGGGCGAGTGAATACTTTCTGCAGTGCAGTGTTAAAGCTGCCAGGGTTGCAGGTTTAACAAAAAGGGTACAAATATCAGCTTTCTAATAATTACATCAACCAAACTGATTCTCCTGTTACTAAGTGAATGTAGAAAACTGATAAGCTGCCTTACCAAAGTCAGTTTTTAGTGATAGTGGATGTATCCGCTGTAATATTAAATTATGAGATAATGCTATAGCTATATTTCTGTACAACACACAGACGAATGTGTTTTTACTAGAGAAACATATAAATAAAATACCAGAATCTTCAAAGTCTTTGGATTTCTGCCCCAACAACAGAAACGTGGTGGAGAGGTTCAGTTCAGTCTCTAGCAACAGCAGTCAGCTCCAGCTGTCTGGGTAGTCTGTCTTAGAGACGATTCAAAGTCCTGCTTTGGTAATCATTCAAATATAACTGTATTTAAAAAAAAAAAAAACATAATCACTCATAAGTAAAGTATATAATTCATCTGATAGGAATAAGTGATATATGCATGAGACCACAGCTAGCTGACTGGGGAGGCCAGATTATTGGTCGTCTATCTACGGAAACTAAACTAACTGAACAGTGTCCCTTCTTCTTATCAGGCATGGCGGGCACCATCTACTTCCTGGCTGACCTTCTGCATCCAATGAGCGCCCGCTTCCCGGCCTTTGAGGTGTAGAAAGTGTCCGCGGGTAATGCTCCCAGACCCACGCTGGAAATCATTGAATAAGAAGACCCACACCGCTCTGCTCTTTGTCACACATGGGCACTGCAGTCATGACGGCTGGCTTTTAATTCAACATTCGGACATTGTGCCATGTTTTTCCTGCTTTTCCCACGTGGAAACGTCATGTCTTATTAACAAGAAATTTCCTGTAATGTTTTGGAAACGTGTCAAGGTTGTGAGCTTCCCTAGCATGCCCCAGCAACTCCTGCTCTGTGAACTAAAAGGAAGGGAACTAATTTTAAAATAAAAATGTGGGAAAGCTGACTGTAATTTTTTTTTTTTAGCACTTAGCTGTATATATCTGTCTGCTGTCTGTAAGTTTAAATGCTTTTGTTTTCTATTGTCTTACTTGTTTTGGGTGTAGAAATGTCTGGTGCAATGCTCTGTTGCATTCCACCAGACATAACACAGCTGCCTGGTTTGTCGATGTTGTGCAGCGGTGAAGAAAAAGCACAGAGGGGCAGCAGAGAGCCACAAAGTTCACTCAGTGGTGACTTCATTAGCAGTGTATTTATATCTCATCAGATGTATTTTTTTTTTCATTATCATTTGGTGTATGCAAACAAAATTTGGGTTTAAACTGGCTTTAAGTGATAAATATTGTATTGCAGTGAGTTGAATTTTCTCTTTTTCTTCCTCTGTGGGACCATTAGCTCATCTAATCCAGTCTTTTCCATATAAGGCTCATGTGCCAGGCTGAAAACCAAGCAGCAACACAATGCCATCTCTCTTTTTTAAGCTCCCTGCCAGAGCTTCTTTATGACCCAAGGCCAGCTTGGTAGGAGGAGGTGGTGAAGGGGGAGGTGGCTACTGTACCAGAGAGTCTTGAGACCCCAGTCTCCGCAGAGCAAACGCAGCGTAGGAGAAACTCAACACTACCAGTGGGAATGAGAGTAAAAATAGAGCTCATCTGTCCAGGAGGGGAGTGGTCTCCAAAGGCATGTGCTTCACTGTGGTTCACGCGCTCCTACAAGTGTCCTCCAACGTGTCCGTTCTGATGCTCAGCAGCTGATTGCTTTGTGTTACATAGACGATGACAACTTAGGCAGCCTAGCAGCACTATAAGTGAATTATCTAATTGTGTCTGCTGTCACAATATAAATGCACTGACCTTTTCTTATAGATTTGTCTTTCCTTCCTTTTGGACCTACTTTAGAGAAAAAATTTCTTCTATTTTAACAATCGTGTATATATATATATATATAGATATATATACTTGACCAAAAGGCCAAAAAATGTTTATGGAAATCTGCTGTATTCTTACAGCTGGTTGTACTTAAGGAAGATCACAAGCATGTTGTAATGTGCAAAAGTCTTGTTCCATCCCTCATTTCTTGGTGTTTAAGGCAAAAACAGAGTTTGTACAAGTCTATCGAGCTTGAAAGTCAACATTTGGTGTGACCACCTTTATTCTTCAGCACAGTCTGAACTCTCTTAGGCAGCTTTCTTATTATTTCTTTAAGTCGTCTTCTGGAATAGTTCTCCAGGCTTCTTGAAGGACATTCAAAGCTCTTCTTTGGATGTTTAAGGACAGGACTTTTAAATCTTGTCCATCTGTAGTTGATTTTTCAGGTCTGACACTTCTACTTTGGTCCTCGACTCCAGTTTCCTCAAATCTTTTAAGGATATCCTGCACACCATATGCACTGGAGACCTATTGCTCAACACCAACTGACCGCAAGAAAGTCTCGCTCCTTGGAAGCAAAGTATTATATATTACTTTTGCACAGTACTGTAGCTGGTATTTATACATAATTGGCATGATATTCTTCATTAGTAAGTTTATATTAATGAAACACGCAGACATATATAGTCTCCCTCTCAACCAATCTGCCCTGAGCCTTCTACAACACTCAGTGTTAACACACAGGGATCACTGCTTCTAGGCTGTTACCCACATGGAGTCACATGTATGTGACAGCAGAGATGAGCATATATTTAACCTAAAGCATGAAAAAAAAAAAAGCCAAACAGATTTCTTCTATGAAATTCTCAGCTTTTTAAATTTTCAGCAAATTTTATATTTGAAATAATAGTTTGTATCAATGGTACTGTCAAGTTGACAAGTAGACTTTCATAAAAACAATACTATACCAGAAAGACTGTACTGACGATACAGGCCCTGAAGCAGAATGCCAAACCAGCAATAAACACACCAGTGATCACTGACATGATTTGAACCAATGAACATGACTAAAATGACCTGTGAACACCAGAGCCTCCTTGTTGTTTGGACCTATGGGTAGTTCCAAATAGAAAAAGAACTGCCAGAGGAACTGAACAATCTAAATTAAGGATGGAAAAAGGATACAAGAAGACTGGCGACCGACAGAAAGTCAGTCGAAGCACAGCTGCAGCAATAATCGTGCTAACCAGACCTCCTAAAATGACACCATGGGCAGTGCATTACTTGCACAGTCTAGCTCTGAGAAAGCTAGCGCTTCAGATTTGGCACAGGGTTTATAGATGGAAATGGCTCACAACACATAGCATAATGCCATCCTCTATGGACAGCACCCTAAGTGAAAAAACACTGCTGGCTCTTTAAAGGAACACTCCAAGATTGAATTTTGCTAAAGAATTCCAAAAGAAGACTTATGAAAGTTGGGCGGACGCGGTCCACAGACGATATCCATGTGAAATGTTTTGGGAAGACTGGTAGATTGTGTATATACCAAAATACTGGTTGATGGGATGGCTCCCAGTCTGCAGAGGCCTAACAGAACAATGAGGAAACTGCCAGAATCACACTACAACCTGTCCTAGTATGTTGTCAGACTTGAATCCAATAATCACCTTTTTAAAGAGAAAAGCAGAGCAGCTGAAATCAAAGAATATCAGGAATCTGCCAATACTGGCGTCCCTCCAAACAGACAGCAATGAACAAATTATTTTAAAAAATGAAAGATTCGTATGAATCTGACAGCCTCTAACCAATCAAAGACTCTTATTATCTCTATTTTCCCTGTCTTGTCTTTATTTCTGCCTCCTTTTCTCAGTAGGTTTTTTTTTGTTGCCTTCTTTGTGCCTGTTTCATGTAGCTCCTATGATGCTGTACTACCTACTTGCCAACTGTTTACTTTCAGGGTCTGGTCACTATCTCCTACCTTCATTTGTGGTTCTGCCCTGTGATACCAAACTAATTATCTAATTCGAACCAAGAGTCAAATTCTACCCAAAAAAACTTACATTTTTAAAAATTTCTGCGACCCTGAACTGATTGGATGGATGGATGGATGGATGGATGGATGGATGGATGGATGGATGGATGGATGGATGGATGGATGGATGGATGGACGGACGGACGGATGTCAGCACAACTTAGAGTTGGGAGGATGGATGGATTGATTCAATTAGATTTATTATTTATCCTTTCAGAAATTTGTGCGACTGTCAGACAAATAACCACAACAACAATATCACAGTTACAGACATTAAAGACATCTATGTCATCCCACATCATAACAAATATCACCTGGATTTGTTCAGCAGAGTTGTACAAGGTATAAACGACCTTGGGGCGCGAGGTCCTCACAAAACTGGTGTACTGCTGTCTTGACTATGATGACTGTGTGTTACGTCTCTGTGAATGTCTCGCCCCGTCCCATCACTCATGACTCCCAAAGTTGGCACATACTATGCTGTTGCTGACCTCTTACTGCCCATTTTTACAAGCCTACTGAGTTTGTTCTTATAAACCACAGAGAGTGAAAACACCAGACAATAAAAGAAAAAGTTAAAAGGCTTTCTACAGATAAACGATTAAAAAGAACCTCTATGCATCTATGAATCTAAACTGTTGGGTAATAATTGTATATGAGGATTAGTTACTATTACTTACATAAAGTAAGGATAACCTTGTTGCTTTTGAAATTGTGATTTGTAATAGGTGGGCTATAAATAACTTGAAAAATGAAACTGCACTTGGAGAATCGCAGGTAATGATATACTATAAAGTCAATAAAATGCAAAGTGCAAAGAATTTTTTCCAGTTTTTTAAATTAAGTTTGTTACATCAAAAAATGTATCGAGAAATTCATTTATTAAGATTAATCTTATTGGTTCTTTCTGTTCCACTGTCAGCACCATGGAGAGCTCTGCTGAAGATGGAAATGCCAATGAAATTGACTTTTAAAAACGTCATTTATTGTGCTATGAATGTAGTTCTTAATAACATAACCTACATTATGTAAGCTTAACTTTGCTCCAGTGTATTTGCCTATTTATTAATGGACAAACTGATCAATTTTTAGTTAGTTGAAGCCAGCAAATCTGCACATTATGAATTTATTTGTTACTTGTCCTATTCTGAGGGTAGCGCTGTGAGAGCAGATCTTTTCAATTCTTTAGAATTGTTAAAAAACCTGTTGTTTTCATGTTATCTGCCGCTCAGTGTCAATGTTTTTAACACATACCTGAATGGAGTGAACTTTTCAATCGATTTCCCCCCTTCTGTTATTTAACCATAAGAGGAGGAGCAGTGGGGCTGTTTAAAAATACCACCCTGTAAATGAGCTCCTCGCACCTGGAGCCCTCCTCAAGTGAGCCTCAAGGAAGCTGAGTTTTCTGCATTTTCACTCACCAGCTGTACATCTCTTTCCAGAGGAGAGAAGTCTAAGTGTCAATGTTGCCGAAAGCATTTCGGTTGAAATTGTAATGCATTCACAGACTCTTTGAAATCTTGCAACCGTTCTTTCAGCCTTCTAAAAATAGCCCTGTCCCCTTCTAAAGGCCTACTCCCACTGCTCCGAGGGCGTACAGCTCTCCTTTCCGTTTGCCCTAAGAAAGTTAAAGATGTTCCAATGTGTCATCTGATCTGCCCATTAGCATATGTGACATCACATGCCCGGAATAAATAAGAGGGGTGCTTTGACCATGGCTAAGGACCACACTGTCTTGGGACTTCAGCTTCTCATCTCCTCCAGCTCCTGCTCTCCAAAATGGTGTGTACGAACTTCTGTTTTGGACCTTTTGGGTGGGGCATTGCTGATGGAGTTACCTTTTTTTCCTTTTAATTGGTTTGGATATGAGCTCGATAATGACCCCAAAATTGAGACTTTTGCTAGTGAGGCAAAATGAAGACTTGCACCCAGGACTAGAGTCTTGGAATGCATTCACATGTCTATGTTTAATGTCTAAAAAGGCTAATATTCTAATACAAAGAGGCCGTTTTATAGTTTCAGCATCCATCATGTGTTCAGAATCCTTTTGGACAGTTACGTAAGCTGGATATACTCATTTTGTTTTTCTTTATTTCTCTGTTTTCTGTGTGTTTGTGTATTTGTTAATGTGCCTTTTTAAATGTGACAGACTGAGTTCACACCGGACCAGATTGAGGGTAAGTGAAGAAAAAGAAAAAGAGAAATTTTGCCTCATATGTGAAGGCACCAACCTCTCAGTCAATGTGCTGGTAGGTATTTACGTCTAGCTTTTGCAATTGTCACACGAAACAAACTCTCAGAGTAGCTCCAAGCTTACTTAGATGAACTTTTAAACTGATTGAAGTGCTAGAAAAGTGGAAGCAGAGGATGAAGAGCGCCATGCCATTCTACCAACTTCTCCAGCTGTCGGGAAAGATTTCAGACATGTCTATTCTCAGCCTTGTCTTGCGAGTCGCCATGGTCCTTATTGAGGAGGGGCATTAATCCTTAGGTCAGGGATTAAGATGCAGTGCTGGTGGCATCAGCTTACACAAGAATCTGAATCACCCCATACCTTTTTTGTTTAACTGCCGAAAGACATGTCCTCTATAAACATGCCCTATGGGATATATTAGGAGTCCCCATTTGGACATGGATACTTTTGTGTAGTTAAAACTCTTCCAGTTGTGTATCATAGACTTGCAGGCAAACCTTTAACGCGTTTTCAATCAGGCTTATTTGTTTAGTGCTGCTTCTGCACATTCTGGTACAGCTATACTATATGTCTAACATTAAGTTCCTTTCCAAGTCACGGTGTTAGTTACGGCCCAGTCAGCATTCTTGGGTTTGACTGCACGGGGGGCTATGTCTCTAAATGGCCTGCGTTTCTCTGTCAGGGTGTATCAGTTTGCTCGCAATGTTGCTGTAAATGCAAGTGGAGGCAGGAATGTAGAAGGACGGGGTGGGTCGAGTGTGGTGGAAGGGTACAACTGCTGTTCAGAAGCCACACGAACACATTAATCTGTCAAAAAGGTCACTTTGAGTTCCTGGTGGGATTCACAGACATAGCCAACCATTGTCTGGGCCCCCAGTTGGTGCCTTCCTCTTCACAGCTGTCCCTCTCAATTAGCTGAGAACAATGACAGAATTATGTGGCTTTTACTGTCTTTAATCTTCCTCTACATTGTGGCACTGTGCAACTGACATAGATGACTAGTAGTAACACTGTAATAGATAGAGTAGGAAACCCAAAGGGGATGGATCTAACACAGCAAAGAAAACATGGATGTCATGCCACAACAATAATATCAATTATAACATTTGGATGGAACAAAAAAAAAAACTCTTATTGTTGAAGCCTTAACTATAAGTCCTGAAGCACTTGTACTCAACTTTGTTTCTCTCCTCCTGGCCAGACTTCAAGGAGGCTTTTGGTCTCTTTGACAGAGTTGGTGACAGCCAGGTGGCCTACAACCAGGTGGCTGACATCATGCGTGCTCTGGGCCAGAATCCCACCAACGGGGCCGTTAATAAGATTCTGGGCAACCCAACTGCTGACGGTGAGACATAAACTGTTTTTTCTAACACAAAAGAGCAGTCTGTGTCATGGTATGTGTAATAATTTGGTGTGCTATCAACAGACTTGGCCAACAAGAGGCTCAACTTCGACGCTTTCTTGCCTATGCTGAAGGAGATCGACGCTCAACCCAAGGGAACCTATGATGACTACGTTGAGGGTCTGCGCGTCTTCGACAAGGAGGGCAATGGCACAGTCATGGGTGCTGAGCTGCGTATTGTGCTGTCCACTCTGGGTGAGCCTCCTAAATTTAGAAGCACACACATATAGTTTGCTTAGCATGCAATAGTGAGTGAAATGGAAAACATATCCCTGACATGGATCGTTGTGCATCCACAGGAGAGAAGATGAACGAGCAAGAGATTGATGCCCTTATGGCCGGCCAGGAGGACGAGAACGGCAGTGTGCACTATGAGGGTAAGACCGGACTTCAAACCATTCCACTTCCTTTTTTTTTTTTTTTTTGAATTTCCAGGAAGCTAAATATTTGAACTTCTTCCTGCAGCTTTCGTCAAGCACATCATGTCTGTGTAAGAGGCCAGCAGCGAGAGTGCTGAAGAAACTGTAGCTCGCCTACAGACAGCCCCACAGTGTTCGTGACATCTACACTGTTTCAAAGACCAACCACGGAAAGACAAGGACTATGTACAAGGGATGTTGAAGCACGCCCATTTTTTTGTTTTGTTTATTTTGTTTTCTTTTCCATTTCGTCTCTCACCCTCCTCTCTTGGGACATCGCCATCACCTCTCCATTGTAGACCTCCATCACTCGGCCTCTACTTCCCCCCACTGGGGCGCGTCTCCACTCACCACATGGGGTGAGGAACGGGGGAAAAGGGGTGACCACTCATCAAGTGAGGGTAGATCCCTCCATTCCCACCGCCACCTCATTCAGTCACGCCATCACTGGCCCAGCAATGCCAAAGGTGCTGGAGAATGGTTGTGGTCAGAGCGCCAGAGCTCCCTCCTTCCCTGAAAAGTTGTATTTATTTTCACTCTCTTCATTTGAGAATAAACTTTTCCAACGTACATCCCATCTGGGTTGATTCTTGATCTTTCATTGCCCACATGCTCTTGTAGACTGCAAGCTGCAGGTCTCAGATTGAAGAAATTTATGTAAAAAGGTTGATGCTTAACAAAAGGCTATGGGTAAGATAGAGCCAAAAAAGAAAGCATAAATTGTTAAATACATTTAAAAAGGAAAAGGGTCAGAAAGTGAATTAAGAACTGAAGAATTAGCTTTAAGTATAGCCAAGTAACTATAAACAATAAAATTGTTAAATATACATAATGAAACAATAATGGACACCGATGTGTAGCTAAAATAATCAGTTTGTAAATAATTCTGCAAAAATGTATATTAGCTAAAATTATGGAATAACAATACAACAGTCTAATTGTTCAACTGTTCGATTTTTTAACAATTAGGGTACAGTGAGCAAAGAATGATTAAACAGCTAAAAATCTATCCTAGATATATTGGGGTGATCACTGTAATACGATAGCTAGCTAAAATTATGAAAAGCTATGGGATACTTCCATGTAGCTAGCAGTTCTATTGTTAGCTAACATTATAGTTAAAACACATAACAGTTTGGACACAGTTAAAAAAAAAATTAGCTAAATAAATTGGATTTCAATAGTAGTTATACTATAGCAGCTAGCTACTGAATTGGAAACAAAAACTAGAATTTACATTATTGCTAACAGTACAAGCAAAATTGTTAGCAATATATAATAAAACATCATTTTAGTCCATTAAAACGATAAAGTCAAAAAGACAGAATGAAGAATAATAAAATAGTGTCTACCAGCTACTTTAAAAAAAACAAAAATTCTAATTTTATTTGCACTTATTTAAGGTTAGTTTGGTTAGTCTAAATGTAGATTACTTACCAAACGCACATACAATATATGAGATTTTAAATTGAAATTTTACAAAAATATATTTCTGTCATATTGGTTCTCTCTAAAAATGAGATATTCCTAGATATCTACATATTGAAAGATATTCATACAATTTATTTAATATCCAAATGAATGTTACACAGAAAGTAACGGTTATGGACTGCAACAGTTAAAACTGAGACTTCAGCTGGATTTGATCCAAAGTGGTTCCTTCATTTGTTTTTACGTTCAAAGGATCCAGCCAGCACGAAAAATCATAGAGAGTCCATGTAGGTCCAACACTAAAAGCGAACATAAAACATTAAACATCAGACAAAGAGAGAGAGAAAACAAAGTGGGGGAAAAAGAACCATAACATTAAAACTTGAAAACAGTCTGTGTGTGTGTGTGTGTGTGTGTGTGTGTGTGTGTGTGTGTGTGTGTGTGTGTGTGTGTGAAATAAATTAAGAGTAATAAATTACTCACAAGGAAAAATGGAACAATTTACATTGCAAACTTGTTCTAATATGTAGTTGTTGTGCATTCACTGAAAACTCTTTACAGTGACTGTAAAATGAAACTTCATGAGAGCTAAATGAGATTTTCTCCACTTTTTCAGAGAAAGGTATATTTGAGTCATTTTGAAACAGCAACAATTTTCCTTTTTAATGTCAAAGAGCATACTGAGAACATACTGGTACTACAGAAGATCAATAAAGCCCAACAAACCACCAGATTTCACTCATTTGCTTTTGGTTTCTTAAAGCAGCCCACTTGTCTGGACCATTTTTTGTTGGGCAAAAAAGTGTGAATCGTTTAGTTAAACTGAAATAACATAAAAAGTGTGTGATTATTGAATGAAACATCTCCATTCTGGACTGTGCATTAGATGTTTCCTAATGTTAACAATCCCTCAGGATGTACAGTGCCTCTGGTGCTTGTGTTTCAGTGCAGTAAGACAAGTTTTAACCTGTGTAAGTCCTGCCCCCGTGTGGTGTGATGTAGTAGTAAAGGTGCATACATGAAACTGCTGATAGTTTTTTTGTTTTTTGCATTTGGGTTTAATTAAAAAACATTAAAAAATAGCTTCCATACTGTGTTATGACTGGCGAGCCTTTTTTATGCTTTATGTTTTCTCAGACAAAAGACATACATCAATACTTTTTTGGCCTATGATTTTATACTTAACTTTATGCTTAAAATTGCCTTTAAAATGATAAATACTGCAGGGAGTGTTTTGTAACTCCAACCAATAGGTGGAAATGCTGTGCAAACACACTTCCTTACAGTTCAATAGAAGAAGAAACCTACCCATAAATAATGAGTTGGAGGTCTCACTCTGCTACTGTTTTAATGGACGAAACTGTTGATTTGTATTTGTTAAGAAGATGTTGGCGAACAGAATAATCTGATCTTGTGTTTTCAGACTGAGAAATGTGTTTGGATGTCTCTGCGAGGTAAAAATGCGCTATTAAAGTTGTTTCTAGTCAGCTGGAGCCGCATCTGTCGATATCAGCATAAAGAAATGCATTCAGAGCTGTGAGCGGAACATTTACGCAGTTTTGGGAAATAGTTTTACTTTGTATGATTACAATTTACGGATTTACAGATAAATACAACAAAAATAAAATGATACGTCCAAGACAAAAACTGTGGTATTTTGTAAATATAATAATAAGCGCGAATAAAGCGAATTCACTGTGTAATTGTGTAACTTTATTAGCAGCGTCGTCCTGTCCATCTCTGCTGTCTGCACCACTACAGAATGTATTGCAACTGCACAGGCCCAGGTTTTGCACTGCACTCTGACATCGTCATGCCCTACATCGTCAACTACGGCAGCAAGGAACAGATCAAACACTTCATCCCAAAGATGACCGCTGGGAAATGCATCGCTGCCATCGTCATGACTGAGCCAGGAGCAGGCAGGTCAGGACTCAATCACAGATGTAACATCAAGAAATCAGCACACATAATGTCAGGTAGCTTCAGCGACTCAGCTCCTCTATTTTTCCAGTGACCTTCAGGGTGTGAGGACGTATGCCAAGAAGGACGGCAGTGACTGGATCCTCAACGGCAACAAGGTACTGAGTCAAGACTTCAAAAGTATCCACTCAATTACATTTAAAGTCCAGTATAGATATTACTCCATCTCACCTCTTCAGGTGTTTATTACAAATGGTTGGATGGCAGACCTGGTGGTGGTAGTGACCGTGACCAACCGAGAGGCGAAGACGGCAGCACACGGGATCAGTCTGTTCCTGGTGGAGGACGGCATGAAGGGCTTTCACAAAGGGCGGAAGCTGGAGAAGATTGGCCTGAAAGCCCAGGTCCTCATCTGCATCTCTGAATGATTTTCTTGTCATCTTTTTTTATTTATCAGGGATAGAATAAGGCCGTGGTAATGACTAGCTTACTAGGTTTGCTAGTTTACTAAGTTTTGACTAGTTTACTGCTTAATAGTGTTCGTTTCATGCTCGTTTCATTACATCCTCTCACTTCTGTTTCTGCTTCTTTCAAAGAACACAGCAGAGATATATTGTGCGCCTCCCAGCTGATGCCCTCTTAGGAGAACTCAACAAAGGTTTCTGAATGAACTCCCTCAAGTGAACCCAACATTTATGGCATGTTCATATCAGTAACACTTAATGCCTCCTCTGCAGAAGGACCAGCTCTCTGTACCTTTAACGTGTGTAAAGATCCAGTCTGATTGCACCCAGATGCAACAAAAATTAGCAGAAACAGCTCTTCCTTACTTTTATTTTTCTTTGGTGTCTTACCACTCATATATGCAACTTCCCAGTCCCCCCAGGTCCTCAGCTTCTGGATTGCTCTCTGCTCTCCTGGCTGGCTCGCCAATTATATTGTGGCAAAAACAGGACTACTTTTAGCTACGTAACACTGACCTGAAAATCTACGACATATCACTCTTTTATTCAAAACATTACCCTTTGAAGAACCCATGCACTCTCATGTGCTCTGTCTGATGAGCACATGCACTATCCTTCTTGGATAATGTGAACACGTAGTGTATTGCACACACACAAGTCAATCCACTTGTGCAGCTACCCAAACACAATATGTGTGTATATATCTGCTTCTGCTCAGAACATCGTAAATGTTGTGAATTCATTAGTTACTAGTATTTGTAATAAAGTCTTGATAACTTTGAATAGTTCAGTATTTATTACTTTGGTATAACTGAGTGTCCAATGAGAACACTGATTAATTAAGGGTTATTGAATAAATAATAGGTATACTATACACAGTATGTAGTGTTGCATAGGTCAAAAGTCACAGCGGTTTACAAAACAAAATACCCCAAACCTCCTTCTGTTCATAACTTTGTCAAATCTGAACCCACGGACAGTTTTATATCACATATTTGCATAAATCATCCTGCAAATAATGTCTCACTTGGGTTAATTTAAGGTTAAACCACCTTTTCCCTTCTCTAGGAGCGTCTGGCGATTGCTGACATGGCCATAGTGAGCTCTGAGTTCATGTTTGAGGAAACCAGAAACTATGTAATGCAGCGGAAAGCTTTTATCAAAACAGTCGCTCACCTTCAGGTCTTTATAGTAATTCATTTGTAAAGCATTTGATTTTTGGTGAATATTTTTAGGATATTTCATGCAGTCTGTCAGGATAAGTTTCTATTAAAAAACGACCAGTTAATCAAATCATCCTCCCAGTCATCATACTATCTGTTTTTTGTCCTTGCACTCCATAGACTGTGCAGCACAAGCTAGCAGAGCTAAAGACCGAGATCTGTGTGGGTCGAGCCTTCCTGGAAAACTGCCTTCAGCTCCACTGAGTGCCTGCAGCTCCACGGAGGCTGGGGGTACATATGGGAATACACCATCGCCAAGTTAGTATCACGTAAAGCTTACAACAGAGAGATTTGAATTTTATTTCAGCTCATCAACATGTTGTTTGTGTTTTCAGGGCATTTGTGGACTCGCGAGTTCAGCCTATCCACGCAGGAGGAATCAAAGAAAGAGCTCATCGCCCGCACCATCATCAGACAGAAATGAAATGTAATCACGAACTGCTTCAAAACTTCCTTCTACTGTTTAATCATAACTGAATTCTTCATTTATGTGATGGTGTTAAAGCAAAACTGTGCTGTTGGTACAAATCGGCTTCAAAAACTTAGGATAATACATAAAAAGACTGTCATTGACATACTGATGACAGCTGTGATGTAAATAAAAATAAAATCTTGATATCATATTAATGTTACTATAATAGATAATCCAGGCCCATCTTTTTGCCACTACCTTTTCTACCTACCAGAAAAACCAAAAGAGACTGCAGTAACCAGAGCCTAGGAGTATTAAGCCTAGCTAGAGATGGTGAGTTAAGTGGACAAAAACTGGCCAATATGTCAATATCGGCAGATAAATAAAAATGACGCTGTAGTCCCTGATAAGAGTTAGTTATTGATGTAGATGGAGGTATAAACACACGTGGGGCATCAGCTTTCACGTAAATATATACACCAACGTGACTTTATTAAACTCTCACGTATGCGCTGCAACATGACACGACATTTCCTTTCAAAATAAAATCCCAACAGATGACAATGAGGGCATACCTATTAACTAGTCCAACAATACGACCAAGACCAAGATAAATAAAAATGACGAGTGCTGGCTCTGCATAGTTTGTTTACCTGACAGCATTGTTTGGTATGTTTGTCACAAAAATCAACCAGCTGAACTGGGTAGAGAATAAATGAGAAAATAAGTAACCACACAAGAAATGTTAAAGTAATCTGTTTATGTTTTGTGTGTCTGAAAGATGAAAAAAGAGAAAAAAAATTAGCTTTAAGCAGCTATAAACATAAAATTAAGAAATTGAGTTTAAAAAAAATATTATTCTGCTCAAATAATATTTGTTAAAATTATGGAATAATGTTTCAAAACAGTTGATTAGGGTCCAGTGAGAAAAGACTGATTGAACAATTAAATGTAGCTAGCTATATAGCTAGCCAAATTATGTTAAAGCTGTATCATTGGGAAACTATATGCATTTTATTATCAGTTACTGTTTGGGACTGTTTGAACTAGGTCAACCAAATTTTGATATATTAAACTTAAACGGGTCTATTTTTGCCTGTGCACTTTAAAGATCACTCCATATCTTTCACGGTGTTTAACCCTTTAAGACCTACCATAGAACCAAGTCCGCCAGAGCTTATATTATATTTTTACATGCTGTAGTGCCAATTTTGGGAGCATTTCAAGTTGATATACATCAATACAACCATTATAGCCCAAATTTTAATAATATGTATGCATTAAGTGCATAGTAATTACATAAATTGCAAAAAAGTGCAATAAACTACAAAAAAATTGAAAATCGTTTTTTTGTTTTTTTTAACATATATTTCTAGTTAGAGAAATTTAAGAGGCTTATCCCTCAAAACTTTAAATACAAAAAAGTTGCACAAAATAGTTTCCCACCACAGGAAATTTATTTTGAGTGTCTTCATAGTTTTATTTTTGAAATACACCAATTTTTATATACTGCAGGAAAAACGAAAATAAATATTATAGTGCAAATTTGCAAAAAAGCAGCATATGCATCAAAATAAACTATTTCCAGCAGTGCAATTTGAGTTCTAAGCATCCCAGAAACGACACAGAAAGTCATAAAGTCAAAGATAACTTTTAAAAACACCAGTATAGGCTCTGAGTAAAAAAAACTACATTTCCGCGAAAATGACGTCACTTCCGGTTTCGGGCAGGTAATGGCGGACATGCGAAAGTTCGCGCTGACGTCTATTCCAACGTAGGAAGTGTTATGAACAGCTGATCGGATCGGCAAAGCGTATGTCTGGAATATTACGTTTTTGTTGCTGCAAGCGCTTTTTATGCAGTTTTTGCAAAGCTATATGTGGAAGGAAACCGTGACCTAGGACAAGCTGATGGCATAAGATGTAAGTACAACTCCTCCGGTTTCATATGCAAAAAAAATTATTGCTCTAGCTTACGTGGTTGTAGAGCTACCGGGATTTAAAAATAGTTACGCAAAACGGAGCGTGCCCACTCCGACCGGTTTTAAAGGGTTAAATGAGAAGCTGGTGTTAGAGATGCTATTTTATCTGTCTATATTTCACCATGTGACAAGAAGAATGCAATAAACAAATAAAGCCAAATAAACCACCAGATTTCAGTCATTTGGTTTGTCTTTGGTTTCTTAAAGCAGCTGATGCGCTTGCCTGGAACATTTTTGTTGTGAATCATCTTGTTACTCTGAAATAACACAAAAAAATCGTGCAATTATTTAATTAAAACCCATTTGCTGTTGGCGTGCTTTTTGGCCTATAAATGTCCGAAAATTGCCTTAAACTCTAAATTACTGCAATGAGTGTGTGCGCAATAGCATAAGCCCCACCAATAGGTGGAAATGCTGAGCAACAAATCAACAGAAGACAAAAGTTAGCGATCTCATTCTGCTGGTGTTTTTATGGTAGGGTGACCATATTTTGATTTCCAAAAAAAAGGACACTTGGCCCAGTCATGAATAACTTTAATAATACCGTTTGCTTAAAGAAAACATGAACATATTTAAACGATGCCTTCTCGGTGCGGTTAATGAATGGTGAAATAAAAAAATGTCATACAGGTTTTTACAAGTCAACAAGTGCAGAAAAAGAGGACAGTTGGTCACCCTATTTTATGGACTAAACAAATCGTTTGTATTCGTGATATTAACGTAGTTTAAAAGCAAATTCCCGCTTTATTTGGACTCAATCATAAGCGAGACCCAACTCACATAAAAACAGTGCTTTTCAGGCGTTCACATTTACAGGCACCCGTGAAACGAACCGAGTGATGCTGGATCTTATTGATTTATTGCAAAAGGAATCGGGAAATAAAAGTTTCAGGCCTTGTTTCAGTTTTTAAAAGAGGGGAAATTGTTTGGAAGGATTTGAGGTTTTTTTTGTTTGTTTGTTTGTTTGTTTGTTTGTTTTGTTTTTTTAGCGATTTTCCAGCCCACACTCCATACCAGTTGGTGGCGGTAATGCACCTTTCAGTTGTTTGCCAACCGCCAATAAAAATGTAGAAGAAGAAGAAGAAAGAAAAAGAAGAAGAAGAAGAATTGAGTGATGCCTCTTAGTGTCGCTCAGACGATCTTTGCTCTGTTCGTCTTTTTCCTGTGAAGTTGTAGCCTTTGATTCCAAGATGTTGGCGAACAGAATAATTGGATCTTGTGTTTTCGGACTGAGAAATGTGTCTGGAAGAGGACGGCCGCTCTCTGCAGCTACTGCGAGGTAAAAATGCGCAGTTAAAGTTGTTTCTGGTGAGCTGGAGCCGCATCTGTGAATATCAGCGCAAAGAAATGCATTCAGAGCTGTGAGCGGAACATTTACGCTGTTTTAGGAAATAGTTTTACTTTGCATGATTTAAGTTACATTTTTTATATTTCACTAGAAGTTGCGGAGCATTTTTATAGTACAGAAAAATGTCGGACTGTATTATGTGTGTGTGCGGTTACCTTTGACACACTTTATGGTGACCTGTTGTTTACAGGGAGACCTTTAATCTTAAATTAATGTGAAAATCGAAACCAGAACCTCAAAGTTAAGTGAACGTTTTAAAACAACAGCATTCTAAAAATGAAGATACACGAGTTTGGTATTTTTGTCTAAATAAAACATGTTATGGTTGAGAGTTGTTGTTTTAAGTCAAAATTAAATCGTATTGAAGTCTTCAAAGGTAGATTATTGTGCCTAAAGGTAGTTTGAAAGCTTCCCATATTAAATAAACTGTCTGTCTGCTGAAGAGATGTCAGCTGAAGCTGATCTGACAAGGCTGTACTTCCATGTAATTCCATGTAAAGTTGGTGTAACCTTTATTTAACGCGCGTCATTAAGAAATCATTCTTATTTACAGTAACAACGAGGGAGGAAAAGCAAAGCAGAGGTAGTTAAAGTGTAAAATCTCACCAGTAGATGTCAGTGGGTTGTAGATTGTAGTCAACGGAGTTTGTTTTCTTACCTCTTCCAATTCAAGTCAATAATCTTGGGTGTGGTGGCCACTATAAGACAACCATATTGTAGTAAGCTAAGCGCTCATTTTTGTACACACTATATTTTAAAATATTTGAACAATGTTAACACTTAGCAATTGATTTGCATCAATTAATTATTTTGCAGGATTTCACATTTTTACCCACAAGTCACCTCAAAAACTGACCGTTATTCATCTGTACTGTGAAGTGTGTACATGTCAGATTTCACTGGAGGAGTCTGTAAAACTTTGTGAAACGAGTCAGATAAAAGTCGATGAGGCAGTAAAGGTCACTTCTGACCACTGACAGTGATACTGAGATGATTTTATTAAGGATATGTTGAACATTTCTGTCAATAAACACAGCTTTTTTTTTCCCAACGTATGCTGGCGTTAGCTGATGTGAGTGAAATGTTCTTTTAAGTGGATCTAAAGTTGTTGGATGCTTAGCGAATAAACTCTCATGTATGGAAATGTAATCAAACTGTTTATCAGAGGGAAAGCGTGATTGTTAGGATGCTTGAGTCTATCATTAGCATGTTAGCTTATAACCAATTTTTGTTGTTGGCTCATTGTTAGCTGTCCAGAGTGTCACATGTCTAATCTTCTGACATTAAGTAATTGTGGCAGAGAATAAACAAGCATGTTTATGCATGTTTAGTGTGTTTGAGTCCTGCCCTCAGTTCAGTTCAGCAGCTGAAGCTTAAGGTGAGGAGGAAGAGGATGCTTTACTCAGATGTGTTGTCTCTTGTTCTTCACATTTTCACTTCTTTGGTTTAAGGGGACCCTACCTCAGATGATAAAATATATGTATGATCTTTTATATCTTGAGTGTGATGGTGCAGGTAGGAATTTAAATTTGCCTCCATGCCTATCTGTTCTCTTCTGTCTTTTGCGCACTACAAATGTTGTTGGTCCTTAGCCACATACATAAAACATAATTAGTTTATGAGTTTATGTTCTATTATCAGAATACAACAGTTTGTTTCAAGACTTATCCCAAAAGGTTGATTCTGTTCATCTGGACGTAGCGTTTTCAGTGGGAGAAACATTTCGTCACTCATCCAAGTGACTTCTTCAGTCTCAGCCGACTGCAGGTTTCCCCAATCGTATAAACAGTACATTTGCACAATAACTGAAACTAGCCCATTGAATGAACAATGGGCTGTGAGGTCAGTTTCTTGGTCATTAATATGCAAATTGTCATGACCATTGATCAACAACCACCAATCAAAGCCCACTGATCAATGGCCATGAGTACCATTCACAGAGAGTTGGGGAATGGCTGCAATCACAGCATTGTAAGATGGTGAAAGATGAACCCTTAGGCCCCCTCCTCGATAACCCAATTTCCCTCGGGATGAATAAAGTATAATCAATCAATCAATTCAGAGATGGTCTTTCCCTTTTCACGTAAATGGCCTCCTTGACTCCGCGCTCAAACCAGCGTTCCTCCCTGTCCAGGATGTGTACATCCTCATCATTGAAAGAGTGTCCACTGGCCTGTAGGTGTAAATAGACTGCAGAGTCCTGGCCTGACGAGGTAGCTCTCCTGTGTTGTGCCATCCGCTTAGCCAGAGGTTGTGTGGTTTCCCCGATGTATAAGTCATGGCAATCCTCCTGGCACTTAACAGTGTACACTATGTTACTCTGTTTGTGTCGGGGGACCCGATCCTTGGGGTGGAACAAATTTTGATCACATACCTGAATCACTTGGTGTATTCCAGGGTAGGATATCAAACCCCTCTCTTCCAATTCTTCCATGTACAAATTGGCCACAATGGGTAAAACTGGGGAACCCGTGGCACACCCATGTTTCTGCCTGTAGTGCTGACCACTGTATGTAAAATATATGGAATGAAGACACAGTTCCAAGAGTAAAGAATATATGTACCAAAGATACATAAACAGGGAGTGCCTTTAAGACCAGTTGTCTGCTTGATCAACTTGGTCACCTATGACATCTCAAAGTTTCTAGCTTAGATCCTCAGGCAGCTCTGAACATCACATCCAGAACACCTTGGATTTTTTTGAGAAGTTGAGAGATGTCATTATGGAGGAAGATGAAACAGTGGTCTCGTACGATGTTACATCTCTCTTCACCTGTGTTCTTGTCACTGAAGCAGTGGAGGTAGTTCGTAAGAGATTACAGGATGCACATTTTTTTTAAAGTTGAAATATTGATACATCAGTTGTTTTTGTTTCTGGTCCTCAGCTGTATGTAATGATCTGTTTTGGAGGGTTTTGTTTGTTTTTTCTGTCCTTTATGTATATGTGTATTTGTTTAATTTAATAGCAGCTTTCATGAAATTCAGGACAGAGACACAAAATCTGCTGCTACTGCTTTAGCTGAGTGAGTTAATTTGTCATGGAGCTCCCAGGTCAGGCACTTGCTGGCTGTATAGTGACGCACGGTTGAATTTCTGTCCTCACAGATTTCAGCACAATAAGTCTGAGGAGTTCGGGCAGCCCGCATCCTCAGCTCGACCTGAGACCTCCAGCGCCAAATCCCTGATGGACATCGGGACCCGCCGGATCTTCAACGAGGACCATGACCTCTTCAGACAAAATGTGCGGCGCTTCTTCCAAGAGGAAGTGGTGCCATACCACAAAGAGTAGGTGGAAGTTTGATGGCCTACCAAGAAATATTAAAATAAGCCTTTAATAGCTTTACTTTAATGGCTGTTTTTTGTTGCAGGTGGGAGAAGGCAGGTCAGGTGAGCAGGGAGGTGTGGGAAAAGGCTGGCGAGCAAGGTCTGCTGGGATTAATGACGCCAGAGGAGCATGGTGGCATAGGAGGAGACCTGTTTTCTGCAGCTGTCACATGGGAGGAGCAGTGAGTTGTCCTTCAAACCACTACTCAATATCTGAAGCTATTCACTGACATTCAGAGAGACTGAAATATTTTAGCAATGAGTTCCAGCTGAGACGTGATTTTAAAAAGAAGAAAGAGAATGAAGCTTTTTCCAAGTGAGGACATGTGATCAGTCCATTGCTGCAGTACTATGCAGAAGTCTTAAGCCGCTCCTCATTTCTAATGACTGATAGTGTTCCACTGTGTGTTTTTCTATCCAGGTATGATTTTACCACTTCAGAAAGCTTGGAGAACTATTGCTCAAGACCATTTAAAAAAAAAAAATGACTAGTGTATTTGCCAGATCTTATAATCAGCTATCTCTTCATCCTTCATCTCCATCTCTGCTGTCTGCACCACTACAGAATGTATTGCAACTGCACAGGCCCAGGTTTTGCACTGCACTCTGACATCGTCATGCCCTACATCGTCAACTACGGCAGCAAGGAACAGATCAAACGCTTCATCCCAAAGATGACCGCTGGGAAATGTATCGCTGCCATCGCCATGACTGAGCCAGGAGCAGGCAGGTCAGTATTAAAGCAGAGATGTAACATCAAGAAATCGGCACACATAATGTCAGGTAGCTTCAGCGACTCAGCTCCTCTATTTTTCCAGTGACCTTCAGGGTGTGAGGACGTATGCCAAGAAGGACGGCAGTGACTGGATCCTCAACGGCAACAAGGTACTGAGTCAAGACTTCAAAAGTATCCACTCAATTACATTTAAAGTCCAGTATAGATATTACTCCATCTCACCTCTTCAGGTGTTTATTACAAATGGTTGGATGGCAGACCTGGTGGTGGTAGTGACCGTGACCAACCGAGAGGCGAAGACGGCAGCACACGGGATCAGTCTGTTCCTGGTGGAGGACGGCATGAAGGGCTTTCACAAAGGGCGGAAGCTGGAGAAGATTGGCCTGAAAGCCCAGGTACCAGGGTCATGGAAATATATGAAGTGCCCCAACATCATTTTTTGTGGTCTACAAGTGTAGGTTTAACTGGTTCAGTGCTTCAAAATCAAAAAGAAGTATCTGTCTGGAACAGCTTTTGTGTCTGTGAGACAGTCCCTCCCGACATGCCCAGACTGCTCTGATTGTTCAGCTGAAGAAACAAAGGCAATTTTGATTGCACGTATAACTCTCTTAGCTCTATAAATTTCAAACTTTTCCTTTAAATTTCATTTTATACAAATAGATGAGGCTAAACAGTGACAACAGAACTTGATCATTTGTGCTACTAAGGATTTATACTTACATTTTTAAACTACACCACATGTACATCAGAACCGCAAACACCATGGAAACCCTCTAATGTAACTGATACTGTAACCTGGCATGGACCTGCCTGAACTTCACGTTGTGTCCTTATAATCATTTCTGACTGCTTTTCTCAGCATTTTTAAAATTTATCAGGGAGAGAATAAGGCCGTGGTGATGACTAGTTTACTGCTTAATAGTGTTTGCTTCATGCTCGTTTTATTACATCCTCTCACTTCTGTTTCTGCTTCTTTCAAAGGACACAGCTGAGTTATTCTTCGAGGATGTGCGCCTCCCAGCTGATGCCCTCTTAGGAGAACTCAACAAAGGTTTCTATTACCTGATGAATGAACTCCCTCAGGTGAACACAACATTTATGGCATGTTCATATCAGTAACAGTTAGTGCATCCACTGAAGAAGGAGTAACTCTCCGTACCTTGAACCTGGGTGGAGATCCAGTCTGGCTGCACCCATATTTTTACAAAATGAAATACCTAAAACATCTTTGTATTCATAACTTAGTCAAATCTGAACCTACAGACATGTATCTTTGGACTTTTAGCCTCATCGTCCTTGTACTTTGGCACTCCTAAATATGTTTTATCACATGCTTGTACACATCATCTGCAGATAATGTCTCACTTGGGTTAATTTGACATCAAACCACCTTTTCCCTTCTCTAGGAGCGTCTGGCGATTGCTGACATGGCCATAGCGAGCTGTGAGTTCATGTTTGAGGAAACCAGAAATTATGTAATGCAGCGGAAGGCTTTCAGCAAGACAGTTGCTCACCTTCAGGTATTTATAGTAATTCATTTGGTGAATATTTTTAGGATATTTCATGTAAGGATATAGTCTGTCCTGATGAGTTCCTATTTAAAAAGGACAAGTTTATCAAATCATCCTCCCAGTCATCATACTATCTGTTTTTTGTCCTTGCACTCCACAGACTGTGCAGCACAAGCTAGCAGAGCTAAAGACTGAGATCTGTGTGGGTCGAGCCTTCCTGGATAGCTGCCTTCAGCTCCATGCTGAGAAAGGCCTGGATCCTGCCACAGCCTCCATGGCCAAGTATTGGTGAGTTTTTGGAGTTTACCACCTCATGATCTAAAGGCTAAGCTGTGTTGTTGTCACGCGCTGATGTACTTCATCTTGTCTGAAGGGCGTCTGACCTCCAGAACAGAGTGGCCACTCAGTGCCTGCAGCTCCACGGAGGCTGGGGGTACATGTGGGAATACCCCATCGCCAAGTTAGTATCACGTAAACATTGCAACAGAGAGCTTTGTTTGTTTGTTTTTTGGTTTTTTTCAGCTCATCAACATGTTTGTGTTTTCAGGGCATTTGTGGACTCGCGAGTTCAGCCTATCTACGGAGGAACCAACGAGATCATGAAGGAGCTCATCGCCCGCACCATCGTCAGCCAGAAGTGAAACTGGGTTGTTGTTTTTTGTAATCTTTTTTTTTTTGAGATTTAGGAATTAAGAATCTTCAGGTACAATGTAAAAAGACTGGATCTAGTGTAGCTAAAAACAACACTGGGAGCGTTATCGATGTCCTGATGACAGCCATGCTTTTTCACAGTTAAAATTTAACAACATACTCAGAAAAACAAAAACAAAAAACCCCACAAAACTGTCAATAAAGATCTCCAGTTTAGGTTTTTTTGTTTGTTTGTTTTTTTCTGTAGGTATTACACTCATATCGTTATGTGAATTATTTTGGCTGTGATAGCCGTGCAGTGAAAGTGTGAATGTGAACACAAGTCCGTCCACTGGTTTAACCATACTTAAAATTTTCAGATCGATAAAGGGAATAAAAGAACACTGTTTGCTTTTTGCTCTAATTCTGTAAATGTTCAAACACTGTATTCCTCTTTGATACCCCAAGTCTTGAGCAGCAGGTGGGCGGAGCTTCTGCACTCACACGACTGTATATGTAATATTAAGGATGGACATACACTGACCTCATGAGTTGAATCTTTGGACATAATAATAATAATTTTAGCATTCAGCATTGCTACAGTATACATATGACAGGAAATACGGAGAATTTTCTTTAACAAAGTTTGTCAGCAATGCCTTGTTTTAGCATTGATAGTGTGGCCAGTCTGCATCAGATTAAAATATCTGATGTAATTTCCCTTATAGGAGGTTTCCTTTTTCAAAATCAGTGTTTGTTAATATGCACTTAAATGCCTGCTTTCATAATCTGCCACTCTCAGTTAATTTACAAACGGCACGAACAATGTTTTAACACAAGACACTTGTTGTAAATTGATTTATTTGCCAATAAAAGTCTTTGAAATGCTAATGATTGTCGTTCTGTGTCACGGAAATATTTCAGTAAAAACAGTGCTTCATGCACTTTGACATTAACTTTGTGCCAGTGGTTCTCAGCTCTTGTTTGTGAGTGTCGTGAATGTAATGAAATAAATGGCATGGAGTGTGACTGAGAAGGGAGACTTCTAAATGCCAATTTTAGATTCTGTACATGGAAAATCCCCCAGATTTTTGGAAAAAGTCCTAGCTTTTTAAACATTTTTCTTAAAAACAGGATATATGTATTTGACATTTTCAGGCCTGAAAGTATATTTAAGCTCTTAAAAGCTACCATCAAGACAAAATTTTCACATGTTCCAAGTTTAAGAATTCAAGACAGGCAGGTCATGTAAGCAGGGAGGTGTTTTACCTCTCGAAGATTCTCTGAAGTTTCAGAAACATCTTTCGGATAAGGTTCCCTGATGTGTTAGCTTCAGGGAACATCTAGTGACAGCTTATTGAAAGTTATGTCACTCTACAAGTCTCTCTACATACAGCACAGATTGTAGTAAGTTTAAGATCAATGGGGTGGAACTGTCTGCATCATTACATAAACATGAATTATGAATTACTGGCAAGTGTTAATTATAATTAACTCTGTTTTGTGCATACTTGCATTCTTAATTCATCAGTTATGGGTTGTTTTAGTTAAATATCAAAATAAAGAGGACTGCTTTAAATGCCCCACTGATTTATGCTGCACATACTATGCTTAATAATATGGCAGCGTCAGCATCTTCAGCGCATTGACTTACTTCCATCCGTAGGTGGCAGTAAGGGACTGCTCAAACCTGGAGGAGCCCTTGAGAAATGACAGTGCAGCGGAAAAAAGCAGGCTGTTGAATTAGACCTGATGATTCAAAGCATCCCTTCAAAGTTTGAAGCTCAATTTTTTTGCACGTTAGGCTTGCTGATGATCACGTTTTCTGCACTTATTCAGAATTTTGGGGCATCAGTGTTTCAGAGTTTGTGTATATTTGTAAATATGGTATCATGTCATTGTCTGTGACCATCATGCCTCACCTCGAGGGCATTGTGAGAGTATCTGCTGTTGACTAGAGGTGGGCAAATTGATCCAAATATCGGTAGTAATATCGGTAGTACCGATACCAATGCTCTACCAATAATTGGTATCCTGGATACTTTGTTTCTGTCCTCCACTCAATATGTAGCCTGCTGAATAGAGCTAAATAAAATATTGTTTTTGAAAACTAAAAAATAGACCTCGAACATTCATTATGAAAGATGTCTCCACCTTTTTGTGTTAACTGTCAGTCAGTCTGTTTTATTTACTGTTTCATTTGAAGCCTGTAACGCATTTAAACAGAGGTTGACCCAAAGTTCTTTAGAGACAGGCACATTTAGATTCCAGGTCTAAAATAAATGTTTCGATTACGTTAAACGCTGATGATTCGTCACATAAATCATGAGCGTTATGAGATGAACATAAGCTGCCTTTGTAAGTTGAGCCTATTGGTATCTGTACTAGTATAGCAATACTGGCCCTGTATCGGATTGATACCAAAATTTGCAGTACTGCACAGCTCTAGTGTTTACTGGTCCATCTCCTCTGCCTCCTTCCCATTTTCCCCCATAGCCCCACTCGTCTAACCCCCTCCTCTCCTTTTTCTTCTCCATCTTCCCTCAGCAACAGCCACACCCCAGTGCTTCAGCTCCGCACTCACATCCACTGCAGACAGAGAGCTTCCCCCTTTTCATCAAATCACCCAAAGCCCTTTAGCAATGACCTGACATCACACCTTTACACCTATATGTGCGTGTGTCCGTATTTACAGGAGCTGCGTTGTGTTTTCTTTATTTTTGTGTTTTTACACTACAAAGATGTTGCACAGATTCTACATCATCGCACACTGAAGCCACATAATCCGCCTTGCGCGCAGACTTCTGCATTTACGGTAGCTTCATTTGCAACGGGGAGGGGCCACAGGGCCCCCATACCGCTCTCATTGTCACCACAGCTCTCTTCCCATCCAAGGGCATTAGTGCCGCTCAGCAGTCTGAACCTCCAGGTAAGACCCAAATCGCTTTGCTTCGTCATATGCGGGGAAATTAGGCTTTACGATGGCGCAAAGCAGCGCGGATGCGCAAGTTTAAGACGTAGGATTGCGACACCGGCTGTTGGGAAAGTTTGACAAAAAGTCAGAGTCTGCACATCAATGTCGCTGTCCACTAATCCTCTGCTGCTGTGTGTGTGTGGATATGGTGTTATGTATGGTTATGTGCGTGATTCTTGGAGAGAATGGGGGATATCTGCGAGTGTGGCGGATTGAAATGTGTGCTTTTTAAAGTCGCATTTCAGTGGAGACTTGGATTTAAAATGCTGTTTGGTAAATGTGTTAACCTGGGTATTAATTTGCGGCATTTGTCACCGTCTCGCTGCGTCCCGGTGAGCCTCTCTGCGCTGCTGCATCCTGCGCCTTTTGTTCTGGTCCACGCCTGCATGGTGCTGAAACCGGCGCCGCTCGCAGCCATCCACTGCAGGAAAGGATCCCCCTTTTTTCTGCAGTGGATATTTCAATGGAAAACTGTAAATATAAGTGCAATATAATTGTTGATTATTATAGTTATCCCCATCTCACTGCCCCCTCCCTTTTCGGGCTATTATCGATGTGTCAATGCGTTATGATGGGAGTAGCCCAGCGTCTACTTGGCATTATAGGCACCACCACCACCTCTCACCAGCAAAATGTATTTTGAAGGAAGCCTTTTATGTGACTCAAATTAATAACAATGTCCCTGTTATGACAGCTGAAAGCCAAAACCATATTCTGGGATCTTCCCTGATGGACTCTAATGTCGTTTTACAGCCTTAAATATATGCACTCAGTCACAGATAGTGATCTGAAAATCTGCAGGCTAAAAGGGTCTGTTCCAGTTCTGCATCCTTTCAGCATCTCCTGAGCCTCAGTGCAGTGAGGAGAAGCAGGAACTCTGTAGAATTCCCAGCATTTTAAGTGTGAAAACAGTCTTTTATGGAAAGGAATTCAAGAGTTTGTGTGTTTGGACATTCCAGTTTCTGCCTCAGAAGATCCTGGCTGTAGACGAGATGTAGAGGGAAATCAGTGCCTTGGCATGTTGGGGATGTCCAAGCTTGGTAACCTGAGATCCCCCCAAAGTTCAGCTTAATGCATTGTGGTTGCTTGTTCAGTCAGATTCGATTTGATCACGAAAAGTGGAATTTGTTTTACCAGCAGTAATGAGCCAGAGGGACGTAGTAGAAATGGACTGACTGTTTTCACCAGAGTTTTTCCTAAAGCCCCGTGTAATTCAGGTTCACATTAATGGCAGATATTCAGATAAACATACAAAACATATTTGCCTGTTTGACACAGAATAGGTGTTTCTTGGCTCAGACCGAATGAAGGTTGACAAAGTGCATTAGCACAGCAGGCGAGATGTGTATCAAGTTTCGCCTGCTTCTCCTGTAAGGACAAGCCTCTGTCAGACCAGATTGGGCTGAGTCTAATCACTGACAGAAATGACCTTAATCAGGGCACGACAGGTTGGGGTTTTGTGTGTGTGCTCACTCTTTACGTCTTTAAATCTCAGTTGTAGTGTGTTCGTGTGAGTTATGGGTGTGTGTGTGTGTGTAAGCCATATCTAGCCATTTCTTGCTCATATAACCACCAGGAAACCTGAGCTGCCTCCCTGCACCACTTTGGGTGACCTTAAGTAAATCTCCCATTGTTGATTCTGGTTAGGTCCTGGAACCACAGACCTGTCATCCACTTCACTGGAATTTAGACACATTATTTCGTTGGTGATGACAAGCGATTGCATTAGAGTTGTGTCTGGAATCAAGATCAGTCTCTGGTATTGCTTATTATTCAAGAATTTACGCGCATTCTAGCTTAATGTCGGTGAAGTAGATTACTGCAGTACACCTCAGTGCCTCAGACACAGGTGTTTAAGGTCTCAGGACATATCTGTTGCTCCCGTCTGAGGCTCCTTTTGTTCCACAGGTGTCTAATGGGAGATGGCAGAGCTGTGCTTTAGTACGTGATTAAGTCTCAACTGTGAGAGGGACCTAATCTAATTCGCCTACGTCAGAAGAACCAAACGGCCCACTGACCTGCATATCGAGCGCACACACACACATACCAAAGCTTCTTGACATACTCAAGTGCTAAAAAGATCATAGAAATAAGACAAAAAATATTTAATTTATTCCCCATATCTGGGAATTTATTTTTTACAGCAAGTGGAAAAATGGTAATAATAATAATAGTATTTTATACTTTAATATAATGTAAATGATTATAATAAAGTGTGAGTTCAGCCACATTTCCATGAAGTTTATAGTATTATTACTATTCATCATCACTGTGAACTCCATCTTTTTTCACTATACAAAGTCTCCCTGTCCAAGGATACTTTGAATAGGTGGGGAGTCAATTGACTTTGCGACTTGTAGCCTCACACTTCACATGATGATAGCTTCAGCTCTGCAGCCCTGTTGCTTCTTCTCTAGCATTAGCATCACGCATGTACTCAGTGCTGTCAATTGGCACAGCTGGCAAATATAAATTTTTTAAAAATCCACTAGCAAGAAAAAAAGATTTGTAAAGTAGTAAAGTAATTAGTAATTAAGAATAATTGAGTAAGTGATTAAGGAAATGCTGAAAAAAGCAAGAAAAACACACGAGCGCTTCAACAGGCTGCCACTCAGCAGTGTGCCATGTTAATTAGGACCTACAAGTCTTTTGTCAGGCATGGATGAAGAGCATTGTGAACGTCATCCTTTTTTCAGTAATGAATGAACTTATCATTGACGTAGGCACTTGTCCACCAAGGCCATTTCTAGTATCCCGCTCTTTAAAAGAAGATACAGCTGTCAGAGACACTCTGTATGCACAGGAAGCATGCTGTAACAACAGAGGACAGATGGATGTAGCGGGTCCCTAAACTGTGGGATAGGAGCAGAGGTGATCAGTCTTAGAAAAAGGCCTACAGCTTTTTGGATTCAACCAGCATGCAGAATCTGCTGTCTAGTTGTAGTAGGAAGAGCTGGTAAAGTCTAAACTAGTGTGTGTTAATTGAGCTTAACCACACAGATTCTTCATCTTGTGACCTCCTTGTTACAAGATAGTCTCTCTAATCACTCATCCACCCTGTTCACCCTTCTACCCGGAGCTCCAACCATGGCTGACTCACAGCTAGTTTCCCAAACGAGCCCTGACAGCCAGTGTCATATTTCATTCCTCACGGACGTTGCCCCTCAACAGAGAGGACACTCATGCAGGGCATTCTTACAGTCAGGGGCTGCTTCCCCAGATATTGGCATCTCTAATATTTGCTGCCGCTCTAACCTCTGATCTTGTGTTAGCTAATCTGTGAGGAGGACATAAGGACTGGGTAAAGAAAACAGAAAAAGACATTCTTCAGAATTTCTGAAAGACGAAGTATACAACCTGCATACCAGGCCAGCTCGAGTCCACTCTGTGTTGATCCAAACCTCGGTCATCCACTGTAAAAATGTCTTTTTTTGAGCAGTTTATGTAAACAACAACACATTCCAGGCAAAAACTTGTTGCATGTTCCCAAAAAGCCGTCAAGGGACGTTTATGTGTTTCTGTGTTAACAGGGTTATGACATTTAACCCGCTGTTTGTGGTTTTACACCCTTAATGGGCATACAAAATTGCACACAACTGGACTGCTGTGCTGACATATTCTGGATGATGTTAGGGCAGTTATATGTAACCAGCTATGCAACCAATATTTGGCTGGATTTTTATAGGTTCTGCAATTTAAAAACAATATAACGTATTACTGTAATGAATTACATTTTTTATTGAAGCACAACAAAGAGCAAATGAGGAAAGTGATGCAAAACATTAATGAAGCTACATTGTACAACCCTTTAGATTAAACCTGGAGAATTCTACACACAAATATTAGCCTTCAGATTGTAGTGGACTACAGTATTGCTAGAGAGATCGAAAAGCTGCTCGAGTCTTTGCTGGTTTCTTACATGTTTGAAGGTCTTGAAAAAGCATTGGCGGGATTTTGCCTTTCAATGTGAGGTTATTTTATGTCACTTCAAAACCAGAACTTATTTTAGGACTTAATGGTAGTCTGAACGATGCAGTTGGAGCAGCAGTGCTTACATGTGAGGCTGGTCTGATTTTTCGGACTGGGAACAAACCACTAATGAGCCTTAGCTTTTTACCGAATAGGCCGGGGACCTTTTGTTAGCCTAGCGTAGTAGCTAAGCTACTTAGTGCTGAGCCTTTATGATTTCCAGATGTGCAAGCTAAACAGCTCAATTGTTTTCTCCTCATCCTTTTGCAAACAGCCAACTGGCTGCGGTTGGAGGCTAATACACTGAGTGAAGTGTGCTAGAGGACTGAATGAAGCTCATTGTTAGAGTATTGTTAGAACATACTAACTCTATTGGGTTTCTCGAGGTTTTTTGAACATGTTTTCTCTTTCGTGTTTTTTTTCTTCTTTTTAGTTCATCCATTAATGGAAAAGATTGGATGGTAATGTAGTGGAAATAAAGTCCCCAAGGATTCGGGGTAAATTGCTTCTCTGGGTTTGAAGCTTCTTAAGTAAACCAGAACATCTCTTCGCTGTGTTAGCGTGCACACGCTTGAGTGCGTCTGCTTGTCAGGGTCGTATTTTGGATGAATGGAAACCCCCTAGTTCATAGAAGCGTCACACACAGGAGCTCTGTGAAGCCAGTGTGAAACATAGAAACAGATGGAAGACATGATTATGGCGATGGCACATCTCGTTCCTTGTGAGTCTTGTTTTTAACTAGTCTGCTGGAACAAGGGGCAGCTGACTGCGTGTAGTGGACGTCCTGGCTAGCATCCAGGAAGGGGTTTTACTGTGACCGCTGCCGAATGTGTCTGAAGAGAGGCTTAAAAGCATATCTAACATCCTCTCTCTCACACATGCCACAGAGAGACGATGGAAAAATATGCAGGATGAAATCATCAGACTCTGCAAACCCACTTTGGCTTCACATAACTGACAGTTTTACCCCAGAAGCAGTTATTTGAATTAATTAATTAATCAGCAATTTTAATAATTTGTTAATTGCTTTCACGCCAAATCAAAAGGACCCTCTGGTTCTCGTTCTTGAATATGAAGATTTGTTATTTTACTACATAATTTATGCCATTGGCAAGACAAAACAACTGGTTTTGTCTTTTTTATGAGTCATTTTAACGTGTTCTTTCACTGTTTTGACATTTTGGAGCACATAATTTAATGAATAATGCCTTACATGTCCGCCTCAGGATGTCTGGTAACTACTTTGTAATTCTAATCACATTTTCCTTCTCTGTGTGTCAATTAATGCATTACAATAATACCTGAAAAGCTGATAATGCCAAAGAAATTGCAACATTATGGTCATTGGCTTCGTTAGATTTCCTCTGTTTTCACATCTTTCATAAATTTAAATGTCTTTGAAATGACAGCTCAACTCAAATGACTCAGAATAATAAGAAACTCCAGTCAACCAAATATAATTTGACAAAACGTTTACAGGAACTGACGTTTTGTTTGTCGCTTACAGCTGTTTGTAGGTGTCTCTAATCTCAGTTTATTGCATTCCTGGAATATCAGGTAGCAGCAGAAACTGTTATTTTACACATTTAGCACAACATCATCAATTAATCATAACTGTTATTACTATAACTCCCAACACAGAGACAGAATTCATAACAGGAACATTGTGCACATTTTTTAACGTTTCAGAAAAGTGAGGGGTCTTGAGTCGCAGTTTAGAGTTGCAGCTGTAATCACAGCTGTGGCAACATTTTTAGTTAGTAAACATGTGATTGGTTTCCTCAGGTCAAATATATTTGGATTTTTTTCACTATAGCTTATTTGGTTGAGCAGGTGAACCATATGCTGTAAGACCATTTCAGAAGTCCAGGTTTGGATCTGCCCAAGGCTTTTTGTTATGTCTCTCCCTAACCTACTGTCTCTCCAAGCTTTCTTAACCACTCCTTACTGTCCTATCATAATAAAGGCTAAAAAGTGTTATGTACAGTTCATTATTGTCCTGGAAGCCTTGTACTACCTTAAGTCTTTCCCCCATAATGGCATTTGACAATCTCTCCTGTACCCTTAATGGCGAGTTTTGAGACCTCAGTAAAAATTAAAAAGACGTGGTTTGACAACCATTAGATTAGTTTCCAAGGTAGCTCCATAGGGAGAGACCGGCCTCAATAACTTCCTAGTCATTTTGTCCTATAAGCAGCCCTGAAATGTGACAGATATTGGTCAGTTCAGAAAAGTTGTTCAAGGTTACATAACTCCTAGAAGGCTTTCAAGGGGTATAGAGTTAATGCAGCCTTAGTTGTGTTTATTTGTTCTCCCCACCAAAGACAGGAATAACCTATCAGGAGGTCATGTAGGGGATCGGTTAGGAAATGTCTCCAATAGCGGTCATTTACATATATTGTTTTTCCAATTGTAGACAAAGTCAAAATCAGTAACAGATAATGAAAGCATTAGAGCCACAATGACTAAATAAAGTAACAATCTTCTGATGTTTGTAGGCAAGAAATTGACTAAATATGACATGACAGATCAATTAATAGTGAAGCTGTAGGCTCTAGTGCAACACTTATTCACATGTATCCTCCAACCTGGACTCTCTCTATTGATTTGAAGTGTTGACAGGGGCCTACTGCTCCACTGGGACCATCAAGGCCCTTCCCACTCACCAGGGCAACCCCTGCCATGGAAACCAGCCCCTCAAAGGAATGACCCTCTTTGAGTGTGTAGCCCCTCTGTGCGTCTCTGCCTCGACTTGTGGTAAAAAAAAAAAAAGATGCAGACAGAAGCCTAGAAAAAAGCTTTTTCTGTCCTTTTTATCACAGCATAATGTTCCCTTTCCTCGCTGTTCCTTTCTTTTCCTCCACACACCTTCAATTGGATCTGGGAATCCGCTGATTGGTCTACAAGCAGTACCATCAATAAAATTAAGAATATCTGCTTGTTTGTTTGTTTTTTTGTATTGTAATTCCTCATAAGGCCAGCTAATCTTGTACTTTGAATGGCCCAGCTGCATTGAGTTGTCCCCAAGGCGTCGTCTACTGAAGGTGGGCTGGGGAGACTTCACTACTTCAGGTCACCTCATTAAATCAAACAACATAAATCTCTACGGAAAAAGGAGCCTTAAGCTTTATTTAGGAGCGTCAACAGATGTTTGCGAATGCCCCCCCTCGAGGGAAGGAGACTGTTGTTTTTCACCACAATGAGCTTGGTGACATTTTTTTTCTTAAGGAGAGATTTGTATTCCTGGGTGCCATTGACTCAGTGTGCCTGCTGACAGTACCTGGTGATAAACGGGCAATAAACTGGAGAATCGAAGCCGCATGCTTTCACATGGCATGTCTGCAGTGCTTGAAACTTGTAGCTAAGAACATAGAAAAAGAAGAAGGCAGAAGGTTTTGGGGAAGACAGCACAATTCAGCATTTCTATAAGATCACGATTTTTATGATGCAACTGGCTGCAAAGGTTTTCCATATATCAAATCCTTTATTATTTGAGTCATACCTTATATAGTTTGCCTTCTACATCATATATAGCCCCTGTTTTATTGTAAAACTTACATTCACTGTTTTTTTTAAGGTTTTATAGCAAATACAGCAAAATCCATTCAGGTTCTGGGTCTATTGGGAGCAGCAAACCTGTCTTCTGTGTTTTACCTCTGCGTCTAAACTGCCTGCCATTTTTTCAGGCAGAGGCCTGAGAGCTAGTATTTTACTATGTTACTGAAGCTTAGGGGGGAAATCCCACTGTGCATGGAGTCTGTATAGATTGCACAATGTTTTTAGACATATCTGCTTTTCTTCTACCATTTCATTTTGTTTCTGTTGTGCCAAAATGACTTTCAGTAGGCTTCCCTTGCCGTGAAGCTTAAACGCTTTATTACAAATAGAGCTCATTGATGATACCAGCATGTTTTCCCTCAGACCAAGTCCAAACAGCACAGGCGTGAACTTCAAAAGCAGCTTTACGTGGGATGTGTCCTGATGTTATCTCTGTTTTTACCATGTCTGCGGCAGCTTTGAGCTTGATCGCCGTCTCTGGCTTTGTTTTTGTATTGCGCGTCCTTCTGATTCTGCACCCAGAAATTGTTATAGGAAGCCCGCAGTAAAAATATTCGACTGACATATTCTGAGGAAGACAACGTAATTAGCTGCTTCTCTGTGTAAATCCACCAGCTTTCCTCAGTTCTTTTGTCTGCGCAGCACGTGTCTCCAATTATTGATTTTGTCCTTCCAGAGCTCGTCTTTTTCTCAGCTCACCTATCCCCTGTGGGGACGCAGGAGGAGGAGGAGTAGCAGGGGGGGACCCCCTGTGGATCTTCATGCCCACATTCAGATGCTAATCCTCCGCCATCTGCTTTCTACCATGATGATGCCTTACTGTCCAAGAGAAAAACCACAAGCTTGACGTGTCCTCAGGGGCTGCCAGGCTGATTGCCACCCTTTCACCCTAATCTAGGCGCAGCATTATAACCCCCCCCCCCCCACCACCCACCCCCGTTTCTCCCCACACGGGGATCATCTATAGAGATCCCTGTGTGCAGATTCTGTGAAGGGCCATTGGACCCTAGGATAAAAGACCTAATTTTCTGCGTGACCCCTGGTAAGTTCAATCAAAGAGCCTTCCAGCCTGATGAGTTAATCACCACCGGTGTGCCGTCGTTGGCCGCTCAGAGCTGCTGGTCTTTTGGCCGATCAAATGAAGCAAATGTGATTTACACGTACGTTTAGAGCGGCTCAAGTTTAGCTCCCACTTGTTTGAGTGGGATTGAGTCGGCTCGGTGCTGTGTGTGGGACTGTGCTTGGATTTTGCATCTCCAGGATGACATAATAGAGTGTATTTTGGCACTCGTGGCTGGAAGTTCCTCCTCGTGATTGTAGCCTGTGTTTAGAAGGCAATTCTGTGTTCAACATTATATGGCCATCTATTTTTGCATGAACCAACTCCCCATCCGGAACTAAGCCAAAACGCATTTGCTCAGAAGGCAGATAGTGAAACGACTTAGCCATGTTGTCCCACTGTAATGCACACTAACAATGGGCGGTGCAGTTCAATAAAAGCCCTTGAACCCCAAATAAAAATAAAAAATGTAAATAAGCGATGAATGAAAGCATTGCTGCCCTGATAACTGCTGTGATAAACGCCTCTGAAAGTACACACAGAGTACCCTGCCCCTCTCATGCCTCTCCCAGCCTGAGATCAGATGAAAACTGAACTCGGAGCTAATACAAACAGGAAAGTAAACCCTTCAGATCGTTGACGCACAACGTCCTGGTTCCACCAGCCTTTATCTGCCGTATTCCCACCACAAATTCAGCACAGCTCCGTGCTTTTCAAACTGGGGGAGACGCGGAGTGCATTTTTATTTTATTTTAGCTCGTATGTTCTCAGGCCCAGCTATTTCCTGTGCTGGGTGGCATCCCATCAAAAGACATGTGAACCAGTTGTGCTGGGAACCACAAAAGGCACAAAGCTGGAGATACAAGACGCTTTAATCTGCATCCACATCTGTGTAATGAAAACACGACGCCCGGTCTGGCTAATCCTGCCCTGCATCATTCTGTCTGCACGTGGCAGTGCTGAGTGTGTGTGTGAATTCCAGCCACTGTGGGTGTGGGTATGCATATGTGTGTGTCTAGCTGTGCAAAGCCAAAGTGACACTCAGTCAGCTGCATTGGAGACGATGTCACTCTGCTGCAGAGCCGGCAATTGCGGCGCTCTGAATGCTGATGATGCACTGACACGAGTGCTCGGTGTCTCTTTCTGACAGATGGACTCACCTGCAGAAGGTTCAGTCAGCCCGTCTGCCCGACAGAGTGTCTCCGTGATTGCATCATCCCTTTTGTTGCAAATACATAATAAATTAACTCAGCTGATGCACAACATTGTGTGCGACTCAGGAGTTCAAGCTTAGCGTGTGATTTCTGTCATGGTGTTACTGTTTCTTGTTGTTCTTATTCTTACATACACTTAAACTGAAACTCATTTAGATGATTTTTAAACAAAAAGTAGGAAATCACCATCTTGAATGAAAAGATTTGATGATGAAATATTTTAACTATAACTATAGACTGTTGGCTTAATAATTCTACTCTGCAGTTGGGAGACCCATATGCATGTACAGATATCACCTATATGCAACTTTCGGGGGGTTTCACACCTGTGACATTTAGTCAGTTTAATTTGAACTCCGGTATGTTTCCCCCCTTGGTGCGGTTCAAGTCCAACCCAACACCTGGTGTAAGTTGCAAGTTTGAGCTAACATATCCTGTGCATTCTGGGATCCAATATGGTACCATAGATGTTCAAGAGTAAGCATGGGCTAGCAACTATCTGAGAAATTAATCTAAATTCTCCATGTTCTCAAAATATTTATATAAAAGTATTTAATTATGCTCCTTCCTCAAACATCTGGTCAGTAAACAGAACATACTGTTTCGATTGGAGTTCGCTTGGATTTTACTGTGTGAAAAGAAACAAAACAGCAGGGAAAGTCTACAAGTTTGCAAACTTGTCAACTGACTTCAACCGAAGTAAACGAACTATAGGTGTGGAAATAAATTTCATTTGATCTTCTTTAAGTTGGCCTGTGGCTGCTGTTATTGTAGTTTGTGTTCAGTTGTGTTTAATACAAAAGCATCGTTGACGACTGGTAAATCTTTACCTCGCAGTTGTTTTCATGATATTTTCATTTCTTTTTTGTTATCGGATTTCTTAGGAATGACTCAGGGAGAGGCCTTTTCATTATAACCTTGGCTACAAGCGAGAATTCAAAAGTACCGGGTTAATAGTATCAGGTTCCTTTAAAAAGATAAAGCACCATCATTTTTTAACACCATCTGTAAGTTCATAGAGTACCAAGCTTTTATTTCCCAACACATCACCTCTCTGTCAATAAGAGCACCACCATCGCAGTCCTTGGGTCTTCCTTATTCATTTGACTTTGTTCCCCGATGGAGCCGTAGCCATAGTGACTCATCTCAGTGTCATGGAAACAAAGTACTATCTTTGCAGTAATAACGGCAGCCTCCTGAACCCCACACAAACACGGAGCCCACACAGCGTCCCCAGCTGAGCACTAGAATAACGTCTAGATTAAACTGTGGAGCTTTCGCTTGAATCAAATTTACTACCGTAACCTACTGTCTGATCAATGTAAGAGACCGGTCAACTCGATTTTCACTATTTTTGAAGGGTCATTCAGAACTCATGATTGAGTCTTGGATTTGACTTCAGATGATAACCCTGACAGATACACCCTCACTGGGCATGAACTAGACCACTTTTCATGTTCTGTTATTCGACACTTTCGCAAATCATAGTCTACAGAGACCGCAGAAGTAATCAGAGAGACATATCCTGAGCCACGGCCGGCTCCAAGCATGCAAATGTCAAGTAAAGTTAATGGCGAATGACCTCAGCCTTGAGCCCTTTAAGTGCAGGAAGTCATTATTGGCTTCCCACCCTGCTGGTGTATTATACCTGGGATGCCTCTGTGCTCTTTAATCTTAATAACTCTATCTTCAGTATTCACTCCATCCTATTTTGTTAATGGAAACTCATAACTGATTCCCATTCAACAACATCCCCACCCCCCAACTCATCTGGCTGCTTCTCCAGGCTCAAGGGGCTGAACATGTTACCGCCTCCCCCTGCTTCTCCTCTCACTCTAACCACAATATTGCTTGTATCACTTACGCTAATAGTGTGCACTTAGAGTACCTCAAGGTGAAAGGCTTTGCTGCGATGCTTCCCCATGACAGGAAATGCGCACAGGGAGCACAAATTTGACTACCCATGTTTGCTATTAAAATGCAGTTTTAAAGAGAACTCGTCATCCAGTCCGTGTCAACATCGATGCCCTTGATGCTGACAGAGTGGAAGTGCCTGCAGTGTAAGGTCAAGCTCCCTGACTGCTTTTACTTTACATGCTGCACAGTTTCAGGTGTACTACATCAATCAGTCACAATATTAAAACCAGGTGAAGGCCTGCTCGTGTTTTCAGTTTCACCGCAACTGTGACTGTCGCCGAGTCCTGAGCACAGAGTGGAAGTGAAGCGTAAGAAAGCTCACTGCTATGAGTTAGACATCAATGTTATGCACTTTGTAGCTGTCGATAAAACGTGCCAGCATTGATGAAATGATTCGATAATCCTGCAGGCATACAATTCTGGAACCTCTTTTCGAATCACACCCCAACTAAACCTTTGCATATCCTCTCATTTAATAGCACACACTTTTCCAGACTTTCTCATATGAGTACACTGACATTGGTGTTTACATTGGTGGGGGGCTCTAAGGGCTGATCATCTTTAAACTACAGCAGCAACATTGTGCAAAGTTTGCAAGGTCAGTTGGAGAGACGTGACCTCCCTGCCCGACTCCATGTACTCCCACTGCAAGTGGCATGCATGACACTGTTTAAATGACAACAATAAGGACTCGTCTCATGAAAACAAAGACGTGTTATCCTTTTGGGAGTGACAAAAAAAGGAAAAAAGAGAAAGAGGAGAGTTATAAAAAAAAAAGTTTGTGGTGAGTGGAGTAGATAAAAATGATTAAATAAAATGCTCAATAATTAAATGCTGCGCATTCAGGCTTAAGTATAGGGGAAGAGATATTTGAATAGCTTCCACTAGTTTTTCTGTCTGCAGGCTGTGACATGACAGTCGAGTGTCGAGTTAGTAAATTGGGATATGAGGGGACGATTTCTTAGCAGAGCTAGCAGGCTTCAAAGAGCATAGAAGCTAGCAGTTAACACTTTGGACAGTATTACATAAGTGGGCGTGTTGTTGATGTCACATTATTTTTGATTTAATGGTGATATATGCTGGTTGCAGAGGTTAGGTTAGGTTTTGCTCAGGGTCCTAGCAGACTAGAATTCCCACAGCCCAGAGAGCCAAAGGTTCAGGCTTCAGACTACTAGAAATGCTCAGTTTTGGGCCTTTTTTTCCTACTCTTAGCTCTTTGTGATGTCATAGAGAGCAGGCAGCCTTTATGTGGTCATCCCAGGCACATAAGCCCCAACTAGCTGCTGTTTAGGAGGAGCAGACAATCACAAGAAAGTGTTCCTAAAGGGGCAGAAGCTAAGTCGGATTTTTTTCTTTTTATTTATTATTTTTAATGCGTAAAAAAGAAAAAAACGGCCAAACAAACACATTGGGTACATCATATATCGTCAATGTTATTCAGTGTATACCAGTTTCTTCTGGATCTCAGACTAAAGGCCAACTTTTCCATTTCATAGATGACATGAACACTGTCCATCTGTTATTTTTTTAGTCTTTTGTAACTGTATTTTTGCTAATATTATTACTCTTTTGGCTATTAACAGTATTTAATACTAATACCAGTCTTCTTTTTTAACCACCTCTTCTTTATAAAGGCAGAAATAAAAAGCTTCAGCGGGACCTGGAATTTTGGATCTCGATATTTTACTCAGTTTCAGACAAATTCTTTCCCAGAATAACTTTATTTTGGAACATGACCAAAATATATATATCAGCATCCAGGTTTCCGCACTGCTTCCAACATGTTTCCAACCAGCTTGTTCGACTCAGGGTGCACTGAGTGGTTGCACCAAAGTTCAATAAATGATTATTTTGAACCGTAAATCATGCAAAACCACTCTATTAGAGTCCCAGAATAAAAATATGGAGATGGAAATAAGCATAGTGCTTTTTAAGCAAAAGAAGCACAAAAGAACCATCACCAATGTGGATGCTAATTTGTAGTAAAATATGAGTTTTAGGGTTTTTTTGATGCAAAAATAAATTCAGAATTACATTCACTTGAAATAGTAACCAGTTTTCATGCCATACAGATATAAATAAAAACAAACAGCTGCTGGGAACAATGGGAGCGCTGCATCCGCAGCACTAAAATGGAACAGAGTGGTTTACGAAAAGGTCTGTTTTGTAGTAAATGGGTTAAAACATGCAAAACCACATGTATGACCCCACGGCAGACGCCAGGATTTACTCTCAATAAAAATAGATGTCAAAACATAACACATTGTTATTCATTTATCACGAGGGTGGTGCTTGCATTTTTCCCCCATACAGTACAGCCAAAAAATCAACATCATCTCAATTCCTGAGTCGCCTACCATGACTCATTCTTGTTGCGGGGGATGGGAGGAGGGAGGCTTGGACGCTTTACTGACAGGGCGGTTTCCCTGCGCACGGCCTGAATGACAGAGTTGCCCCATAAGACGTGACAGCTGTTGACGCCAACTCCGAGATGTGTTTCCACGTGTTTGTCATTTATTGGTGTTAACCATGGCTGCGTGTGTGCATGTCAGGCGGCTGACCTGCCAGCCCAGGATATGGGCTGTGTTTTTTTTCTCGCCCAGAACGTGTTTTAAGTTTTTCAGCAACAGTATTTTGCACGTGTGAGTGTTCATTTGCTATATTTGAATGCACACGGTATATCATTGGACCTTGTGTCCATGCTAAGTGTGTGGATGTTTTTGTGCTGTGACATCCTCCTCCACTGCAGTAAAAGCCCTGTGCAGCTGGCCCCCTCCGCCCTGCCTGATGACTTCCAGAAACTTCCGCTCTTCACTCAGTCTCAGTGACACATGTGTCCTCTCTCCTCCAAGCCTGGACGCCACCGCAGCTCTGCAGGGCTTATCGTTTCTCCCTCATACTTCTCTCTGGAGAAACAAGCCAACATCTGGACTTGAATATCATTCAGTCCACCAAAAGCCTTGCTAATAGTCATTATTGAATCGATTATTGGTGTACTTAATTTTATGTGTTTGTGCTTAATCTGCCTTATTATTCTTGCTCAGCACTCAACTGCAACTTGTTCAGGAAGTCATTTGGTACTTAGTCCAAACAACTGTGCGACCTCTGCTGCTCATTTGCTCTTGCTTATTTGCATATAAACCATGAAAAAAGAAGAGCTCACTCTTTCTCTGCCAGTAGCTTAGTGCTGTCCTGTGCTGTTGGAGCTTCAGGACTCTAAACCTCAGCGTCTGACCACTGGTGCCCAGATCTGAGCGCTCCCTGCGTAGGTGCTAATTTAGAACAGATGGCATGTGGAAGCCAAGGTTCAGATCTCCCCTGAGCAGTAAAAGGCTCTGAAATGGGGACATCCCTGCTACAAATTACCTCTGTCTACTTTTCTTTGCTAGTAATCTGCCCCTGAAATGATCCACAGAGAGTTTGCATTATTAGTAAAAGACTCCAGGCATATGCAGAGCAACAAAGGGAAGCAACAGTGGAAGTTATTTTTCCCTCTTTTGGCACGTTTGATTCATTGTGCCACCCTCATTTCCATTTAGTTTGCCTTTGCTGTGCGCTCTTTAAGTCTCGGTGCAGAATCTCTGACCTTTGTTCCGTTTGCTTGATTATTTGCTTGCTTTGCTGCATTCAGACACCCTGCAGGTAAAGCAGAAGAGAGAGACGGCTTCAGTTGGAAAATGAGCACCTGAGGCCGATGTTCTCCAAGAGAAGTTTGGAGCTTTGAGGTAGCACGGTTGCTGTGACAGGCAGTTTAGTTCTTTAAGGTGCAGTTTGTAGCATTTCCCTGAGCGCTTTTTAATTGCCAATGTGCCAAGCCCAAAAAAGATTAGACTTTCACGGATCGACTGATTTCTGTGAGGCATGTCACTCAAGTCGAATTTGTTGCAGAATCGAAAAGATGTGACATTTATGCTTGCTCGTAAGCATTTTGCCTAAATGCCATTCTTCCCCTACAGCATTGCTAATAACAGCATACAGCAGTATTGGCTCGATACAAGATGGCTCTAGCCAGTGTGATATCAATTATTTGTCAGTCGAGTCCTGAAGTCAGTTATCTCAGGGTTTAGAAACAGGACAGCAAACCAAAGCATAGATAAACAACGTTGTATGAATGTGTGTGTGTGACTGGAAGAATGAGACTTGCAGTAAGAAAGCCTTTTGAGTGCTCAACAGTCATCAGTCCAATATGAGTAGCAGTGGATTCACTTTTTTCTAATCAAAAGAAGGGCCATAATTTATCAAATTAACTGAAACTGACCAGAAACTAGCGACTGATCCCCCAAAGTCATCAGGAAAAGGTTGGGACAGCAGTGAAGCTTCCCCATCATTGGCTTAAAATGCAGGTTTAAGGCACTTCCAGATTGGCTAATACTAATGTCAGCAAACAACCAGCTTCTACCACATCACAGAAAGACGAAAACTTAAACTGATCTGGTTTTGGCTAGAAAGCCAGCTAAGGTTAGCCAGCTGCTTCTACATCCCACAGTCAGTGATTTGCCTGTGTTTCCAGATAAGCTATGGGCTCAGTCAAACAGACATAGAAAACTGTTGGTGACCATCTGGCAACCACCGTTTGCAAGGAGACCAAACAGATGGCGAGTAGTCACTGGAGGTTGTGGCCTTCCACTATAAGTGGTCACAAAGCGGCATACGATTGTGCACCAAAAACTTTGGGATTGCTTTCCAGGTCATCACAGTCACCAGTAGTTTCATGGAAGATGCCAGTTTGTCTATAAACAATTACAAACTAATGATACTGAAACCATGAAAAGTGCAACACAAACTAGAAACAAAGAACATTCTCTTTCAAATCGATCTGTTGCAACAACAAGGCACAGCTTTTAATTTTAAAGATGAACGTTCTTCATTTTTGGGCTACAGCACATGTTTTCAAGTTTCACTTCAGCTTGGATGATGAATAGCTTCAAAGAAGTTGCCTTTACATATACAATACAGGAAACTGCGACAATGTGCGATCAAAGATATTCTGAGAAGGTTCTCGGTGTAACACTGTATACCTCTTTGTGACCAGTTTCACGGTAGCGACTGGCTGTAACCTCTAGCAATCACTCGCCAGCCAGTCGGGTAATACACACAAAGGTTGCTGGGGGTCGCCGGCCAGGCTCCATGCCTAATATTCACCAGAAGAAATCCAGATTTACCTCCTGAAGCCCTTCTGGCTACTGTTAGCATGCACAAGGTTAACTCTCTTGTCTTGAATGGATAAGTCAGGAAAATTCTTCCTGAGGCTGCATGCTGAAGTAAATTAGCTTTCCATTTTTAAATTACGTTACCTCTCATCATAAAATGACCATCACTAGATTCTTGTGTCTTTTTAACAACGTATGATTTATATAAAGTCAATTAAATATCTTTGGGTTCGGCTGTTCTGGTCAGACAAAAAAATGAAGATTATGAAGTGAAAGCTGTGGCTCAATTGGTAAAGTCAAACCCTGGCTCCTTCAGTCCACACCCTGAAGCATCCTTGGGCAAGATATTGAATCCGGACTTGCCCCTGATGCCTCCATCAGAGTGTGAGAGAGTGTGTGACTTAGGCTGAGAGCTTAGGCATAGATCAAAGCACCAATACAATTAAGGTGAATGAGACTTGTAGTATAAAGTGCTTTGAGTTTTCAGCTGAGTAGAAAGAAGCTACAGTCCATAACAGTCCATTTACCATCTCAAGCTTGGAAATAAATGTGATTGGCTCGTCTTTTAAAAATGCAGTTTTCCTATACTTTATTTTTTGCCCTTTTTTTCAGCCTTTTCTGCCTAGTGAAGTTTTACAAGGGGAATATAGAGAGAGCAGTGTTCCCTGTAAGTAGAAAGCATGTTGTGATTTTTCCATGGGGTAATACAGGATCTTGTACAGTAGCCTGTGTTAGAGTTCAGCCCAGGGTGTAGGAACTACTTCAAAGCCTTCGGCTACACCCTGTGGTTAGTGTAAAGCCAGGCACATGCAAGCTAGAGTGTTCGCACAAACCTTGCAGACAGTTAATATATACAGCATTTATTGTAAGGCAGGCACACGCCCTCAGACAGGCACAAATTTATTTAAGTCCATAAAAACACTTGACTGCGTCTAACCCCTAAATTCCCCCCACAGTCTTAGCATCAGCCTCCTTCACCCACCCCTCCACTTCCTCTCTTTTCTTTCTCCTCAAATCACGTCTCTGTTTTAAACTGGCCTCTCTGAGGCATATTTCACATTTGAGGCATTTCCTGTGCTCTGCTCATATCTGAGAGGAATGACAGTCCGAGAGTAGCGCACTCTCGCACTGTGTGTGTGTGTGTATGTATTATGTGAATGATGGGACAATATATACCCCCGTAAGGCCTTCCTGCTGGGTGGTAAAGGGAAAAATCCATCACACTCGATATGTTATCCTGTGGTGGTCCAACTGTTGCACAGGACTGGACATTCCCACGCACTCACTGTAAGTTACAGGACACATTTTGAGGTTTTTGTTATGAATGGCAAGCCGGTCATTGAGATGGTCTGACGCTCTCTTTTGGCAAATGGACTGCCTGCTATTTACTCTTGGCAGCGGCAAACAAGTACGGCTGCACTTTGACAAGCCACTCAGGCTTTTATGCTCTCAAGAGCTTTTCACCAACCTTCTTGCAGTTGTGCCTTTTGAATAATGATAGGGTGACTGTGTCAATATAATAAACAGTTTAGTTTTCCTAAAACATTAATGGATCACAGTTCATCTGGCGTGTGGATGTAGAAAGAGTAAGGCACCCTCTTTGTGGAGGCAGATATGTTCTACTGTTTGTCAAGGGGAAAAATAATCTGCTTTCATGCCAACCATTAAAGCATTTAGCTTGTTAGACTGAATAACTGATGTTGCAGAGCATGAAACATTCAGGAAGTAACCATCCATTAGACAGGTCCTCTGGAAACGACATGCCTTCGTTTATTCATGTTTTGTTCCTCCTAGCTTTCACATTATATTAGCAACTCTGGGGTGATAATCAGTCTTTGGGTTCATAATGATTTTTATAATTGGCTGTGACAAGTCAATATGTTTTATTTTCACCCTCACATTGGCTCAATAAGGCCTGGTCTTCACTGTTGGTCATTTTTATGTTTTATTTTATTATTTAAGGCAGCTGTGAAAGGGGATTGATTTTGCTTATCACCAGCTCTTTTTATTTTTGGACCCTAATAGAGTAGCTTTTCGTGAGTCGCAATTCAAAAGAATCCTTACTTATCTTATTCCTTGATGCTTCGGGTCACATTTTAACTCCCTGCCACCTTCCTTAAACAATTTGGTCACAACAGAGTAAAAATAGGACGCCAACCTCCTCACGACTTGGAAAAGAATCAGTGGTGGCTGGGTGATTGGATGTGACTTTTTTGCATTTGGCAGCCAACTGCAAGTGGTTGCAGCCACCAACTGGTTGCTCAGAGAGTGAACATTCAACACCCTCAACCTCTGGGGTATCACTTTCACAGGGCGAATGCATAGATCACCTGGTGGGAGGCAACCTGTGTCCAGACAGTTGTGGTCTGACTTGGACTGGTCTAATTTATAAATGCAGACAAATTGCCAGCATGCTGCAATTAATCTGGGTCAGTCAGTTCAGATGAGTACAGCTTTTCTGTGACCCGTCTCTTTGGAATAAAGAAACAAGACTCCCAAGCCCCTTTTTGAATTTGCAGATAAATTGGCATCCTGCATCAACTATGTCACTATTTATAATCACTATTTTTAGTATTTCTGGTTAAAATCTATGAGTTTGTGGCTGGACTCTGAATGTAAGAAGTTAATGTGAATATCTTTGCATGTAAACAACAACAGACTTTTGTTTTTCACTGTTTCATCACAGTTCATCGCTGTATTATCACAAACAGATTGCACGTAACTGCCAACGTGACTACATCCAATCACAAACTGATAGCAAAATTAGCAGACTGTGTCCATCCTATTTATCACGTCTCCATACAATAATGCATGAAGACAGCAACTGACTGCAACTTGTTGCAGACCTGGTCCCCATCTTCAAAGCAACCCTGTCAGAGGCTACTAGATCCCAGATTAATTGTACAGTGTCCTATTATTTTTGGTTATACCCAGTCTCCAATCACTGGTTTCCCTTTGTGTCACAGATTCAAGAGTAGAAAACACTGTCTGCATCCTGAGCTTTTGACTCACAGAGATTAATTCATTTTATTAATTCATTCATTGTCTTAAAAACTCATGTGGTTATTTGGGTATTTAATATGAGTATCCGCTATCTGCAGTATATAAGGAAAAGCAAACATTTATTTGACTGTGATAGTTTCTTGTATTCATGTGCTTGACTCTTATCATGCTAATAAAGTATCTACTTTATAGTAGCAGCTAAAAAAAGACCGCAAAAGAACAGTTTTCAGAGACATTGTGTTCCTACAGCGAGTTGAGACCGTACTAGAGCTATTAAAATCACTGCAACTACGAAAATGTTCCTGCAGGTCAGAAAGCAATATATGACTACATAGAAGCATAGATGGTGACAGAAGTAGCTTTTAGGCAGTCAAGGCTTAAATTCAACAGAAGGACGAGATTTTTTTTTTCTTTTTTTCCTTAAAGTGTTGACTGGTGTCTGGTGTACTTCACTGCAGAGTTTAGACTAAGTGAATGAGGTGGGGAGCAAAAGTCAAGCTCCTCAAGGAGACCCGAGCAGGGCACTGGAATTTGAGATTGAAGTTTTGAAGGTTTAAACAGCTGAATTGAACATTTTGCTGACAGAATCTGTGGCTTTTAAGTGTAGAGTTACCTTCGCTGATGACTGAAGCTGTCATTGTAAGCTTAACCATGTTATTATGTTTCCTAAGCTGACTGGAAAGTCCACAAAGCATGCTGATAGAGACCTGAATTTGTGCTGTTAAGAAAACCCCTTTTTTAAGTTTAATCTTTTACTCATACTGTACTTTCCTACTCTCACTAACTGGTAAGAGATGTGATGCAAATGATATGCGTCTCAAGGGACTCCAGGCTTACCCTTAGATACAGCAAAAGAAGGCCACCCAGAAAAGGTAGTTTGGTATCTGACTAGGCTGGGTCCTCAACACCTTCCGAGTGATTTTTTTCAATGTATGTCCAAAAACCAAGAGAATGGGGAAGACCAAGGACATGCCATGATTATGTCTCTCAACTGACTAGGGAGCTTGGTGGAAAATTATTGCTGGGAAGAGGCAAGTCTTAGCATTTCTACTAACACTGATGCCCCTCCATATCAGGCCCAGAGAAATGGTAGAACATGGATGGATGGTGTGAACCAGCAACAGATTAACCTAAAAATCTTAACTGAAGTGCAGATAGTTGGAATCTGAAATCAGGATGTTACCAGACATGAATATAAAGCAAAGAACATTTGTGAGCTATAGGATTGTGCAGAATAATTGTCTTTGTAGGAAATCAGTGGATGTCTAATGACTTCTTATGTTGTCTGCAGCGCACAGGGCTCGGATAAGGTGTCACGCAGTGGTGTTTGTGTGAGTCACGCTGTTGTGTCTATATACAGAAGGCTCTTAAGGGATGGAGCAGATCAGCTCATGTGTTTGGTCTGAACAGAGTCACCTTTGACCTCTAACATCAAAGCGTCCTAAAGCAAACATCAAGAAGCGAATGCCTTGGCAGGAACATAGGGGAGAAAATTTTCTCCAATAGGCAAATTTGAAGCAGAGTTAGACTCAAAACCAGAGAAACCTTTGAGCAAGTTAATCAAATTGATATTGTACTAAAGGAGAGACTTTAATGTAATAATCATAATTAACCTCAGTGGACGAAGTTACATGTAATATGACTGATTTCTGGTGATGTCTGGGACGGATGACTTCCTGCTAACCATTAAACAGACAGTCAAATCAGCAGGGATTTGAGTAATTAGATTTCCACGGTCTTAAATCAAATTTACTACTTGTTTAAAGCAAACAACAAAACAAGCAGATGCCGCTGTGTTTCCCTCTATTTCGAGCTAAATGGAGCAGTTGTTGTTGTTTGAATTGGACGTCAGCCTCGTGCTGGAAAGAGATTGCTCCCGCCGTCCTGCTGATGCTAGCGGTGATCCAATCCTCAGCCATTACTGTGCCAGCACAGGCGATTATTAGGTCCACGTCTGGGTGAAAGTATTCGCGTGGAGTTAACATGGTAAGAGGAAACATATGAATGCAACCTTTATTTTTTTTTATAAAGCAGGCCAAAATACTAAAAAAAGACTTGGACTCTTAGATTGGGCTTGAGGGTTTTAGCATTGTTGTGTCTGCTATGATTAGTTATTGACTGAAGACTTACCCGATCGTCTTCCAGAGCCAGGCAAGGTATAAAAGAGTCTCTAAATCATTATCACTGCTCTCTTATTGAAATAAATTCTTTCACTGTGAAGTTTCCCTCCTGATTGAGATGTTTGCACTCTTTTACCCACTTTGACTCTCTTTGTGATAAAAGTTCATCTCTACTAGGACTTTACTTAAGTATTTCCACTATTTCATATTTAACTCTTCTATTTCCATTCATTCTAGAGGAAATTTTATCAATGAATAAATAATGCTGTTTGTATAAATTTAGTAAGAACAAATAACAGAACAAGTGTCAACTGCCTCCATAGACCTTATAAAACATACTGTAGATGTAGATTCATTTTATCTCAAGGCCGCCAGATGGCAATAGCTGTGGCTGTAAAAAAGATAAATTAATAAAAATGGTAAAACAACTTTTTGTCTGGACCTCTCTAAACACTATCCTGCTGAGTTTATAGGTGCACTCCCTCATTTTGGATCATATTCAGTAATTTACATCTTAATCGTACTAGTTTATACGTTTCAAAATAGAGGATTATCTGTAGTATCAAACCATATGCTCACTTGCTAATAAAGTGTCAGTCATTAGTCAGTGAACGTGCAGATTTTACAGTTAGAACCACCCTTCCTTGTAATTACAGGTGGGTGATATAGCCTCAAAATTACATCAAAAAATGGAGTACTGGAGTAAATGGTTCGTTTATGGTGCAAGTGGTGAAGATTATTGTTTCCGTCTTTAGTTGGAGAAGTTTTCTTGCATATTTTGTAGTGTACTGTGTTTTGCTGGAGGATGTTAAAGTAACTTCCGCTCTAGGGACTGAATCATTATTAAAGGCTGCTATAACAATGATATCACATTTTTATATCAGGGAAAAATCTCTACTGGTATTATTGCTGCCTGGTATCAGGAAATACAATATGGCAAAGCCCTACTTGTAATCAGGAAACGACAGAAACTGTTATCTTAGGAAACCTATGGTTACTCTTTCATCCTACTGATGGACCTGCAGTCTAGATAAACTCGTAGCTGCAAAAGCACCAGTTCTTCATTGGTTAGAGCAATCCTCGAGCTTGCAGCAGAGCAAAGATTGCCATTGTGAGATGCAATCCTGGATTTGGAGTCTGTCAGACAATGAAGATTTTCACCTGCAGAAGAGCTTTGGTGCTTAGTTGGGTTAAATCTTGTGTTGAAGCAAAGCTGAAATGCCTTTACAAATACGTTATTAATAAAATAACGTTTTCCAAACTGACCCATGTAGCTGCTATGCCACCTCTTTCCAACGTTTCCGGACAGTGAAACAACCAATCACAGGAGATTATAGCCTCGCCCTGATGGATGTAATCTGTCTGACCAAGTTGCATCAGACATCTTAGCTGTTGCATTACACAGCTTTATAGATGTGCCGTAATAAAAAATTACTCTGCCTCTTTAAGCTGCCATTTGTTATCCTGATTCATCTCATAACCTTTAAAATGTCAGAAAACATCGATAGAACATCTAAATCTAAGATTAGCTTTCCACGTTCCCTTTATCCTCACACTTGTTTGACCTTATTTTCCCAAAGCACTCGCTGTAATCTTTAATCGATATCTGCATTCATATTAACTCCTCTCAGCACTCTCATAAGCTACAGCAGTCTGAGTTATACAAAATAAAATGGAGCCGCAATCACAGCCCTAATGACACTGAAGCACCGAGGCCGCCATCGCTGCTGTTTTGTCCTCGAAGCACCTGCAGTAAATTTGCTCGCTCAGCCAAATGTAATTTGTGCTAGTGCTGCATTTTGTTTTTCCTCTAAAAGCTCGAGTCATGCTTTCAGAAGATGAGTTGACATCTTTTGGGTATCTTATGATGGTACTCAGGTAAGTCTGTATATATATCAGTTCCAGTAATAGTCAGCAGCTGGTTGTTATCCTGGAGAAGCAGATGATGCTGAATTAGTTCACACTGCAGTGATTTGCTTTAGAGCCTCCCTCAAGTGCTAATTCATCCCTGTCTGTGTATGTGTGCATTCGGCTTCCAATCTGGCAGGTGTTTGCTTTAAAGGCAAGAGTTAGAGACCCGATCAGAGGAGGTACATCTTGAAATTACATTATTTAAAAGACTTTTCTTCCAGCCTTATTCTTGTGATGATTTGGGTGTTGTCCTGGGATATCCAGCAGCTCTTCATACAGGACCAAATCATCCACGTCTAGCTGAAGGAGCCCGGGGTGATTGCACAGAAGTCACGGTGATCAGTTCGGTCAAACCAGATCATAATGACTTGGCTCTGTCCCAGTCTTACTGCCGGAAGCCAAAGACAACCTTCATTGACCAACCTGCGCTTCCAACAGTGCAGTGAGATCGACGTAATGTTGGATCAGTCTGGAGATTTGAGGCCTGTTTGCACTGATTTGTTTTACCAACCATGTGTGCGGCTTAAACACAGGGTGAACAACACGACGAGTGATCTGCCTGTCGCTGTGTCTTGTTGACAGTTCGGCTGTGGCATATTGGCGTTAGCGCAACCGACATCTGCTTTCTGGGAGATTAGATGTTACCGGACTGTGCTAGCTGGCTCTGCAGCTCCGGTCCAGGCTTGGTCTCTAATCGGTGCTGGCACAGCCTCCTTAAAGGCTGGAGGCGTTGACAGGGCCGTCTGAGCCTCCCTCCCCCGATCTTTCATTCCTTCTGTTCGTCTCTCCTTCCGTCCAGTTTTCTCCTTATCTCTTCCGTCTCTCTCTGGACTTCAAACTCTGACAGATCTGCTTTGTTGCTCGGCTCATGATGAGCACTGAACCCTCCCGAAGAGGTGAAATCTGAATATGAGCTCATATTTTAATTTGACACTGAGATTATTTTTCAGCTGTCATTTTAAATGTCTCATTTGCTTTCTTTAAACTTGATCCAGACCTCGATGCTGACAGGTTGATTATAGCCTCACGCTGATGGCTCTTTCTGCTTGTGGTCGACCGATATTGGTTTTTCAATTACCAATAGAAAATCTTCAGAGAGCAGGGTGGCCAGTATATATTGATGATATCATAATTTTTCACATTGGAGACTAAGAGAGGATGTGGAAGCAGCACAGCCTCTAACTTCTAAAGTGGTTTTGGAAACCGTAATGACTCTGTCCTTTGTATTCAGCTTCACATCGGCCTTACTGGCCTCCGAGGTTTGGCAATCATGTCAGGGAGTGTCTCTTGACATCAATGTGGTTGTACTGGTTTTACTTTAATGGCTTAATTTATTGGCTCCTTAAAGGGTAGGTCCTTTAAAAATGCTTATGTTCAGAATAAAGACCATCAACTTTTTATAGCATTTTTTTGTCATCTTATAGAAACTGTAAACATGTACATTTTAGATTTTATATTGCAAAGTCAAGGCCGTGTATCAAAGATTGACTGTTTACTGTTTACTGTAAGCTTAGTTCAGGTTTGGTCTCCACAAATTCCAGATCATTAGACAGTTAACGCTCCTATATTTGTTAGCAAGTTGCTAACGTTATCTGTCTGCGATTAGAAGCAATGGATGTGCGGTTGGATTTTATGAGAACAAGTCTTTAGTCTTTAGTCATTGAATGCTCTCCCATGATTACTAGCTAATGACTCAGTCACGCCATAGTAAAAATGGGGCAGCAACCTCCTTGCAACTGGTGGTTACCTCGTTATTAAACTGAATATTTTGCTATCAGAAACCAGCAACCACCTGGCTGCCCAGAGATGAACCACTCTTGGCCTCTGGGCAACCACTTTGGATGGATGGTGATTGCACGGATTACCTTGAGGAAGGCAACAATAACAGTCTGACTCAAAGTGACTACAGTCGCTCTCACATTGATGAAGGTTCACACATAATTGCCACCTAATTTATGAACACAGGCTGTCACGTTGTTGCAGCCAGTTTGAGTTTGTCTATGCAGGTGAGCGTGACTCGTCTTTGACACTCAATTCAACTGGTTGGCAACTGGTTGTATTTCGGTTATGTTCCTTTATTAAAGGCTGGATAGCATGGCTGTCATTTTGTACTTAAACTGCTGCGCTGCTGCAAGTCTGTAACTATTTGTCAAAGAATTCCTAAATTTCTGTTTCAAATCTACGAGGTTCTGGCTGCTCTCAGGTCAGAGAATAAGCATCATTCCCTAGCAACCAGAGGTTGTCCAGGGGTTGCCAACCAGTCTCTAGGTGCGTGTGGTTGAGGCTAATTCCTAATTATATATGTGTATGACGTACAGTGGCTTGCAAAAGTATTCGGCCCCCTTGAACTTTCCCACATTTTGTCACATTACAGCCACAAACATGAATCAATTTTATTGGGATTCCACGTGAAAGACCAATACAAAGTGGTGTACACGTGAGAAGTGGAACGAAAATCATACATGATTCCAAACATTTTTTACAAATAAATAACTGAAAAGTGGGGTGTGCGTAATTATTCAGCCCCCTGAGTCAATACTTTGTAGAACCACCTTTTGCTGCAATTACAGCTGCCAGTCTTTTAGGGTATGTCTCTACCAGCTTTGCACATCTAGAGACTGAAATCCTTGCCTATTCTTCTTTGCAAAACAGCTCCAGCTCAGTCAGATTAGATGGACAGCGTTTGTGAACAGCAGTTTTCAGATCTTGTCACAGATTCTCGATTGGAATTAGATCTGGATTTGACTGGGCCATTCTAACACATGGATATGCTTAGGCTACAAAAAGATTTCCCAAGCCTTGAACATCCCACGGAGCACTGTTCAAGCGATCATTCAGAAATGGAAGGAGTATGGCACAACTGTAAACCTACCAAGACAAGGCCGTCCACCTAAACTCACAGGCCGAACAAGGAGAGCGCTGATCAGAAATGCAGCCAAGAGGCCCATGGTGACTCTGGACGAGCTGCAGAGATCTACAGCTCAGGTGGGGGAATCTGTCCATAGGTCAACTATTAGTCGTGCACTGCACAAAGTTGGCCTTTATGGAAGAGTGGCAAGAAGAAAGCCATTGTTAACAGAAAACCATAAGAAGTCCCGTTTGCAGTTTGCCACAAGCCATGTGGGGGACACAGCAAACATGTGGAAGAAGGTGCTCTGGTCAGATGAGACCAAAATGGAACTTTTTGGCCAAAATGCAAAACGCTATGTGTGGCGGAAAACTAACACTGCACATCACTCTGAACACACCATCCCCACTGTCAAATATGGTGGTGGCAGCATCATGCTCTGGGGGTGCTTCTCCTCAGCAGGGACAGGGAAGCTGGTCAGAGTTGATGGGAAGATGGATGGAGCCAAATACAGGGCAATCTTGGAAGAAAACCTCTTGGAGTCTGCAAAAGACTTGAGACTGGGGCGGAGGTTCACCTTCCAGCAGGACAACGACCCTAAACATAAAGCCGGGGCAACAATGGAATGGTTTAAAACAAAACATATCCATGTGTTAGAATGGCCCAGTCAGAGTCCAGATCTAAATCCAATCGAGAATCTGTGGCAAGATCTGAAAACTGCTATTCACAAACGCTGTCCATCTAATCTGACTGAGCTGGAGCTGTTTTGCAAAGAAGAATGGGCAAAGATTTCAGTCTGTAGATGTGCAAAGCTGGTAGAGACATACCCTAAAAGACTGGCAGCTGTAATTGCAGCAAAAGGTGGTTCTACAAAGTATTGACTCAGGGGGCTGAATAATTACGCACACCCCACTTTTCAGTTATTTATTTGTAAAAAATGTTTGGAATCATGTATGATTTTTGTTTCACTTCTCACGTGTACACCACTTTGTATTGGTCTTTCATGTGGAATTCCAATAAAATTGATTCATGTTTGTGGCTGTAATGTGACAAAATGTGGAAAAGCTCAAGGGGGCCGAATACTTCTGCAAGCCACTGTATATCAGAGTCACATTATAAATGGGAAGTCATTGGTTCTTTTTGCTGTGACCTGATTGAGTAGCAGCAAATTTGCAACCAAGACATGGAAAAAAAATCTGAACCTGTCGTTTGTTTCATTAAATCCGCTCACCCTTCCAATTATTCAAATTTGCACTCACTCAGTCTTTTAGCCACTCCAGTGCTCGGCTCATAATCCCTGTATTTATTAACACCTTTGACATCTCTAGTAGTTCATGTGATGGATTACTGGCCCGAGGCCATTGTTAGTCTCTGCACTCTAAATATATTTCATTTCATGCGGTTTGAGGTCGGAGGCTTGGTGAAACCGGGCTGTGTGTTCTTCTGCTCTGCAGGTCCGGCCTCTGCAGTCTACAGACGTCCCCCCCCCTCCCCCCCCCCACCCTCCGGTTCCCCCTCGCTGTCTTTGTTTCGGTGCTGCTGCTGCTGCACTTGGCTATGCCTGCAAATGAGCACCAGGACAGAGCAATTATTCACCACAGGGGCAAACCCTGCACCCCTCCTTTGTACATACAAAACACACACACACACACACAGATACTGTCATGTTAAAATGTTTCAGGCATTTGTAATGTGTAGGGCTGAGATAAACAGGGAAGAGAATGAAACGCACTTCTGGAAATTTCTTGGATGGAGATGGTCTTTTATGTTGGAACTTAATTCCCTCTGGGGGTTTGATGAGCTTCATATCCCTTTCAAAGATGAATTAATGTAGCCCTGACACACACACACACACACACACACACACACACACACATTTCTTGTGTACATCTCCACCCTCCCCTTTTCTCCACCCAACCCCAATGTAATGCAGACACTGGCTTGTCTGCAGCACTATCTGTATGTGTGTGTGCGTGCTGGTGAAGGGGAGATCTTTGTGAGGCAGTGTGCCGGTCTTCTGTGTGTGTGTGTGTGTGTGTGTGTGTGTGTGTGTGTGTGTGTGTGTGTGTGTGTGTGTGTGTGTGTGTGTGTGGATGAGAGGGAGTGCGTAATCTGCAGCGGCGTGCTCGCCAGCTCCGCTTGCCGACAAAAAGGCATCTCTTCGTCAGCGTGGCGCTGCCCCTCTGACTCCTGCTCTCTCCTCTTCCCGCCTCTCATCTCTTTTCGTTTTCCTCTCTCTTTCTCTGCAGAAGCCGCTGCCTTGCCCCCTCCCCCTTGTGTCCTCTTTGCAGACAAAAAGCTGGAATAACTGCCCCACCAGGTAAGATGCTGTGTATTATATTATGTAGTCCCTTTCTAGCTGCTTTTACAGCTACAAATGTGATGTGCATGCTCAGTATTAAACAGGCTGGGGGAAAAAAGGAAAATTCTCAAGAGGCAAAGTGCCGGCTTTCTTTCTTTCTTCTTCTCCTCCTCCTTGTCTGATTGTGCGTATGATCTCTAATCAGCATCTCCCTGGGTATCATCTCTCTTTTGTTTGGCACAGATTGAGAATATTTGCTGCTGACATATTCGAAGGACGGCGTGAATAAAGTGATGCTGTGATAAGCCAGGGGCTGTTGTTCCTCTGTTTTGGTGACCTTTAGTCTTTGTGACGTCCTCCATCTAGACACCCCTGATTATTCAGCCACCACGGTTCACTCAGGGTGAGCTGCTGCTGCTGCTGTGTGCCTGTGTGTGCGAAACCGAGATAAAAGCCTGATCTTCTGATTTTTTATAGCTTTATTTCACTTGGAAATAATGCTGATTGGGTTCTATTTAGAGGCTGTAGCTGTGATGCGGCCGTTGGCGGTTAGCGACTCATAGCCAACAGATTGTTGGTGGTTTCTCAGTGGGAGCGACACCAAGCCGAGCGAGACCGCGGGATGCATTACGCTGCCTGTCAGCGCCGGCTGAGCTGGCTGTCACAAGTTTGCTGACGGCTCGATCGACTTTTGGAGCAGGTGGCGATGTAGCGCCCTTTTTTTTCTCTTTTCTTTCTTTTTGTCCTTTCCACTATTTATTCCTCCGCCTCCTGCTTTTATCTGTTTTGTTCTTTCATGTTGTGGCACCATCCAAGGGGACAATAAACCACTCCATATTCATTTGGTAGTTAAACAAACTTCTAATAGTCTTAATCTCACCGTAATGCACCAAATCTCTGTTTCTCTGTGTGTTGGTTTGTTTCTTTGTCCACAAACTCCTCCCATATCATCAAGAGTTGAGTAACCGATCTTGCCACACAGGTTCATCTAAAGACCATGAAGGTTCTTATCTATATCAGTTAAAATGAAGCCATCCTGTCGTTGAGCAACAGTCTGTTGTTTTTAGCATTTATGCACCTGTGAAAACATATTAAAGCGTCCTATCCTTTTAAATTCACAACAATAACATTTGAATTATACCCACAAAAACTGCATTATGCATGAGAAATTATGACGCCTTCAGATTGCCTGGCAATGACTGAGCAACGGACAAAAATGAGCTGGTATTTTTTATATCTAAACAACATCTACTATGCATATTTTGCCAGCAGCACCAACAGGGCAGACAGTACTGTAACATGGGCGTGCAACGGCATGCACCGGTGTTTATATATAATAAGCCTTTTCCTTTCTTACTTTTTATAGTGGACAGTTGGCCTCGGGCAGGTTGCAGTATACACTGTAAATGAAAGATGGACGTAGGCCTGTGGCTCACATATTTATATATATTTATATGTATATAGTTCTTGGACAGGTCTCCAGTCCATCACAGGGCAAACACGCAGCAACTCAGAACCTTCTCGCTGTGAGGCAACGCTGCTAACCACCACACCGCTGTGCCACCCTCCTACTTTTGTTTCTGCCTTGTTCTCAGCCAATGTTATGCTTGTATAACTGCGTGCTAGAAGTCACCGCAATGTCTGTCATATCTAGAGTGACATGACGCCCCCTCGCTCCCCTCCCTGAACCCCCTTTTCTCTCCGCCTATCTCTGTCTCCGTCTGCTCGCACGGTTGCTGGGCAGCTCTCAGGCGAGCTGTCTGCTTTCTGGGACCAACTTGGAATGACATGCCAGGGCTGAGGCGGGGAGGACGGGGGGGCGGATGCGCCCTCTTTCTGTCCTTGTTGTTGGGGTCACAGCTTGTCCCCCAATCACCCAGCACCTCCTCTCCTCTCTTTCCCTTTTTTTTCCCTCCTCCCTCCTCCTGCATCCCGCTTCCGGTTCTGCCAAGCCCATGCCTTCGGAATAGGGCGCAGCAGGCAGTTAACCAACTGTTGCCATGCTTGAAGGGCAAAATGAGTGGGAGAGAGAAAGAGTCAACACCACCCTGCTTCTCGCTGCTGTTAGTCAGCGTGGCATTTGAATTGTAACAGAGATAAATGTAGGTGCCACAGCGAAGTCAAGCGCAGAAAAGAAAGGCACTGTTTTCTCTTCATGACATCTTCAACTGCAAAAAAAAATGTGCCTAAACTGTAGATTTAATCCCAAGTTGCAGGGATATTGAGCCCGGGTATTTAACAATACAAAATGCAACTTTTTCCAAACTTCTTAATCAGGTTCTCCATCATTAGGGAGGAAATAAATTCTAGGCTGATTATCCATCTGGCACAGGAGCTGCTGTAGTCGCCCAGCGTTTCTCAACATCTGCCTCTCAGGCTGCAGTGTTTTTATACCTCCCTGTCAGAGATTAATGCATGCTGTGGATAATTTGAAGAGGCAAAGTGTTGGAGACAGGAACACGGGAGTCCCTCAACTTTGACAGGAAGCCCTGAAGTGACTGTTGACAAGTGATACTTGATGTGCATGAAGCTAGATGCCAAAGCTGTAAGAGGAGGTGAGCCACAGGAGACAGTTTGTTATTTCAGGGGCGGGAGGGGGGAAGACTGCAGCAGAGCCGGTGAACTGGCTGGTAGCGTATTTGAGGAATGCGTGACGATGCTGCATAGTGGAAAACACCCAGAGGAGGCAGATGACGTGAGGTAGCATCCCGTCAGTTTGGGTGTTGGGTGGACGATTTAAAGAAAACAGAACTTGATGTATTTGCAAAATTCATCTCAGTTCACATGAGGTTAAAGGCTAAAAATAACAGAAGCTTCAAGAGGTGCCGTTTTTAATCAGCTTTAGTTGAAGTTTTAGGGCAGTCAGATTGACCAGAAGTGTTATTCCCAGCGATAACCACCTCTGACAGTTTCATCTTCTCCTCATGAGATGATTACAGGAGAAAAGGGCGTCTCATTTGACAGCCTGAGACAGTCGAGACAGCACAGGTCATATAGGTTCTTCTGACACGTGTATGGGTGCAGATTAAAAGGAGCAAGGTGAGTAGCTGCTTAGTAACAACAGGTAATAAAACCCAGAGACTAAAGGTGTACAGTATTGAGCTTCAAACGGTGTCAGGTGTGCATGTGCTTTGTAATTTCTGACCATTTCAGTGACTTGAGCAGAATCTCACTTAGATTAAAGTTTCCTTTTAACCTCAGATGCACTCAGATTTTGAAAGCAGCGTAAGTCATTAGTTTAAAGTTTAATAGTTTTGTAATGTAACTCTTTACATGATCATTTTCAGTTTTATTCAGTTTCTGTTAATTTTTAGGTTGCGTTTGCTCATTTCACTTTTTATTGGTTACTTTTGGTAACTTTATATTTATAAATTCAATTTATATTCTTTATATTTTGCTATGAAAGTGTGATTTACCCAAACAAGTGGAAGAAAATATAAAGAAATTAGGTGTGGCTCAAGACCTTTGCACAGTAATGTAGATATATATTTGTCATGGGCTACATTTAAGATGTTCAGAGTAGATTTTATAACACAAACTAAGAACTAAATAGTTCCTGTATATTATCATCACAGAGGTTCACATAGGCGGCTAGCTTATGTCTCAGCTGCATATTTCCATCAAGGAAACTTTAAAAAGCTTCAAGGATTAACCAGAAATGTCTGCGTAACAACTGCAGTCTTCCTCCTAAATGTTTTTCACCCTCTTTGCATTCCTCAGGGTGAAAGTAATAAATTCGCAGCCTCCGGGCACCATTTCGGGCGGCGCTGTGCTAACATGTTGATTGATGAATGTGCTTGTAATGCTCCAAGGCCACTAAAAACCTCCATATATACATACTGTGAATGCATATAGATCAGTTCAGCCACCTGTCCTCGCTGTTAACTACAGCTGTTGTCTTGGAGGCACAAAGACCGGCACCTGGTCCTTCCTGCTTTACAGAGGAGAAAGTGCTACGAGCACATGTTTAAGCTTTTAGGTCATGTGAAGGGCAGAGAGCATTACACGTAGGAAGCATGTGTGTTTATGCTCTTCTCTGCTGTACTTCAACAGTGAGTAAAAGAGCCAATCCATTATAAAGCTCATGTTACTGTGCGGTTACTTGTTGTACTCCGTCTAAACATGGGAAATTTGCTAGCTTCTTTTTCATGCTAATAGCATGCTACTGCAGCAACTAAATCTAATAATCAAAACCACATTTGCTGTTGTTTCCTGTCATAAACAGGATATTACTTTTCTCTGGGGCTCCTGACTCAAGGATCAGACTTAATGGATGCATTTAAAGAGCTGGATTGCACGATGCCCTATTTTTCCAGTGAAATTTGCTCCGAAGCATCTTTTCTTGGGTCCACTGAGTCCTCCTCTGGCTGACTCCTGCACACACTGTACAGTGATACCTCCCTGTGTGACTTTTTAACATTTCAAATTATGACAAAGAGAGATTTGCATGGATTTTACAGGTCTACACTTTCCTACTGGTTTCCTGTAAAACAAGTCTGTCGTTCAGCCACAGGGAAAGTGGAGAAAACAGAGTTTTGGCTGTGTTGCCGTTGCCGTCTTAAGATGAATGTTTCAGTCAGGAACTGTCAAAAGTAGATCGGTATTTCCTTCTGCAATTTTTATTTAGCAGCTTGGCTCTGTGCAGGAAGCAACACAAACATCCCGGGTACAACACAAAACAGGCATCAGTGATGTAAGACAGAGCACTGAGTCATGCAGCGTGAAAGGAGGAACTGGGATGAAGGTGGGTTGCAGAGTGGTTTGCAGATACACCACAACTGTAGGGGAGGTCAAAGGAAATTAATAAGTTAATTAAGTGTGTGAGCTGAAGCAAATTTTACATTTCAGCCTACCTGCTGTGGATTTCAGGTTTCACTGGATTACATTAGCAGCTAACTGAGATCAAATAACTGTAAGTTTTGCTGTCAGATGATAACTAACGTCACATTATGCAATTCATTCCAGGAAAACAACCAAACAATACACGAATTTGACTGGGATACTCATCTAAGACCTCCCTTTAAGTTTCGTTCTCACTCACTGTTTACTTTTTACCCTTTCCCACAAAAATCTACCAAAAGTTAAAAATGTGTCTAAAAATACACCTTGTTGCACCTTTAGACATGTGTTAGAAAGCTCAGTTCTCTATGTTTTCACGCCTATCACATGCCTGTTAGGGGTCACTTGCGCAAATGGCTACATAAACCTGAGTGTGACTGTGTTTATGACAATTTGAAAGTGCTAAAAAGCACGTAATAAACCACTGTGTTAATGTATGTGGCTTTTAATAAAAATAACTTTAAGTACTCATTTAGAGTAAAAAAAAAAAAAAAGCACTACTGGGAATAATGGGAATTCAGAGTCTCAGGATAAATAATTAATTTCTGATGAAATTGTGAACTAGAAAAAGAAAAGCCTTTCTGAGTTATAGTATGACCCACAAATTTATCTGTGACACCCCCTACGCTAAAATTAGAGCCAAACTAATGCTGTATTTTCACACCTCATAATTCACAGTCATGTGAAACTTGTAATGAAGCTTTGGTCCAATGGTCATAAGCTAAAACAAGTTTGCAGACTTATGTAGAAGACAGACACCATCTACTGTTGTTTGGTTTATTCCCTGTCATCTCCCATGTTTCTTTTCTCTCTGCCATTTTGTGAACATGTGCAAACATGCATACAAATACAATATATAAGGCAAAAAACAGAGTTTGTACCACTCTAATGTGCCTGAAAGTCAATATTCAGTTTGACCATCTTTATTCTTCAGCACAGTCTGAACTCTCTTAGGCAGCTTTCTTGTCATTTCTTTAAGTAGTCTTCAGGAATAGTTCTCCAGGCTTCTTCTTTGGATGTTTCTGCCTTTTGTTCTCTGTCAACATGATCCCACACTGCTTCAACAATGTTGAGGTCCAGGCTCTGGGGAGGCCAGTCCATGACTGATATGGTTCCATGCTTTTACTGTATTTGTGTGTTTGCAATCATTGTCATACTGAAAATTTGAGCTGCTGACAATCAGATGATTTTCAGATTGTATTTAACGGTGGATCAAAGAGTGATGGTACTTTTCTGTGTTCATAATTCCACCAATTTTGACAAGATCTCCAACACCACTGGCTGAAATGCACTCCAAACCATGACAGACCCTCCAACATGTTTTACAGATGACTGTAGACGCTCACTGTTGTACCGCTCTCCTGTCCTCCTCTGTACATACTGACAATGATTTGAACCAAAAAATGTGGATTCATCACTCCATCAGACCTGAAAGTCCAGATGCATCTCTCAGGTCCTGTGTCAGGTCATTGTTGGATTTTTTTCCTGTTTCACCAGGGTATAACTTTTAGCTACTGATCATCTGCTATAGATAGTTTTTTTAGGCCCAATACTTATTTCATCCAGTTTACTCAAAATCTTTTAAGGACACACTGCACACCATGCTGAGATATGTCAGGTTTTCAGCTAATAGCTCTTTGGGAATCATCTTGTTGGTGCAAAAATACTATTTTACCTGTCAAACTGTGTAATCTTTTTTTCATAAATTCAACTAAAGAAATGGTTTCTTTAACAAAAGGGGCTTTTTATGCTTGGACGATTCACAGGTCAGTGTTAAGTGGCTTAACAAAGAAAAAACATTCAGGTACACCTTTTCATCTCCAAACTGGTGCTACAGTCATTAATAGTTTTCACAGGGATCACTGATGCTCACCTCTTCTTTAGTTTAGAAAACTGCCACCTTCCTTCTCTCTCTTTACCACTGTGTGATTGCACTGATTACAAGTCTCCTGCAGAATAAAAGAGTTCAGGACTAGATGGAGAGTCGTGATTGGAATAAGGCGAAATGAATCACAGAGGCAATTACACAGCGGCGATGGAAAGATAATGAGAAGTCGCAAGCGTTTAATGCCAAATGTGAAATGGTTATCGACACCAAAATGATGTAGAGGAACATTAAAGAAGTGCAAAGCCTAATCTCATAGTTTGCAGTACTCTTTGGGGATTAAAGACTCCCTGTAAAGTTTTGTCTTGAATTATTTCTTTGTGCAGTATCTGAGCATATTACAGAATGGATTTCACCTTGAACTCCTATAGCGACTTTGATGCATTAAACATACCCGTGTTTGCGTGTGGCCTGAGGGAGTGTGTATGAACAGGTTTGTGTGTGGGGGGGGAGAGGTAGGTTGCCTGTGTGAATTATAGATGAGGAAGCGGGGGTGATGGCCAAGTTAAAAGGGAGGAAGCAAAAACCTTGGAGGAGAGTCTCTGTCAAATTATCTGTCTGGACCACCAGCTTGAACCAAAACACGCCACAAACACAGACCGCAGCTTCAGCGCTCACGTTGTTACCACAGAGCACACGTTTCCTGCAGCATGTTTTCGTTATTATTTCAGGAAAATCTTTGTGTGGGTTTTAAAAATCAAACCGAAGAATTGAGTGGCACTTTAGTGATTTAAAGTACAGCGGCATTGCTAAGCAACACGATCGTGCAGTCTTTATTTAGCCTTTAGCACTTGCTCGAGGAGGTAGGAGTCTGTTTAGCAGAAGCTACTAAGTCATCAGGTGGCAGCCATACTCATTATCCTCAGTAACCTTGGCACTAAATACAGGCCTGTAGGTGCTTTATGGATGCTTTGCATAAAAAAACTGTCTGAGATTGTTCTTAAAACTAGACTGAAAATGATTAGAGGTGATTTCAAAATAGAAGTAATACTTGTCAGTGTTTCTTCTAAAGACACTTCTGTGGATGTTGTGAGATCATCTGCTCATCAAGGGACTGACACTTCTGGTCTTTCACCTACTAAGTGATGTGTTCACATCTGCCAGTGTTGAAGTTCCAATAACTTCAGTTCTGCCAATGGCCACTAGGGGCCAGCTCCAAAAGTGAGTCAATCCCCATGGACGTCAATGTGAAAATGTCCAACTCTGAAGCAGAAATCATATTAAACATCTTCCTGCAGTGGATGGAACTTTTCAAACACAAGGGATTAGAAATAAAAACCTACCTCTAAAACAACCCTGCTTCAAAAATAAAGAGTTTGCTACCCAGTCATTATACAAGTGCTTTTTTCTATACATAAGCACTTTTAATCTAATGTTCACATACGAATGCATCAGGGGCAACTCAGGGTGCGCAAAGAGGCAAGGGGTCAAGGAGGGGCCAAGGATCGACCTGCCAACCTTCTGATTGGTGGATGGCCTGCTTCACCTTCTGAGCCACAGCCAAACCTTTAAACTTAATCATCATCTGTGATATTGTTGAGAAAGCAAAAAAGAAAAAAAAGGTATGAGTTCTATGAAGGCCACTTTAGTCATTTTTGGATGGTCATGCCAGCTGCAGTAATTTATATGTGGCAGAAATGCTGTTCTTGGACCACCTGGTGGTGGGTAAAGCATCACTGACAAGCTACATCAGCAAATACAATAGACATCTTCAAAAGTAAAAGAACTGAAGCGACAGTGGGTTGCAAAGCAGCTTGCAGAGTCAGCAGCAACTGTTTGCACAGTGATGCAATTTAAGCAGTCTATCTGAGATTTGCAAACGACGAAGTGTACAGGCTGAGCCATGGTTTGGTGTTGAGGGGTTGGAGCTAACGTTGTGCTCAGGGGGGAACGCTGTGATGCAGAAAACTTCTTGATTATGAGTTTTCTTGGCATCCAAAGGATAGGATAAGTGTAAGAGTATGGTTCATTGTGAGCGTTCTCTCAGGGTTTCAGCATTAAGATCAGTTAATTGCCTTTGAAGAAATGTCGAAATTGACCTGATCAAGTGAGACGGATCAAGTGTCTTCTCCACTGATTTTTAGTTAATGTATGTTTCTAAAGGCTTCAGTGTGAAATTCAGATTTGGATCTCTGAGACTCTGCAGGACATTTGCCAGAGTTAGAAACTGCCAATAATGCAGAGAGGCTGCTCAATTAAAAACACAACCAGATAATTCTGGAAATGTCTTTCTGTCATTTTTTTTGCCTCTTCTCATTTCAGAGAAGTTGAGCGAGGTTTATCGGGGCCTTTCACACGACACTAAGATGAGTATTAATTTCCTGTTTGCCTCATTTCTGATGAAGAGGGCAAATCTGTGGATTATGTCGCCCTCTGACCTCCCTCTCCGCCTTCCTCCATCCTTCCTCCGTCTCCTCTCAGTTTGCCCCCTGTTTGACCCACTTGGACTCCCTCCTTCAGGGAGGCGTATGCGGGTCAAGTTGGATGTCAGGATGCACAAAAAGCGTCTAGTCATCTGTGTTCGACCTTTCCAGGGGCTGATGAGTAATGACGTGTTTGTTCCACCCTGCAGTTTGTTCTTTTGTTTGTTTTTAAACCGATGAAGACGAAGCGCTGGTGGGTTGACTGTCGCCTTGGATGACTGATAAGATTGTGAAGATGTCAAATTATCATCCTGTAAAAGCTTCAATTAATGAGTTTGGTGATAAGATAAGAAACTCTTTAGATATATAGTTTTTGTTAAAAAGCAGTCTGGGGAAATCAGTGGGTGGTTGCTGATTCTGTTGCTTTGCAGAGACAAAGAGACAGTCATGAGAAGGCCAAAAACATACTTTTTTTACTCAGTTAAGCAACTCCTGTTAATTGGTTTCATCCTACAGTGAGGAAAAGTTGCACTTAATAATGAATTACTCATGAGTATTGAAGATGGATGCACTTTTGAAAATAAAAGAATGACGAACTGCGCTGAGGAACATTTGGGTTTCATAAACAGGGCAGCTGCTGTGTGAGAGACAGGATCATTTACTGTAACCATTAAAAACATGTGGTGCTCAGTCCAGCAGTTCTATTCCTGTCACGCTCCCGATATTTTTGGACCGAGCTGTAACTATACGTCTCTCAGTTTCTTTCTTTCCCTTCATCCCTTTCTCTTTCTGGCTAAGCCTCCCTGGCTGGGCAGCTCTCCTCTGTAAGAGACATTACTTCCTGTATGATCTTAGTTTTTTTTTTTTTCTTTCTCTGCCTTTCTTCAGAGAGCCTGCCTGCCTTTTATCTTGCTCTGTCTGTATGCAGATGGATAACTAATTAAAGAAAAATAGAACTGAAGCAAAATAAGCAAAAATATTTAAAATTTTGATGTTCATTGTACCAGAGGGTAGTTTTGGAGCCCAATGACGTCCGCCTGATTTATAGCTGAGCTGCTGCCCAAAGTGGAGGAGTTTAAGCATCTCTGGGACTGACTGGAGCAGGAGATTGGCAGATGGATTGGTGTACCGATCTGTTATGGTGAATTTATGGTGCTATGGTGAATTTACTGAAATGTCCACTCCTGGGAATATTGTGTGTTAGCACACACCTGAATGCTACTGACCTGCAAACTGACAAAACTAATGCTTTTATAGAGATGCTCAGACTTATCAATCATCAGTACGCTTAACCTCTTAATTCTTAACCTCTGATGTTAGTAAGGGTAACTAAATCCAGGAGGTTCCTATAGAGCAGGGGTGGGCAACTCCAGGCCTCGAGGGCCGGTGTCCTGCAGGTTTTAGATATCACCCTGGGTCAATAGACCTGAGTCAAATGATTAGTTCATAACCAGGCCTCTGGAGAATTATAAGACATGTTGAGGAGGTAATTTAGCCATTTGAATCAGCTGTGTTGGATCAAGGACACATCTAAAACCTGCAGGACACTGGTCCTCGAGGCCTGGAGATGCCCACCCCTGCTATAGAGGAAGGACAAAGAGTCGTGTGAAAACTGTTTTCTGCTAGTTCCAGGTTCTTGGAAAGCAGCTGAATAATAAAGAGGACAGCCACAACAGGAACCTGTCCAGCAAGCAGACTAGTGGGAAATCACAAGGGCTGGGTTTTCAAAATAAGGGCCAGGAGATTATCCACTAGTAATCTGATTGCATATGGTGATGAACCATTAAAGACATATAAACAAACATACAGAAATGAGTTTCCATATAATTGAAAGTATAAAGTCTTTGCGTGGGAAACACTGAAAGTTCACCTGTAACTCAGAAACTTTGACCATTCATAATAAAAATCTGCTTTCTGTACAGTTTACATGTGGTTATAACCTTAAACTGCTAAAAAAGCAGTATAGTTTTCAGCAAGCATTAGCGGCATTAGTAAATACATTTCCTACTCTGTGCATCAACTGAGCAGACGAATGAAAATGTCTTAAATTACAAGAGACCTTGTGGTATAATTTAATAGCTAAAGGCTAAAGCTGATAAGTTAAGCATGACCACACAATTATGGGTTAATAGCATAAGCACAAAAAAATGACTGTCGAGCAAGACAACATTAATAACAGTGGCATTGTTCAGTTACTTTTTTTTTTTAAGGAAATATTTGTCTTTCCTCCTCTGTGAGTTATCTTTTCCCCACTTTTTTCCCTCTTATTCTTTCTACTCTAATAACTCACCCCCCCTTTCCTGTTTGGAAAATCTCTTCTCCCCTCCTCTCTCTCCTTCATTCAGCCCTCTGTTGCATTCGGTGTCTCTCTCCGAATGCCTGTTTTTGGCTCCAGAACTCCCCCACGGTCCTTTCACACTGTTTTAATGTTAACAGGATGGTCTGTGTTCTGCCTCCTTACAGTCCCAAAGCAGAGCAAACGTGCAAATCTGTGTTTCTTCATGGCCGACTTAAGCTTTGACTCATCCCCTGGCTCAGCCCCAGCGGTCCGATCAAAGAATTTGATAAATCTTAAAAGCAGCTCGCCGGTGGAGTGCGTCTGGTTGGCATGCACGCTCTTGTAATCACTTGTTTGTGGAAGATAATTATTTTGATTTATTCTTTAGAATATTATCATCCCTACTATTGAATTGGAAACTATCCTAATGACTTCTGTTTCTATTTTTTTTATTTATTTTTGGTTGCATAAAAACTGCGACCACATTTTAAAAACTGCGACCACGTTGTAGAACTTTACACAGTGAAAATGCATCAAAGTACTTGGGGAAATTAGTAGTAGATACCAAAAGAGTTTTTCGTGTCAGTCTCCAAACATGTTTGTTTCTGCTGTAAAGTTTTAACATGGGCATCAATGGATATTGACTCACCTTTGGGGGCAACCTCAAGTGGCCATTAGAGGAACTGCAGTTTTGGTGCTTTTGATCCACATCTGCTTCTCTCAAGAAATGAGAGTTGTGCTTTAGAAGTGCTGAATGCTAATAGTTGTTTTTTGTCAACTTTTACCAGAGTAAAACTAGCTACAATTTCCCCATTATCACTTCTAACGTATGCTAACCTACACCTTAACCCACTTACCGTACAAAGTCAGTTACAGATTAAAAGGAAATCTTGCTTTTGTGAAGGAAACCAAACAGTACGATCTTGTTAGAGAACAAAACCATTTGTTTCGTATGGTTTTGTAAAAGAAAGCATGTGCAATAACAGCAACAATAAAAAAATGCTTGTAATGACACTCAAGCCCATAATGAGAAAATAAAACACCCAGACAGGCAAAAAATATTCACACGTGCTGACACTGTGAATAGATTAGATCATCTCTGGCTTTGTTGTTGTGCATCAGCGGCGGCTTAAAAGAGAGGAAAGGCCACGCTGACGATCGGATTAACGCTGCCGGCAGACTCCAGGTGACAGAGCTAAGCTGCTGCGTGCACGCGTGTCTCACACCCGGCTGCTTCAAGCACAGTCCAAAATGAAAGCTGTCATGTAGAAAACGCCCCTCATTTGATTCAGGACTAGCTAGACAGGATTCAGAGGTTTAAATGTAAAGAACTTGGTGAATTAAAGCAGCTTAGGCTTGTTTCTGACCCAGTGACACACAGCTCACTTTTTAGAGAGAAGCATGTTACAAGTTAAACTATTTTTTTCCACAGTTTAATGATGTCCTAACATGTATTCTTTTCTTCTTTTTTTTTCCTCACAGAGAAGACGCCTCAGCTCGACACTTTCCCATCTCATTGATCACCGACGACAGCTTTTCAACTTAGGTAAGCCAACACAGTTTTAACATGAATTTTTCTCAGTATTTTAGTTAAAAACACAGCCTCAAAGGTGTTACATTAACAACATTGAATAAATTCATGAATGGCTGATGAGTTATTTCACTCCAGAACAAAGAACATAGACAGAGCACAGTGACTCATGCTCTGAAAAGCACGGCCACTATAGGGGAACAGTCGGCTACAAACATAACGTTTTTCCATTCAGGACACAGCGAGGGCCCCTGTGAGCATAATAATGTTACCCACAGCTGTCTCAATGATATAAATACCATGCTAATACAACCTGAACTACAGAAAAAAAAAACCAAAAAAACACTTTACTTAAAAAGAACTTTATCCACTTTTTAAAAAAGTGGATATTTAAATTTATAAGTGACATCTCGATGCAATTTAGAAGTAGGTGTAGACCCTACAATATTACAGAAATAACTCTACTGATAAAAAGATCCCCTATAAGCGAGTACATGGTGACTGTGGGGAGGAAGAGCTCCCTTTTAACAGGAAGAGGCCTGTTAAAAAGACTTGGCTCGACTTATTGGGGCGTGAGGGGAAAGAGGAGGAAACAGGACCATACAACCTGCAAACATGATGACACCAAAACCAACCCAACTGGGAGCCAGTTTTATAGGATAAGGCCTGGTTTCCACTTTCAGGCTGTTTTCACACCTGTAGTTTGTACTTTGGAGCTTGTTGCCCATGTTTTGGAGTCTTTTTTTCACAGGTTTGTCTGTGTTGGGAGCAACAAAAGTAAAGACAGGAAGAAAATTATGTGTTCTGGACTAGAGCCCAACTTGGATACTTTAAGTTCATTTGAAGGCCACAGTTCACCAGTGGTCAGAAGTTTACAGGCATCAAACATGGACATAAATGTTATAATAATTTTGAGCTTTAATTTATTTGAATTGTTCTTTTTCTGGGGTGGAAGGATTTTACAGCAACATCTTTAATGACTTTTGAAAAGACGAATTTGGTTGCACAAGTGCTGGAAGTTGAAAACTTGAAAACTTGACAAGGCCTCTTAACATTTTGTTAGTGATCATGATTGGCTACAACTGGTAGTTTCTCTTTGGCAGCATAAAAAGGATTGTTTGACAGCACTCATGGATTGATCAATACTTAGAACAATAGTAAGGTCCAAGGAACTCAGTGAAGGTCTAAGAAGATTTACACAAGTTACACAAGTTGTGAAGGTCTCTTAGAGCCATTATTAAACAACTGCAGATTCCAAACTCATCAGTTCAAACAATTGTATGTCAGTACAAGTTATTCAGATTGGTTGCTACTTTGCTGAGGTCTGGAATAAGACCCAAACTGTGACCCCCAGATGAGAGCAATGTGGTTAGGATGTTCAACAACAACCGAGGAACCTCTGAGGCTCAAGCCTGTCATGAATTGAAAACTGTGGAACACCAGGATCATTGTTCACAGTCATGAGGTATGTTGGGGGCTGTTTTGCTGCCAGTGGTACTGGTACACTGCACAAAGTGAATGGACTAATAAAGAAGGATGAGGACTACCTCCAAATTCTTCAACGTTGCCTCAAATCAACAGTTAGAGGGTTGAAACTTAAATTAAATTGGGTGTTCCAACAGGAAACTGAACTAGACCAATGCCACCTAACCCAAAGGGTCTCTATGCTGTTGTTTTGGTCCACACTGAGTTTGATTACTGTTTTCACATTTGTGTAAACAAACTATACTAAAAGGAGGAACAACGATTAAGTCCTCTTTTGGGATTTCAATATGATAACTATGAAGTCTTTAAGATACGATGGGCCCTGATTACTCAGGAAAAAAGAAGAAGAAAAAGGCTTCCTGCAAGAGTGTGTGAAGATCCCATTGTTTTCTCACTTCCTGCTGCTAGCCCCTCACACCTTGTATACATTTGTATTTAATTTGTGTTCAGCAGCTTATATGAAACTCATTTCTGCATGTCACGCTGCAGCTAAGCATGTTTCAGTTTGACAAGGATGCAGTTTCATGCAAAACAAAGTCAGCGGAGAGCGATGAGTTGTTTTCTACTCGGGTCTTGAACAGCTTAATAAATGTGCTCCGTCCGATTTTACCTCCACGAGATAAAATGACGCACCATCGCTGCCATCTGCAGAGCCATGTGCAATGACCTTATATACATATAAACCTACTAGAGACATCGCTGATAAACTCTGGCTTAATGAGAGCTTTTAAAGTGACATAAAGGAAAGAAAAAGCAAAAGCAGGAAACTGTGGCCTGCTGCCAGATTCACTACTTCTACTCATATGCCCCCATGACATTTCACACTCAGTTTTCCCATGACTTATGGGGCCCGGGGAGCTGGCTCTAAGTGACTGCACTCAGCCAGATGATTAGCTTGACTATTCTCAAATATTTATACATATATATATATATATATATATATATATATATATATATATATATATATATATATATATATATATATATATATATATATATATATATATATATATATATATATATATATATATATATATATATATATATATTAGAGGGGGGAATTATGCTCACAAAGAAGAGAAATGATTATTTGGGTTGGTGTCATGATGGATATTTTTGTACGCCAAAAAGGAGTCATTAAGCTGAAAGTCTAATCTTGTGTTTTCCCGCTGATATGTGTTTGAGTGGCGTCACAGAGAGAGAAATGACAGACCGAGCAGCAGGACGGAGACTTCACAAACATCTGTTTCTATATCTAGCTTGTGTTAACAACTCGCTCGCTCCTAAGCAACGACTTCTGGATGCATTTGAGCTGTGTTTGTTTGCGTGAGCCGGTGGGTGTTTGTGTACGTGTCAGTTGATTTCTAGCAGATTGTGTGCGTAGGTGTAGGTGTATACAAGTGCGCTAGTGCAGTAATTGGCATCATAATTCACTTCGGTTTGGGTAATAAAGAGAGGGCTTGGGCTGACAGACAGGAAGTTTTGAGAAACACGGCGGCGAGCTCGTGCTGTGTAAACATGTCACAGTTGTCCTGTTTGTCCTGGCAGCCGTTTGTTTGATGTGTCAATAATGGAAAGTTATTCAGTTCACAAGTGTAATTCCAGTTTCCGGTGTATCTCAGCTCTTCACGATCATGAATGGTCCACTGTCTACTTGGTAGACACAGTAGGCTGGTAGAGATTTGCCTCCACCCTTTAATACCATAATAAAAAAGAAATAATAAGCTAAAAAAACTAAATTATTAGCACTGAACCTTCAGGAGATAAATCCAAAACGAGCTTTGATGTATTTCACAGCTATAGGGCTTCATTACCCTGTCTTTAATTAGCATAGTTTTCTTTTGTTCAACTGTCTGTCAATATGTGCGTATCTGAGGATCCTGGCAGAGAGAAAGCAGTACCTCAGCCTCCAAGTGTTGTAAGTAATTAAGTAAGTATGTTTATTTATTATTTATTAAATACCTTTTACAGACAAACAGTCAAAAAGTAGTGTAAAATTAAAAAAAAAAACAAATAAAAGAACTAAAAAAAATGAAGTGGCATAAAAACAAGTTAAAAAAAACAAACACCTGTATGGTGTTATGTTCAGTCGCTGAATTTATTATTTTTACACCATCTTTACTGTAGACCTCGTCTACATGTCTCTGAGCAGTAACTTCATTTCAGTTCACGTCAGGTCAGCGATTCCTCTTTGATATCCCAGTTTGACTCAGCGCACAGCGAACCACCTCCAGCCGAGATGAACTGAATCATCTTAACTAAACTGAGCTTCAGAGAAAAAACACGGCAGTGTTCACTGTGAAGCTTTCACTGAAAAGCAGCTTCTGAGTCCTGGAAAAAATCATGTGAAAAAAAACATTTTCACAGGGTTTTAATACATGAAACTGAGTGAAAGAGACACATGTGTGTTCCACAGTTGGGTGGAGAGCTTTTTATGCTAAAGTCTGCACAGAAACACAGAGGAATGTTTAAACACCAGCGAGTCTGCAGATGAAAGAAGTTAAAAACTGTCTTATATACATCAAACAACTCGGCCTGTTAATTTAATGGAATAACAAGTGTAATCTTTCAGATCCTCCTGTGTGTGAATGTTGGAGCTGATGGACTTTATTTATACTGGTCTCAAACACACAGCTTCATGCTTATATGAACATGCTGAGTTAAATGAACTACAAACAGTCATGGTCAGAATGTTGCATCCACTCATCATCGGCATGAATGTAAATGTCCCTTAGCAAGTTGCACCTCAACCAGACACTTTTGGTCACCATCATCAAGCTTCTGGTATAATTCTGGCTGATATTTGACCGCTCCTCTTGGCAGAATTGGTAGAGTTCATTTTAATTGTTTGGTTTCCTTGCATAGATCTGGCTTTTAAACACTGTTAACAAATTTTTAATAGAGTTCAGGTCGGGGCCATTCCAAAACCAGATCATTGTCCTGTTGGAGCACCCAACTGTGTCAAACTTTCCACCATCTAGCTGTTAAATTCAGGTGATGTTTAAGAATTTGGAGGTAGTCCTTCTCCTCTCCTTCTCCTTCTCTTGTTCGTTATTCCAACCATTTTGTGTAATGTACCAGTACCACTGATGGCAAAACAGCCCCAGAGCATGATGATACCGCCACCATGCTTAACAGCTGGTACAGTCTTCTTAGGTTTGAAAGCCTCACCTTTACTCCTCCAAACATACCTCTGGTCATTGTGACCAAGCAGCTCAATCTTTGTCTCATCTCTCCATAAAACTTTTCTCCTGAAGGCATCTGGCTTGTCCATTTGGGCAGCTGCAAATTTTAGTTGAACATATAGGTGTCGGATTTGGAACAGGGGCTCCACCAGGGGGAGCAGTGATTCTGGCAATTAGGCTGACACCATTCAATCCAGAGGTTCACCTGACACAGATGTGTCGGGGAAAATACTGCAGAAGCAAACAGTTTTTGATCATGCAGTTTATTATGCTTGACTGTGTTGCTTTTCTTTCGATGTGTGTTTCTTATGCATCTAAACAATCCGGCTGTAACCTTTTTTGAAAAGCAAAAGGTGTGGGAAACGACAATAGGAGCCAAGACTAAACTGGAAGGGTTGCAAGATGATTAACAAAATTAGGAGTTTTCTCAAGTTTTCTTTTTCTTATATTGATTATTTTTGTAATCAAAGCATGAAAGGCGTACATTCTTGATTTATTTCTCTTTTAAATCCTGCTGTGTGGTATCTTTCTTACTGTCATAGCAACTAAAGAGTCTACATGCAAAAATATATAATTAATACCGCCCCCATTAGCACCACCAGCAGCATAAAAGCCTAAAATGACATCAAGAGCCCAACCAGCAACCAGCTATCAGGATATCGATGAGTTAAATGGCTCTGCTCCCATTTGTGAACCCCCCCACCCCCACCCCCCACCCCCCCCCACCCCCGGGGTCCTGCAGGCTCTGCTGACCTCTTTCTGGATCCATAACGTGGTCAAAGTCACACCTCTACTGGTCGCACTGGCTGTTATATCACCATGGAAACAATGACATCACTGCAGGATGGGGCTGATGCATGCCAGGGAACATCTACTGCTGTGATGAGGTTGGGGGCTGAAAATAAAGGGTGCAGAAAGCCAGCAGTCGGTTTCAGTTAAACTCAGCCCTGAACTGCCTTAAAAGGGGGAACATCAGTTTGCAGGTGTGGGTCACTTAAAATGAACTGCATAGCACACATTAATGAACTTACTGTTGTCATTGTTTTCGAGTGAGGAGAATTTAGATTACATAAAGTGAATATATTGTCATTGTTACTATGATGATGACTAGCCACCTGCATGGGTTTGTTTGTGTGATGAACACGGTTCAGTTCAGACTACATCGTGTTTTGGTGACAGCTGCAGCAGGCAATGTGTTTAACTAATGCACATATGTCCAAATTTGAAGGATTTTTTTCAAGCTTGGAGAAATTTTGGAAGGGTCAAGGAAATTTGCTCACAAATTACTAACAGTAATTATAAGTTAAAGTTAAGTTAAAACCTACCAAGTATAACTTACATACACCAGTTAGACATAACATTATGACCATTACAACAAGCATAAGGATTTGAGCAAGTTTGACAAACTGGCCAGATTGTGATAGCTAGATGAATCATTCAGAGCATCTCCAAAACTGCAGCTCCTCTGGGTGTTCCCAGTCTGCAGTGATCAATTTCTGTTGAAAGTGATACAAGGAAGGAACAGCACTGAACCAGAGACAGGGTCATGGGCGGCCACAGTTCAATGATGCACATGGGCAGCTAAGGCTGGCCCGTATGGTCTGATCCAGCACACAAGCTACTGTATATCAAATTGTTCATCACAGCTTGTTGCAGAAGAACGTACATAGCCACAGATCAGTCAGGGTGCCCACGCTAACCTCTATCCACCACAAGTTCCCACAATGGGTACATGAGCAGCAGAACTGGACCATGAACGATGGAAGAAGATGGCCTCGTCTGATGAATCAGGTTTTCTTTTACATCGCGTGGATAGTTGGGTTCATGTGCATTGCTCATATGACCGCCAAGTGTCATGGTTTGAAAACTGTGGGTGCTCCCATCCATGTGTATGTTACTTTGACACGAATTATGTACCTAAGCACTGTTGCAGACTATGTGCACCAGTTCATGGAAACAGTACTCCCTGCTGGCTGTCGACTCTTTCTGCAGGATAATGCATCCTGCCACAAAGTAAAAGTGGTTCAGGAATGGCCTCAAAATTCCCCAGATCTCAATCTAATCTAGCATCTGTGGGATGTGCTGGACAAAAGTCTGATCCATGGAGCCTCCACCTCAAAACTTACAGGACTTATCAGTCAAATCAGTCATCCAGTGTTGTCATATTGTCCTCTTTAGTAAGTATGTAGACATGTTGAAAAGTTTATTGGTAAAACTGTATATATGAACCCCAATCATTAATGATAAATTAAAGAGTTTTAAGGAGGGTTTAAGGAGGTTATATCCTAAAGTCCCACAATTTTACGATCCCTTTTGAGGAACAACTTATCAGCGGTGGGGATGAAGAACTCCCTTTTAACAGGAAAGAGTCCTTCAAGAGACCCAAGAGCTCGGGGAGGGGCAGCCATCCACCATGACTGGAAGAGTGTGATGGGGAAGAGAAGAGAAAAAATAGAGCCCCGAGACACGAGGCAGCAACATAAAAGACATTTTAAAAAACTAAGTTATTCGTCAGTCGTCAAGTTTTATGAGTCTATAAAAATCTTATTTTACCTACCACCATGTATGAGCCTAGCTCATCTTCCTGGCAGGAGATACATGGACAGATCTGGACTGTGACCAAAGAAAGGGAAGGAGGCCCAGATACAGTCGCTTAGATCTCTTGAAGCAGTTATTTGATAGGAATGCAGATACATAGTGATGTAAACACATTAAAAAGAAATGTCACCAGCCTTTCTTTAATAGACAAAGCAAGTTAGAAGGGTTTTTATTGATTAATTAGTTTATTCAGCCAGATTTTTTGATACTCAGGTTATTGTTTAAAGTATTAATAAATAAAAAGTAGGAGACAAACAACCTTGAGCTTTTTTACAGTTTAATTATCACGTGATTTAAAATTATTAATGTATTTTTAATTGTAATATTTTTTTACTGAGTAATATCAACATTATCTAGAAAACAGTGCTTTTGAAAGAAGTGCTAATATAATCTCAGTGCACCTCTACCCCAGTTATTACGGCACTTAATCTGTAAGGAGTGGATATCACCCCTGCCTCGTGTTCACGGCTGTGAGTTTGTGTGTGCGTGTGCCTCGCTCATCATGCTGCTCTCCAGCATTTACACAGTTCATTCACACTTCGCTGAAGGCACTCATTACGCTTCATACCCCCCCAGCCCCCCGCCACATGTTCTGCTGAGTCAGCAAAACATAATCTGTCCATCTGCTGCCAGAGGAGGAAGCCGCTGGATTCTGGGTTGATTACAGGTCACGGGAAACTTTTTTGCCCTTTTGTACTTCACAGTTCTTCTGTTCAGTGTGACAGTCAGCCATCATCCAGTGCACCAATGCACATGTAACAAGCAGATTTGCTTGAAAAAAGACACGAACAATAAATAAAATATCTATATCTCTATAACACCTTCATCTCATACAGATATTCAGTAGATACTATTGTGAGATTAGTCTGCTCGAAGGCAAATAGAAGAGATTAAATTATACTGTTAATCTGTAGTGTGGTGTAGAAAATCTTAACTAGTAACCGTGCTGATCCAAGCTGCAAACACAAAGGTTCTCCAACACACACACATTCAAACACACACTCGGCCTCTCCCACAGAGGATTAAGGCCAGGTTGGCCTACTGAGACAGGCTGCCAGAGATTCCATCCTCCATCCTAAATGGATGGTGACATTCCGATGTGAGTGGCGCTCCACGGAGGCATGATGGGTGACCCAGATTGGGGTGGGGTTGGAAGGGGGATGAGGTGCAGACAGGGAGGGAAATGTGGTGGGATTAGAGCTTGGGTGGTGTGATGAGATGCTGGGGGTGGAAGGTAGAGAGGAGCGCAGCAGGGGGTCATGAGAGCGAGAGACGATGACAGTAAAAGAGGAAAGAAAGACGAAGAAGAGAAACCCGCTCATGTCCAATTAGCCTCAGGCCTGCTGCCACACCTTCTCTTCTTCTTCTCTGTGAGCGATCACGCTGGCACGTTTAATTTAAGGCATCAAACTCGAGATGTGATGGAATTTGACAGATCACTTTTGACTCCTAGTGCTGTTGAGCTAACCCTCTAAGCATTAGAAAAATGTGATGGTCCTTATGCTGTGCTATTGCTGTTAGGATTGTATCTAAAAATATCTAAAAATATAAAGATCAAACTTCATTTTGTTGTACTTTGTCTGTTTAACCCTGCAGAGTGTATTTCTTAAAGTCTGTTGTGTCTTAAAAGAGTGGGATTGCTGTGGGAAACATGGGAGGAAAACAGTTATAGGGCTTTTCATCACTGCAGAATACGCCTCATTTAATCTTCTAATTTTTCGGTGTTGTGGTTGGAAAATAGCCACTGCAGACTTTATCCCTTTCTAACACAGTAAGACTGGTAAACAACCAAGGGGAACCGGTGTGAGAGGGCAATGTCGAATCATGTTAAGTGCACGAGGATGACAGGGTATGCCTGGAAAGCAAGGTCTGGAGAGTTGGCAAAGCCAAACAACAGAAAAAAGTAGACAATTTGGCGTGACTTCAGTATAAAGTGTTACTTAAGTCCAAAGGTCACAGAATAAATTAAGTATAATTCTAATCTGGGGATTTAAAAAATCAGAATTTGTTTGTTTATACACTCACCAAACACCATATTAAGACCATATTAAAGAAATAGCATCACAGAGTTGTTGTTTCCAACTACTCATCCATGATGAGAATCTCCAACTCTACCACATCCCAAAGGTGCTCTACCGGACTGAGATCTGCTGACTGCATAGGCCATTTGAGTACAGTGAACTCAGTGAACTTTCTGACACCTGATGGGTGTGTTATGGGTACACTGTGGACATAAATGGATGGACATAGTCAGCAACAATACTCAGGTAGGGTTTGGTAATTAAAGGATGCTCAGTTGGTACTAAGGAGGCCAAAAGGTGCCAAGAAAATATCCACCACATCATTACACCACCAGCCGGAATCGTGATAAGGCAGGATCGATCCATGCTTTTATGTTGTTTAAATCAAGTTACATCTGAATCTCACAAAAATTGAGACTCACCGGACCAGGCAACAATTTTCCAATCTTCTGTTGTGTAGTTTTGGCAAACCTGTGTGAACTGTAGCCTCAGTTTCCTGCTTTTAGCTGACAGGAGTGGCACCCAGTGTGGTCTTCTTGAGATGCTCTTCTGCATACCTTGGTTGTAATTCTGAGTATTTGAGTTACTGTTACCATCCTATCAGTTCAAAGCAGTCTGGCTATTCTCCTCAGGATATTTACTCTTTCATACCATTCTCTATAAACTGTAGAGATCACCTTTGAATGGAGGATGCAGAAATGAGAACAAATCACCTTTCTTCCTCATTCTGATGTTCAGTTTAAACTTCAGCAGGTCGTCCTGACCATGTCTGGATGCTGTTTAGAAGCACACCAATCCACACGCGTTTCTTGAATGTCTTTGCTGTAATTTTATTTATCAGTATCCTTCAGGAGTATGGAAAAAATACATGTTCTGCTCCTAAGGTCAATGTGTAATCTAATAATACTGCAAACAGGCAGTACTCTTTAATTGAAGATTTTAATTGGCCCAAAACTCTGTAAATTAAACTGTTTTTTACTCAATGTCTTTATTTAAACAGCCAGGGTTTATGGCATCCTTTGCAGGGATAACGTGTGAATGCCAAGTGTGGCACAATATTGCTGAAAAAGAAGCTAAAAGCAGGTCAGAGCGGTTCTGAACCACCATGAGCACCATGTGCCAGCGCACCAGTTTTCTTCCTTAGCAACAGCTGGGACTAGACTGAGCCCTGGGCTGAGATTTTTCAGTCTCAGACAGTTTGGCCTAGTATCTTTGAGTGTCAGTAGGTCTTCCTCCTCCTCCTTCTTCATCTCTCTCTCTCCCTCTCTGTCTGAGCCTCACACTGCAGCAGACATTAGCCCCGATCACTGCGGGCCTGTCATCATGCGACGCTGCAGGGTGGGAAAGGAGACAGGAAAGGAGTGAGGATGGGGCGACACCATCGCTGGCGTGATGGTTATTTTTATTGCATAGTTTGGGGGTGTAATAGATGTATTAACATTCTGCTGAGAGTCTGACTGACCGACCCATCCACCCGCCTGCCTGCATGAAGATTGTGCCTCAGAAGGGAGACGAAGAAGAAAGGAGTCTTCTTGATGGTTTGTTATGATGAAATTATTTGCAGCTGCTTGTTGATAATGATCCTGTTTAGGGAGGCTGGCAGACACGGGAGGCAACATTATGTGTTTGCTCTGGAGGGTAAAACATAGCTTTAAGTGAGGCTGCGTGCTTGATTAAAACGTAGATACTTCAGCAGCACGTACTTGAATGTAACAAAGCTTTTTGTTATTGTAATTGGTGGAAATGTGCTCGTTGTGTTATATTCCGAGATTTGTGTGCATACTGAGCACTTGTTTGCTACTGAATAGGGTGAGCCTGTCAAACCCATCTGCTGGACGCCCCCCCCCCCCCCACCTACCCTTAAGGCCCGTTGTGGTTGCCATGGTAACAGCCTCCTTATGGGATATCAAGGGTGTGTTCAACCACGGTGTCATAGCCTCTCTGCAGCAGAGTGTCACATATTTTGGATTAAAAATTGAGAGAATTTGTTTGTTTTTTACTAATCACCGGCTTTTTTTCCCATCCCTGCACTCTGTGGGGCGGGGGGAGGCAGGGGGGTTAATCCAAATAATCGTACAATGAAGGCATGTATTTTATCAGGCGGTGTTGCCATATACACCTTTATGATAAAAGCAAGACCAAACAAAGAAACTAATGAATCGTGACCAATGAGATGCACATATTCTCCCTCCTGTCTCAGCACGTGGATGCTGAGACAAAGGCCGGCCGGTAAAGGATCAGCGTAGCACACTGCTCCCTCTAGTGGCCAATTCTGTAAACTTCACCATGCAGGGGGTTTTCTCCCTCTTATTGTTGCAGCAAAGACTCATCTCTACCAAGACTCATCTGTTTTTTATTATTATTATTATTTCCCCCCTAACATTGTCTTTTCTCCCGCCCCTCACCCTTAGACACAACAGGTGACCCTTCCCCTCCCCGGTTTCCCAGCAGGCAGGCATGGCAGACGGTCAGCAGCCAGAGGAGCACTGGGCCTCCAACGGCCAGGAGAATGGCGAGAATGGCTACTCTGCCTACAGCTCGGCCTATAGAGAGAATGGATACCACGGGGGCGGGGCGGCTGCGCATCCTGGGACGTCAGGTAGGCGCGTGGTGTGTTTGCGAGCGTGTGCAAAAGCATGTGCATGCAAAGTTGTATCAATGGCATTGATTGGACTGCCTGCACACACCACCAGATGGGTCTACAGCTGTGAGGATTGTGATTGGCTCCATCATGCTGGGCAAGAGCAGTCAATCCCATGAAGGCACTTGAACAAATCAAAGTGTTTTGATTGAATGAGTGCTGAACATGGACAGTCTGCTGTAGCTGTGTTAACAAAGGCAGAAGGACATTGGGGTGGTCTGTGAAGGTACAGTGATGGCTCTCTGGTGGGTGTAAAATTGGTGTTTCTTATTCGGTGTTAAGTGGAAGAATTAGCTCAACTCGTCTGACAAAGTAGAATTACAATTAAATTTAAGAGCGCAGTGGACCGGATTGAGATTGAGCACAAAAGTTAACAAATAGCAAAAAATGAAAGTAGCCAAAAAGGAAAAAAAGTTATCAAAAAAGTTATGACTCTAAACTTACTAGGCTATAGATAAACTGTCTCGAAAAGTTATAATCATCATCATCAATCATCAAATGCACAAAACTGGAGGGTTAAATTATTATATAATTGCAGTATATAATTATACTGTGAAAAAGTCTTCAGCCAGCCTCTTTTCTTCATATTTTACTAGGAGAATGGGAAATAGGTGCAGTGATTTATTGAAATGTTCAAACATCCATGGAAATGCAGTAAAGTTTCTAATGAGCTTGAAAGTCGTTATTTGGTGTGAACAGCTTTATTCTTCAGCTTTATTCTTTTCTAACGAGGTATGATTTTGGCAGTGAGTTTAAGATCATTGTCATGCTGAAAATGAAGCTCTTGACAATCGACTGCTTCAATGATGTTAAGTTCCAGGCTGTGAAGAGGCCAGTCAATCAAACAATGAAACAATCGTTTCCAGATTGTATTGCACAGTCAAAATCTGATGCTACTTTTCTGTGTCTACATTTTGACAAGACTTCCAACACCACTGGCTGACATGCAGCTCAAACCATGACAGAGCCTCCACCGTGTTTCACAGATGGCTGTAGACGGCTGTCACTCTTGTACCTCTCTACTGACCTCCTCCATACATAGTCAATAGTTTTTGGTTTTGGTTTTTTAAGCCTGATACTTCTTGTTTTGTCCAGTTTCTTCAATTATTTTTAAGGACACACTGCACACCATGATGAGATATTCAAAGTTTTTAAAATCTTTTCAAAATATCTTTGGGAATCACATTGTTGGTGCAAAAATACTATTTTATGTGAAACTGTGTTATCTTTGGTATTTTTCAGAGATTCAACTAAAGAAATGAGAACAAATTATGTGTTTTTATGACAGGCTGCTAGTAACAAAGTGTCTAAAGATACAATTTAAAATTGGCTCTTTGCCAAGTTGTCTGTTATATGTAGACACAATACAACTGGTAAATTCCTTAAGTGTTTTATGCTTGAATGATTCACAGGTCAGTGTAAGTGGCTAGCAAACAAAAACATTCCTCCTTAAAATGGTCAGGTACAACGGCTGGACTGAAAATGAGTGGAAAAAGCAGCCAATGTCCAACTAATCACTTGAAAGTCCTTCAGAAAACCTGGAGAACTATTGTTCAAGAGCCCTTTAAAAATAAAAATTAAGTCTGGCTCCATTCGAAGCAAAATATAAAGAAACAAGGGGTGGCTTTAAGACTTTTGCAAAGCACTATACATTGTTTAAAGTGTCTATTCTCAACCAAATTAGTTGCCTGCTAAAAAAAAAAGGGAAAAAAAGACAACATTAAAGAGACAGCATTATATCTACATGGAAACAGCATCAAGATCCACTTCTCTACTGTCCAGTGACTGCATGATATCAGGGTTCCAGCAGTGTTTGCGGCCAATAAAGCGTTTAAATTGTTTACTAAAAGCATTCATAGAAAGTTGAGCTGAATAAAAACAATACCAAGAAAACTGAATGAATAAACCCTTAAAACAGGCAGAGAAAAACTGGGCAAGAAATACCTCAAGCTTGTAATTTAGATAATGCAGTGCTACAACACCATGTTAGAATTTAAATGAGAACCAACGATATTTATGCAACTGTCTAACAAGTACATTTGGAAAGTTTATGATGTGTTGATCTTGGGTGTATTCTGCCTTATAAAGCTTAATAAAATGTTTAAAAAAAAGAGTTTCTCTGCATCATTTGGGTAAATTAGTGAGTCTGTTTGCATTTATCCTCAATGGGCAGCAAACAAAAGGCCCAACTTATTAAATCTCAGAGAAAGCGTGCAGTCTTGTGCTGAGCACTTACCATTCATGAAGCACAGACAACCTGCCAAGCTCTGAATTCAAAGGGAGAACTCACAAAGAGATAAAGTTAGCAGAGTGAATCGTCTTCATTTCCTTCCTCCCATCCATGTCTTGTCTTCCCGGTGTGTCTCTCTGTCTCGCTCTCTCTCTCTCTCTCTCTCTCTCTCTCCCTTCGCAGTGGATGACTCAGCCAATTTGCCTCCCTCCCCTCCCCCCTCTCCATCCGCTGAGCAGATTGGGCCCGTGGCACAAGGTACACCTATACACACTTAAAGCCAATCCAGGCTATCCAGGTTGACGGTGTGAATGGCTGTGAGAGTGGCACAAATGTCTCTAAAAGACACCCAAACACACTTGTCCCTAGGATTTAAAGACAGGGCACCCTCTTCCTCCTCTCTCGCTTTCCTTTTCCCCCTACCGTTTAATTTCACGGTGCTCTGTCTGCATGCCAGCTGATCGTCATATCACCTTTAAGGAGTTTGGAGCATGCATAGCATGCCGCCCTGTCCTGTCCACACTCCTGCATTGGTTTTAAAACACATAACAGTTAGTTGAGTCGTCAACCCTGCACACAAGGACTAGGCAATACAAACACTCTTCCTCCATTCAGGCAATGGTACATTACCAGCCACTGGAGTCCTTCATTTCATTAGTCTGCTTTCCACCCCTCAGCATCTCCTCTGTTGTTCCCTAGCTCACTCTGTGTATTGATTTTTTCCAAGTCTGACTTTCAGCTCTTTAACATATCTGTGTGTTTCTTCTTGACATGTGGCATGCAATTACAAAAGTGTAGCGTTGTATAGTCTCACTGCATGGTTTAGGGTTAGTTTCTGTACTCAGTGTCTGAAATTTAGATCTGTGGTGCAAAATAATAATAATCATAATAATGAGATATGCTCATAGACCGTATTAAAAAGATTGAAATAGCCACTTTGACAGCTGGTTTGTGAAGTACTGCTTTTTTTCAGTCATTGCCATCTTAGCTTTTTGAAACCTGAGGTGGGAGAGAATGAATCTGACTCTGAACCACAACGTAGGCCCCGCGCTTAATCGTACACTGATTTCATGTAATGTTGACTTTAAATGGCTTTTCTACTCAATAAGAATTGAAGCTAGTACATGAGACGCCACACTCTTCAGGAAAATGTCTGTTGAGGTTGTAAAAGACGTGACAAATAAGGTTGTTATTGTTCCATCTGCTAGACGAGTCGCCCCCTTCTGGCCAACAGGTTTAAAGTTATACTATCTAAAATTTTTACCGCTAGATCTCAGTAAATTGTAGATTGCAATCAAGGATTGATATAGGACAAACATGTTTTAGTCATCAAAGACAGATAAAAAATATTAAAATTAGACTGTACCCCATAACCGACGAGGCTAGTCAACATGTTTCTGTGTAAGAAGTGCAATGTTGTACACACTATATTTTAAGATACCTGAATAATATCAACACTTAGCAATAAATAAGGAAAAAGAAGGAAATTTAATACAGTCAATTAACAATCAGTTAAATATTTTGTAGTCACCTCAAAAGCTTTGGCCACTGTTCATCTGTAGTAAGTGTTCTCAGACAGCAAAAGCAACTCCGGACCAGATCGCCCCATGGTGTAAGCTGTTAGGCCACTGTTTACCTCAGCTGTCAATGCTGGGTGAGAGGCATCGCACTTTATTTACTTTGAAGGAGGCTGTAAAACTTTGTGAAAGGAGTTCAATACAGGTCAGTGAATCAGTGAAGCTCATTTCTCTCCAATGACAGTGATACTGACGTCAGTTATTGAGGATATCCTGAAATTTTATGTTAGTGAGTGCTGCTGTTAGCCTCACTTAGCTGCTATTAGCCTCTGTTACCTGCTGTTAGTGAAACTTTCTTTGAAGTGAATGTAACATTGTTGGACTCAGACACTTAGTGGATAAACTCTCATACCATGTAAGAACCTAATCAAACTGTTTATCAGGAGGAAAGTGTGAGTTTTATGTATTTTAAGCCTAACATTGGCTGGCATAACATTAGCCTATAACCAGCTGTTGTTATTTTTAGCCAGCTCATTGTCAGGTGTGGCCACATATGTAAACCGTTCTTCCTAGCAACTGCATTCAAGATGGCAGGGTGACAAGGCAGCTTCCACAAACCAGCACCCGCTCATATGTACTTTTAATAGCTTAATAATAACTTATCTATGTATATTTATCAGTACAATATCCCTTTTTTATATTAAATAACCTCAAAATACAAATACTGACTTAACTTTAAGGCACTTTTCCGACACAGAGGCTATGCCCATCTTTTACGTACAGTCTATGAATAAAAAGACAGCTGGCTTAGAGCTTTATTCAGGATTAATAAACTGTTATATACTATTGTAGTAAGATGCTGTAACCGCTTCTACATCTAGTATGCAAACCGTTAAATATTATGTATTTAATCATAAAGACCAAGCTAGAAGTCATGTCGATTGCATCCCATGCATCTCCATCAGAGCTGAAAGTGTCTTGTAAACCATGTAATCCCAGTTTTGTCATCCTCCATGTCTCATCTATGCGTCTTCCTTCCCTGCCCAAAGATGATAAAGTAGAGGTTGTCAGTCAACAGCAGGATGAGAAGGAGGAGGCTCCAGAGGAGCTCAACAGTCACCAAGAGGATGTGACATATGAGCAGCCAAGAGATTTGCTCTTAGAACAAACAGATTATTTAACAGAGCCCCAGGCTTTGGGCTGCCAGCAAGCCCAGACCCCTGAGGCCCTCAATGGAGGAAGTCATCAAGGTGATCACAACCCATCACAAAAAGGTGTGTGTGGTTTTCTGTGTGTGCATACAGTTTGTGTGAGGGTACAGCGTGAGTGTACGTCTGCCCGTAACCTATTTTGCATGCTCCTCTTGTGTTCTGTAGCGGGTTCAAAAACTCTTAATGAACTGTAATGCAACTGAGGCTTTGCTGCCAGCCTTCCTGCAGCTTTGTTGCTCTGAAATCCTTAAGCTTCTGCTTCAATACCTGAAGTTGCAAAATGACGTGGCAGCATTTTGAGTTTGTGCTTTTTCATCCAAAACATTACCATTTGCTTTCCATCGGAGCGACATCAGAACGCCCGATCAACCATATTACAGTTGATCATTTCTGCACCTTTGTATTGCCAGCTACATTGCAAATGCAAATATCATTGTCTAAACTGTAAAGCCTTGTAGATGTAATTGTTGCTAGAATTATTGCTCTTTATATTTTTTATGTGGGTTTTGCTGGAATATTTGTGTGTAAAGCAGCTGTTTCTGGGAGTACCCACCTGTATGGGTGCCTCACAAATCAGTCCTGAATGTATTTTGAGTCTGTTGTATCACTGCTTTCAGTTTCACTGTTGTTTTCATTTCATCTCAAAGCAAAAGTCAATTTCCTATTGTTGCTAAAAACACACTTAGGATATTAAGATTCACCCTCATTGCTCATCACTATTGTGAAACTTAATAAAGATTATATTGCAAATATTATTTTTATAATTTGTGCGCTTTAACGATTCATTCATATCCACAGTATGCCAATGTTTGCAGTAGAAATTGCAGTAACACCATTTATACATCAAATAAAAGTAACTTATTTTGATCACCATGTTGATGACCATATTTTATAAATCCTCCTGTATTGCAATAGGAATTCAGTGTGTTCGGGTATCATTTTCTTCTTGTCATCTAACATCATGCAACTCATTCCTTCATTCCAGTTCTGCACGCTATATTAGGTGCTGTGACCCCCCCCCCCCCCTGTGCTGTTGTGGCCTGCCACAAAATACACTGTGCTGTGTGTATTGCTTGATGGAGAGCTACTGTATCTATGTGCAGACGGCGCCGGCTTGACTGTATTGGCTAGCTTTTGTGGATGCTGCAAGCAAAGCTTTTAGCTAACATGACCCAACACAAAGTTGTACAGTATCCTTCAAACTCGCAGCCCAGCCAGAAGAGAGAGTCAGTAAACCATCTTGTGAGTCCACTATGAAGGAAGATGAACCGTCGCCACCTGAGAAACAAAGAGCAAAAGCAGAAGGAGAAGAACCTGCCTCGACTGACCCTCCCCTTCTTTCTGATAGAGAGAAACCTCTCCCCTGTACTTCCTCAACAGAGCAGGGTAATCAAGACAGAGAGGGTGGGAAAGAAGAGGTCACTGACAGCAAAATACTTTCAGAGTGTAAAGAAAAAGAAGCAAAAGAAGTTGTTGTGACAGAGGCCTCATCAGAACTTATGGCAGAAGAAAAAGAAGAAGCAGGAATTATCTTACCAAGTGAGTCAGGGTCAAATATGAATGAAAGCAAGGAAAAAACAGATGTTTTTGAGGCGGTCAATAAGGAGGACCAGCATGGTGCAAATAACTGTAGATTGCATGACACACCACTGGTCACTGACATTCAAAAAACAGACCTGTTGCAAGAAACTCTGACGTCAAGTCCAGAACTTGGCAGATCAGATGTTTTTGTAGAGCACGTGTCAGGATCAAAAACCTACTTTGACACATCCATGGAGGGTCGAGAAGAAGAGTCGCCACAAACCCAGAGCTATTATGAGCTCAGCACAACGGCAGAGACAAAATTAAGTGGAGATGATGAAAGCATTGTGCAGAATATGGAGAAACAACAAGAGCAAAAGGTCAAGACATCTTCTGGTAAACTGGGACTGGAACAAAGAAGTCTTTCCTTGAACATTACTGTTGGGTCTTCAGCCGGACAGACGGTGAAGGAAGAGAAATCAAGGATCTTCATGGGAAGCTTGTATCCAATCAGTGGAAGCTATGATGAATCAGAGGTTTATCCGTCAACTCCATCTGTGGTGAGCCATCCACCTACGTTTCCTCCAGCTGTCTCCATTACTCCGACTAACACTGAAACACCTGAAAATATCCCCACCGTGGCAGATGAGCCCTTACCTTCTGATAAGCACACAGATAGTTCTAAACAATCAGGAAGCCTCTCTGAGATGTTGGACCTGGCTGGTGCCCTACCTCGTCCATCCCTGGAGAGGATGGAGGTTGACTACATGAGAAGAAAGTCAGTGCCCGCCAATGTATCTGCCCTTGTGGGAAGTTCTTTAGCCAAGCTTGCCTTGACAGGTCAAGCCCCAAGTGTTGTCTCACAAGAAAACCAGCTGGAGGAGGTGGGCTACTGTGTCTTCAGTGAGTATTCAGGGCCCATGCCTTCTCCCGCTGATGTACCCAGTCCCGGGGATTCTCCACACCAGCGTTTCCCTTCTGTAGAGGGGGAAGCAGAGGAGGATCTAGGGGATTTGGAAGCAAAAGATGTTTCAAAAGGAATACAACAACAAGATCACAAAGAGGTTACCCCTGTGATCTCTCAAATACCAGTGGTAGAAAAGAAAGACTCACCAGTAAAGTCTACCCTGATCCTTGAAAAAGCTGTAACCAGTGGAATAAAACCGGATCGGCTAAGAATCCCAATGACTACCTCGAAAGACAGACTGAGTGAATTTCGTTTGGAGACTGGGTTGCCAGGGGACATAAAGATTCAAGCTATCCCTGAGGTAGATGTTGAAAAAGACCCATCAAGAGAGGCTTCACCTATCCCACCAGACAGTTCGTTTACTTTCACTCCCACAGAAACTGGAACCAAGGTTCCTCCAACTCCAACAACTCCCAAGTCCCCAGATGACACATCATCAGAAACCCAAACTGCAGGAGAGAAAGCACAGAAAGATGACCCATCAGAGCTAAAAGCATCTGAAAATGTTGATAATAAACAGTCAGAGTTAGACAAAGAAAATCTGAAGCCTGAGCAAAAAGAATCTGAAGAAAGAAGTGATGAACCAGAAATGCCAAACAAAGACTTGGCTTCAGGATTATCTCAGTCTTTAGAAGAGAGCACAGACAAAGCTAAGACAATCCAAAGTGGGCAACAGACCTCAAACACTGCTCAGGATTTAATTACTACAAAGCACACAGATGAGAAAAATGACCAAAACCAGCTGCAAAAAAGGAGTCTGGTGAAAGGCTCACCGAAGCTTCAAATATCTTCTCCGATCATCATTATCCCTCAAGCACAAGTAGATGAAGAAGCAGAGGAGGAAGATGATATTGAGATTGCAGAGGAGCCTCAAGAGATAATGGAAGAAGCCCAAGAGCCGGATGAAACAAGGAAGGATCAAACTGGAGAAGCTGGGAAGGAAGAGCAAAAGACAGAACAAGTGAGACTGATGGTGGGTGACCAGATGTTGGAAGAAGATCCGAAGTCTGGAGCAGAAGAATGGAGTCATAGCGCCCAAAACAGTGACGAACCGGCAACAGACAGTTCGCACTTGTCTCCCTGCTCTGACCATGAGCTGACACAGCAAATAGAGGAAGGAGGCAGAGAAGACATGGAGGCAGATAAAATAGAAGAGGACTTAGATAAGGTGAAAGGGAAGACAGACGAGTACGAAGGGGTGAAGAAAGAGGAAACAAAGGAGGAAAAGGAAGGAACGGAAGATCATAAAATGATAGAAGAAGGGGATGGAAAGAAGATGAGGAAGGTGGAGGAGGAGACCTCGGATGTTCTTAGCCTGACCGATCAAGCACCTAACGATGAAACCACCATGGACGTGTCCGTCCTAGATACAGACAGTGGCTGGATGGATTCACAAGGTACCCAGAGTAAACCTGTTAATAAATCAGTTGTTTAAAAAAAGATTAAAAGCCTTTAAATGTTTATTTAGTTAAATAATTTTTGGTTTAAAAACTTGCTAGCACCAGAAAACTTGTTTGGAAATGTGTCTTTTGTGCTAAGCTAGCTCCTAGCTAGCAAGGAGCGTGGAGAATTAGCCCTCTGTTGATCCTTCTCCACTGCAGATGATGACAAAAGTATTATGACTGAGCAAATCGAAGCCCTTCCTCAGCCCCAGAGCTCGACCAGTAAGCCTGTGGTGGTGGACAGACCCGCTAAACGGGGCCCCGGCAGATCAAGGGCCACCACTGAGTCTAAAGTATCCCGCAAAGTTCTGAGCCACCATCCACCAAGAGAGGAGATAAAGAAGAAAAAAGGTTCCAATTCTGTATTTACGCCTGAAATTTATAATCCTTGTCATCTAACCGAGGTTTGCATGTCAGTATAACCTTGTCTCTCCTCTCTGCTAGTAGGCATCAGGAGGGCTGACCAGAGTAAGGTGTCAGCCCTCCAAAGTCGTTCCCCGTCTCGAAAGGGTGTAGCCAAAGCGGCGGCCAGACATCCTAGGCCTGCTCTGCTTCACGGCTCTGCTAGACGCAAGGCCACAGGTGAACACTTTTCACCCGGAGTCAGTGCCGTGGATAGAGAGAGAGTAACACCCAAATAATTAAAGCATTTTTTCAAATGTAAATCAGTTTTGGATATGTGGCGTTTGATGTCTTTGCTCTCTCTCTATTGATGGCTCATTGAGGAATCAAGCAAGGTGCAGTGTAGCTGGCAAACATCATGTGCTGCTGATTTATTTTTTAAAGTTCTGTCATGTCTGGTCTGCTTTGGGTTTCTTTTTCTGTTTTGTTTTTCTAAAAGCTTTAAACATGCTTTGTTTTTTCTCATTTGTCAAACATGGAGTATTTGTTCCCGCTCTGCTTCAAATTCATGCTTTTATTTTTTTCTGCTCAGTGATGATGTCGTTCATTGTGACTGGTATTGAATAACTCTGGTTTAACACTTGTGTGCGTGTGTATGTCTCCTGAAAATGGCCGCATGTTTGAAGGTTGTGTGTTCTGTCAACAAGCGAAGTGAGGGTGACGTGAAATGTTGTGATGCTTAACGTGTACAGAAGGTGCTTCTGTAATATGAATGTCCTCATATGTCCACTTTTTCACCTTGTATTCAGCAAATGTGCATTTGTGTGTGTCACACTGATGAACATGTTTGCTTCACAGGTGTGGAGCACCATCAGCCCCTCAGTGTGGCCCACCAGTCCAGGGAGAGGACCACTGTAAGTATAACAGTGAACGTTTTTTTTTTTTTTTTGTCTTTCAATTGAAATCCTCACAAAGTTAAGGTTATTCCAAGAATGTTTTCATCATCTCTCAGTAATGTTGATCCCTAAAAGACCGCTTTCTTCTTATTGGCTACCCCTCACCTGGATTCCCATGTGATTCCCATGTGTGCCTTTTTATTTTGGGGTTACTGCCTTCCTATAAGCTCAAATCATTCTGGCTATTCTCCTCTGACCTCTAACATCAACAAGGCATTTTTACCCGCTCGCTGGATATTTTCTCTTTTTCAGACCATTCTCTGTAAACACTACTGATGGTTGCTTGGAAAATTAGATCAAATCAGCAACCATGCCTCATTTAGAGTCACTTAAATCACTTTTCATCCCCATTCTGATGCCCAGTTTGAGCTTCAGCAGGTCGTTTTGATCATATCTACAGACCTAAATGCACTGAGTTGCTCCAATGTAATTTGCTGCTTTTGCATTAACAAACAGTTGAACAGTTCTATCTAACAAAGTGGCTGGTGAGTGTATTTTCTGTACGACTTTAGGCCATGGCGTCTTCATATTTTCTGTTTTGTTTTGGGGTTTCCTCTCTTTTTTTGCATGTCTGCTTTTCTCTCTCTCCGTAATCATTTTGTCTTGCATGCTTGCTTCTGTCCTTGTGTCAGTCTCGACAGAGAAAATCTGTGAGTATAGACATCAAAAGTGCAAAAATCTTTTACATTTTACCATTAAAAACACACTTATGATGTGCAGCAACAAGCGACACAGCTCATTCAAACGATTTCAGCCAAATTCTGTTTTGTGTTCCTTTCATTTCACCTTTCATTTCATTCCTAAAGATTATTAAATCAAACAGAAATAATAATAATCCAATGTTCATGTGGTTCATTTGGCATATTTATAAAGACAACAATGTTCTTAGATATGTTTGGTTAAATCAAAACACATACGTACACAGACAGTCTGTTTGTGTTTGACCCACAAATAAACACATTGCATTTTTACTCCATCCTGTCTCAACTTTTCATTTCTCCATCTGCTTGTCATGCCTGTCTTCCATCCTGAACATCTTCCACCTACCCTGCATGCCTTTCCTCCCTGTTGTCATGGTCACGGTCAAGAGCCCCACAAGGGCGGTTGTATTAAAGATGGCAGTGCAGCGTCGGGGGTTCGATCGCGAGCCCCCCCGGCCCGGCTCTGCCTGTAGCCTTAAACGGAGCCCCCTCGTACAGGCGGAGCTCTGCGAGGCCCGTCCCTCCTCCGCGTGCTCACGCCCATCACCTCTGTCTAAGAAATGGGTGGAGAAGGTAAAGTGAGGGTGGGGGATAAAAGCAAAGGTTGAGGGGTGGCTGTGACCAGCGTGTGCATGCCTCAGCCTGCATCTCAACTCTGCTGTGTGTCTGTTAATCCAGGAGAGAGCATACCGGAGCCCTGAGAAGAAGTCGTCCCTCCCCAGGCCGGCCAAGTCTCTGACACGCCACATCCCGGCTGCTGAACAAGAGGACAGCAGCACCCCCTCCAGGCCAACCTGTAAGAATCTCCACGGTCCAAAACCTTCAGATTGTTTGCTTCCCAGATTAATTGCTTCTTTACTCAGCCAGATTATTTGTATTATACTTTAACTCCCAACACCTTCCACCTGTTACCTGCTGTTTTACCCCTGATTTTCCCTTTTTATTCCCTTCTTCTGTAAAGCGTTCCGAACATCGGACACCAGGTCTGGAAGAGCCCCTAGTATGGCAGGTAGAACACCTAGTAGATCCTTTTAGACCTTTCACACCATCTTCATCGACATCTGTTTATTAGTTTATACTGTTTATTTATGCTTGTTTGCTTTAATAACTCTAAGATAAGGACTTATATTTTCCATAGAAGAGAGCATCATCCCTTCATAACTGCAGTAATACAGAGAAAACCCCAACGATCAGATGAACCCCTGTGAGAAAGGTTTTGGCAACAGTGGGAAGGAAAACTCTCTTTTAACAGGAAGAAACCTCAGGCAGAGCTTGGCTCAGGGAGGGACAGTAATCTGCACAAAAGTTTAGGGTCACTTGATTTTGAAAGAAAAGCATATTTGTTTTTGTCTAACAAACATGAACTGGATTGGAAATGTTGCAAATGGCAACAAATATCTCTGTTTCTGTCTCAGTGGCTAATGTTGTTTACCTCATGCAAGTTTAATGGGGCTGGAACATCAGAAAACTCTCATCCAAATGGTTAAAAATGCAATGAATCTGGCCTTTTGGGTGTCCGGAAAGAGGTTTTCATTCAACAGTGTGTACTACCCTTTTTATAAACAAGCACAATTCAGCTGTTCTGGGTATCATTTAATCAAACCGTCTGCACTTGTCTTATTGCCTGGTTTTGTACCAGGATCTCCTCTTTCTCCTTCTCCTCTGGTACAAAGCCATCTTGCCCTGTTCCAAGAAGGGTCGAAGATGTCCCCCTTTATAAGAGACTCGTCTTCTCGTCCACATGCATCGAGACAGTGTCCCATATTTTGAGTAGCTCTACTGTACAAAAGTAAATAGATATTTCCCCAAGAAATCCAAAGAGGGTAATCACACAGAACAGCAGCTGAAGTAATGTTTGATACAGGTGATCCTTAAGACCAGAAAAACTGCTTGTAAGAAGTGCCTTCCACAATGGGCCACTGGAACATGAGACTGATCAATTGACCTCATATGTTAGCACAACACTCTGCAGTTCTGTGCAAAAGTCTTGAGCCACCCCTCATTTCTTTATATTTTTACTTCCAAGGTGCCAGACTTTTTTGTAATTCTTTTAAAGTGCCCTTGAGCAATAGTCCTCCAGGCTTTCCTAAGCTCTTGGACATTAGACACACTTTTTATTTTTTCAAACGATGCCCTATGACATCACAATGATGCCATAAAGTTTTGCAAAATGACACACTGCATGAATATATCCAATATATATATATTAGGGGTGCAACAATACTCGTATCGATATTGAACCGTTCGATACAGTGCTTTCGGTTCGGTACGCATATGTATCGAACAATACAACATTTTTCATTTATTTTATCAACTTTTCTTCTGACGATGCTGTCTGTGTTGAGAGCTCAGTGGATCTGCGTTCGACTACTCCGCCTAGGCTGCACTGTCTAGCGCAGATCCACTGAGTGCAGCGCAAGCTAGCGAGACAGAAGTTAAGCTCGTTGCAACATGGCAACTGCCTCAATGCTACCCAAAATTGAACCTCCCCCACCCTCTTTCAGATCTGGCGTTTGGAACTATTTTGGTTTTCATGTGAAGTATGACCCTGATGGTAAGCGCGTCATGGTGGGAACTAGTGCGTTAGCGCAGTTAGCTCGTTAACGTGTTGACGCTGTCCAGCCCCACACACTGGGCGATCCGCGGTAACTCGTTAAGGGAGATTTGCGGCGTTATGGCGTTAATGTCATTTTAACAAGATTAACGCTGACAGCACTAGTGGGAACACAACGAATATGACTGCACATTTACGCCGACATCATCCTAGTGCAAAGACAAGTGGAAGCAGACAAAAACAACAAGCACGCATGCTACAAACTTTACCCGAGTCATTTAGACAGCCGTTAGCACATGATTCTCCTTATGGGGACCTGATATGTTTAATATGCTGCTGAGAGTATACCCCAGAAGAAGGGTATAGTATAGCTTTTATTTTGGAAAGAGCCATTTCTCTGTAATAAACTCTCTTTTCCAAAGATGAGGGATTTCTCGATCAGATAGATTTATATTTTTTTTTTATTATTTTGTTGTTTCAGCAACATTACATTTAAAAACTGTACTTTTGAGTTAAAATATATATTCATAATTTTAATAAATGACAAATTAAAAAAGCATGAACATTTTTTTGTATCGAAAAAATATCGAACCGTGACACCAAAGTATCGAACCGAACCGTGAATTTTGTGTATCGTTGGACCCCTAATAAATAAATAAATATATATATATATATATATATATATATATATATATCAATCACGTTTTTACAGCTTATAGAAGCCAATTTTAGCCAGTTCTGCTCCAATCATATGGGTGAGGGTGATAAAATGCACCATTTTAGTATGTTAGTGCTTCAAGGTCATAGTTCAAAGGTGACACAAATTGGGAAAAAGCTTTAGTTTCCATTGGAAACAGGTATTTATAAAGCGTGTCTAAATAGGCTTTATCCACCCTGCAGTTATCTTATCAGAAAAGCAGGTGTGGATCACAGCAACAGGTGTGTTCCTTGTTCTCATGTAGGATAAAATCTTATTGGTTCTTCCCCGGTAACACAGCAACAAGCCACCAGCAGCTAAATGAATTCAGCTGCCTGTGTTTGTGCTTTCAGGCTCCTCGGCAAACACTTGTGTGTGATCTTGGCTGTTTGCTTAGGTGAAAACTGAGCAGGTCTTTTTCAGTGCTGTGTTTCTCCTCCATCATCATCATCATCATAAGAAGCAGATGAAGGATCACTCCTTTCTATCCAATAGTTTGAAGGTTTTCTTTTCATTCCTCCTCCTTCATCTTCTCATTACTGCCCTCTCTTCTCTTAAGGTACAGACTCGGCGCGTTCCCGATCAGTCCACAGTGGTGCCTCCACCCCGGGCTCCTCCGCCGTCACACCCGGCACGCCCCCTAGCTACTCCTGCCGCACGCCCGGCTCGCGTACCCCGGGCAGCCACACGCCCAAGTCCTTCAGCGTCCTCCAGGAGAAGAAGGTGGCGGTGATCCGAACCCCACCCAAATCTCCATCTTCTGTCCAGCGGCAGCTGAAGGTCATCAATCAGCCTCTGCCTGACCTGAAGAATGTGAAGTCCAAGATCGGCTCCACCTCCAACATTAAGCATCAGCCGAAGGGCGGACAGGTAACAAGCAGTCCTGCGACACAGAGTGACTTTTGTCTTTGCAGCACACAGAAATACAGGAAGACATCTGCAGGTAGAAAAAGCACAGATTTCCATAGATTAATGATTTCTGTCCTTAGAAGTATTATGTGTGTACATAATTCTGCCACATGGGGGCAGTAAAGTACACATTTTAAAATAAAAAAAAGGCTACACAAGACTTTAAACTGCTAACCAATCACGATTTCACAGCTGTTTTTAACTTTAATTATTGTCAGTTCTTTGCATTATTTCCCTCAGTCAAAACATTTGACTATTTTTAAGAGATTTTTTAAATCATCCTTTTGTCTATTATCATGAGTCAGTATTACTGGATGCTCAGTGAGTGTCAGAGTGTAGAAAAATCTTAAACAGCTCCTGCAAACCAGTAAAAAATAGGCAGCTTTAAAAGGATGGGTTTTTTTCTCCTTTTTCTCTCTAGAGATGTCATAAAATGCTCAAATAATCTCCTCATGCTCTGCGTTTGCGCTCGCTCACTGTCTGGTGTGCCTCTAACCCACCGTCTGTGTGTCTGCTTCCCTCCGACTGTCCTCTGCCCTCTCCCTGTCCACCGTCATCTCCATCAGTCTGGATGAATCGTCATCAGCTGCATCCTTTCCCCTCTTCCTCTGTCTTCCTCCTCTTTCTTTCCCAACAATTTTCTCCCCAGTGACCTTCGGCTCTCCCAAAGTTTTTTTGTTTTGTTTTTGTAACATAAAGCCTTCCTCCTAAGAAAACACCGCCTCCAAGGAGCAGCCAGCCTGCAAAAGCATTTGCCCCTGAGGGAGCTGCTTTCGTCACTGTGCAGGATTTTCCCTTCCAGCTCTGGGTATTAATAATTTCAAGCGTGCAGAATTACCTATGGAGGAGTCACATCAAGGTCACAGCATAAAAATATATCATCTCTCTTCCTTTTATCCACCCTTGACTTTCAGAAAAAGATGCCTTTTAGGAACCTACGAGATAAAAATTTTAGAGGATCTCAAGGTGGCCAAGCTGTTAGAATAACTGAGAGATGTTCCTTTGCACTGAAGTACCTCACACATAAAATAACACATGGACTGCATGCAGATAGGAGACAGAAACCATCTCCTTGTTAATCTTTGGGGTGTAACTGATCATTTTAATGTCCCCACAGTGCTGCGTTGGTGAGGTCATTAATCCTGTGATATATGGAGGTGGAGTCGATTCACTGCCAGCTCTCCTTCCTTCTTTGGGGAGAAATGTGACAGAGGGACAGAAATTTTTAATGAGGCTCGGTGATGCACGGCTTAGCGGAGCAGCACAGGAGCGCAGACAGATATATACACCAGAAACATTAGAGGACCATTTTCTGTCTTTTCATATTAGCTTCTGCTCACAGAGAAGCTTTTCTTCCACACAAAATCAATCTATTTAGACTGAAGTCTACAGGAGTGTTTTTTATACTAGAATGACTCATGGGTCAGTGTTAAGTGGCTCATTCCTCTGAAAATGGTCCGGTACAAGGACTGGACTCAAAACTAAAGAAACACTTTAAGAGACCTAAAAACAGTAAATGTGGTATTTCTGTTTTCAGTATTGTGATTTTCCGAGTTGCAGTCGGCATATTTTCTGCAGTCTGTCTAATTTAGTGATTACATAATTATTTCATGTTTTTAAAATAAACCAAACAGGCTGTCATTGGGTTCAGTTCATTCGCTCTGTCATTGGTTGACCTTGCAGAAAGGCTGAAACCTCTGAGCTGAAACAGCCACAGAAGGAATGAGAAAGATAACCTCTAAACACAGCACATGTTGTTATACGTGAGAATAAATCAACATCAGAGTTGTCAGAAGAATCCAGGTCAGTTCAGTGGAGACTGAAGGAGGAGGCTGGTTCTCACAGCTCTCATGTGTTTTCCCTGAACCCCTTTTTCTCTTTTTCCTTTCTCTTTATTGTTTGTCTTCACTTTCTGAGTCTTTGAACTGCAGAACAGTCCCCCTTTTTATTATTTTATTTTATTTTTGCTGTACAAGCAACACAAAGAATGATGGACAAAGCAGAAACACTCTCACTGGTTGTGTTAAATCCAATTTATTACCGTTTACTGGGTTTTTACTAATGCAGGGGGAAAAATACGTTTTCTTGTTTTCTATTTGCAGATTTGATCCTCATCATATTTATAACATCTTGATCTTTTTATTGAGCATCAGTCTGAGCATCTCTCAGGAAAGAAACTCAATTTTTCAGTTTTTCTTACTCACAGTGAGGCTTAACTTGACCAGTGAGATTATTTCTGCCTCCAGGACAGCTCTGAGAATAACACAAATTTGTCCCCTGTAAAAGATCCTTGGAAGGTCATTTCTTGGGCGTGACTGCAGGCTCAGTTACAACATACGAGTCGAGCAGTTTGTAACACAGTTCTTACACCCCAAACAGTGTAAGAACTGTTTGGGGTTCTTACACCTTTTATCCTGGTCATTATAGACTGTATATAAAAGGCAGACTCTGAAACTGAAGCCAGTCTGCATTCCTTCTATTGACCAGCAGGGGGCGATTAGAAGGAAGTCAAATTGTAAAGAAACCTAGAAGACTATTGTCTATTATAAGTCTATTATAAGTCTATAGTGACAAAGGGACAAAGGGAGTGACACTAAAGTGGGAATTAAACATTTGCATCACTGCTATTCTCAGAGCTGTATACACCACCAGGAAGAAAAGCATTGTTAGTTCTAATGATGCAGGCCAACAGACCCCGACCCCTCACTGCACACTTATCTAAACGAGGCACATACAGTGTTTTCTTTTTTATTATTATTATTATTACCATAATTATCCGATTTTATTTTAGGTTCAAATTTTACACGAGAAGCTGGACTTCAGTCATGTTCAGCCAAAGTGTGGCTCCAAGGATAATCTGAAGCACTCGCCCAAAGGAGGCAATGTATGTACGCCTTTCTCTCTCTCTTTTTTCTCTCTTTCTCTTATTTCTCTTTCTCGTTTTTCTCAGCTGGGGCTGTCGTAGCACTCTGTCATGCTACTTTTATGTGTTCATGCGTCTGCCATCTGTCCGTCTGCCAATACGTTGTTTCGGACAAGCAAAAGAGAACTGGTTTATTTCCAAAGGTGTAGCACGCCCATGTTACTTTTTGTCAGTTAGCACTGTTTAGTGTTTAGTCTATAACAGGAAAGTTAGCATAGACTGGAAACTGGGGTGGAGGTGGGTTGCAAAGCAGCTTGCAGAGCTAGCTGTTGGTGGAAGATTTGATTTTTCTTTAATTTTTAAAAATTGTGGATGTTGCACACTGGGAAGTAAACTCTTTCGTGCGCTTCACGTTTGAGACTTGGTGCTAAACAGGACCTTGATTTCTGCATAGGCTTCAGCCCATTTCATGCAGTCTGAATTCAAGTGCACTCGAGTTAAATTGGGCATCGACAGACTGATGTAAACCTGGGACGCCTCTACAGGATTATTTTAAGCAGGAAAGTAGGAAGGGTTTTTTTTTATTAAGCCCCTCAACTCCACACCTGTGTGAGAGACCCTGTGTGTTCTGTTTGTTTGTTTTTTAAAAAAAAGAAAAAAGTCAACCTGTCATCCGCAGGTCATGATTCCAAGCGTTAAGCTGGACTTTAGCCACATTAAGTCTAAATGTGGCTCCCTGGACAAAATCCAGCACGCGGCAGGCGGGGGAAACGTGAGTGACTTAGCAGAAAATCATCTCATCCAAGATCTGTCGTTCTTGATAACACTTCACATTAAGATGTGTGTGAGCCGTCCTCGTGGAGTGTGTTCGTCTTCATCAGCTGTATTTTGTGTCTCAGAAACAAAAACATTTACAATTGTATAATCTTTGTGCATTCACCTGGGCCACAACATACAGTATGTCTGCATAGTGCATATATTTCATAACATAAACCAGTTCCCTCTGCAGCCTGCATGGCTGTCAGTTTCTCTTGTTTACAATGCTCGCACTAATTCACATCACCCATGGACAATAAAGTTTAATTGAAGCACCTGCTCCCCGTAGCGTCACACAGTAGCGCCCGTGTTCTGTGTTTGTTTGATGTCTGCACCGTCATTGCTTGCGTTCATGTTAACCTCCCCTCCAAGGATCTGACATCAGCCTCTCTGTGGCTCTTCTGTGGACTGCGGTTGATTGACTCACGCCACCTTTGTCTAGAGATTCATGTTATCTCACCATGTCCATTTTCTCTCTTTTTGAAACCTGTCGCTTTCATTTCATTGCATTTCATGCCTGTTATTTGTGGTTTATTCATATTCAAAGCATTTAAAGGTGAATTTGTGCAATGTGCCACTGCTCGCAGGTCCAAATCCAGACCAAGAAGATCGACCTGAGTCATGTCACCGCCAAATGTGGCTCCTTTTCCAACATCCACCACAGACCAGGTACTGTACAGCCACAGCTGGCCTTTTAGAAAAACTTAGAGAATTACATTAATTGTACAGTGTATTTAAGGGCCTTTTCTTAAAGGAATTCTGAGACTAGTTGTCATTACCACATCTTTAATTGTCCTTGTTGAAAGAAGTTACTCGTACTATAAACTTTTAAAAACATTGGTGATATATATTCTTTATGTATATCTCACTGTAATCCACAAAATCTCCATTTGAGCAAAAAATCCTTAGGCCCCCAATGGTTCTTATCTATATCTCAGACAATGACCATCATCATGTTGCCTAGCAACCACCTACCAACGAGTTAAAATGGCCCATTTGCAGCGTTTATGCACCTATGACTCCTTATAAAAGCTTCGTATCATTTTAATTTAGTGGCAACAACATCTTATTTATATCCACAGCAGTTGAATTATGCATGATAACTTATGATGTCTAAATGCTGCTTTGCAACTATCTAACAACACACTAAAATCGCAGACCAAACAATACTCCAGCATGCAACTAGTATATATGATGTATGAAAAAAGGAAGGTAACCTACTTGTACAAAGTATGTAAGGCTCTCTTCTTAAAGGAATGCTAAGACTAGTTGCTATTAGCTGATTTTGATTTGTCCTTATGGATATAAATGATTTTTGTGCCATTTAGAGCGTAACAAATGCTGTGTTTTATGGTAAATGTTGATATGGATCATTAAAACCTTCCAGTATTGATATATGTACCAATTCTCTTTTTGTATATCCACTGTAATCCATGAAACCTCCAGCTGAGCAAACAAACCCGGTCCCTGATTGTTCTTATCTATAGCACATCATCACATTGCCTAGCAACCACCGACCAGCAAGCTAAAATGGCCCATTTGTAGTATGCAACTAAAACTCCTTATAAAAGCATTGTATCGTTTTAATTTCAGGACTGTACGCTCTCATTTATATCCACAGGAGTTGGATTATGCATGGTATATACTAATGTCTTTATGTTGCCTAACAACCACCAAGCAACAAACTAAAATCCCAAACAATGCTGTAACATTTTTAAAAAAGGGAAACCAGCAAAGTACTCCATAACTAAATTTGATGAGTGTCTTAGACATTGACAACTCGTCGAGTACATCAGATCTGGATGCTAATTTTTTTTGTGCTATTATTTTCTTGATTTAGGAAATTTGAAGTCTTAAGAATTCCTCTTGGTAGAATTAAATGTTGCTGTCAATTCTGTGGGGAATTGTAGAGAAATACCGATGGAGTTTGTTGTCCAACTGATGTAGAACAAAGCACCAGGATTAGAGTTTCTTCTATTTTGGTAGTTTTTCACTGAAACGCTACAAATGTTTGTGCAGCACACATACTCCTCCACAAATAGCTGGTTTCTGGGCTGACTGAAGGTGGTTGGAAGGTTTTTTATCATGTTGCCCAATCCTATTAGGAACTTAATGTGAAGACGCTGCTTGATTCCACACAACTATCAGCTGTGCTGCTGCTCTGCTACATGTGCTGCAGGCAGCCCGGATGGAGTCAGAGCTGCTCTGCTGGACAAACTATGACGGTTTCTAAATGATCCCAAACGTCTTTTACCACATTACACAATTATAAGACGATTTAAGCCACTGTCACACAGCATAAAAATTAACATTTTACTCTTTTAGCAGTTGGAGAATGCAGTTGGTCACCATCCATTTTATAATAGAGACAGATCCACATATTGTTATTTTATATTACATGCTTGTCTTTAACTTACAGTGCAACACATAGTTCAGTGGCTGTGGGTTGCACAAAAGGAGTCAGAAATTCCACGTAGATCAACATAAAGATGTCAAACTGTTTGTCATATTTTTAAAAAAAACAAGGCCCAGTAACACCAGTCTTTGAGCGAAAGTCTGTTCTTGTCAAATTAGTTGCGATTTAGTAAAAACATATGTATTTCCTTTCATCGTAGCAATAATCTGATTGATATTTCTTAATTTCATCTGTCATCTGTCCACTTACAGCTTCAGTTTTGCCCCCATAATGTCACCATTTCAATGATATTTACAAGAAAGTGTCAAAGCAGGAAATTGAATATTGCATCCAGTCTTATATGGTACTATATAAACTGTATAAAGCAGGTCAAAGCTGGCACTTGTGCCTTTTTCAGGCTGTGCAGTGTGCAGACTGAGATTTTTTTTTGCCCTGAGCATTGCCTAGGAGAAGTGGTGTCCTGCAGGCGAGCGATTCCTCGTGGGTTTAACACTTCTCTTCTCCTCCTTGCTGTCCTGTTCCCAGGGGGAGGACATGTGCGTATCGAGAATGTGAAGCTGGACTTCAAAGAGAAGGCCCACGCCAAGGTCGGCTCTCTGGAGAACGCCAGCCACACTCCCGGAGGCGGGAACATCATGGTAAAAGGAAGCCTCTTTTTATACCAAATCTCACTGTCAGTTCACGTTAAAGAGGAAAAAGAGCGCTGACCTAAACCGTCTTCCTCTGCTCACCAGATCGAGAGCCACAAGCTGAATTTCCGGGATTCGGCCAAAGCTCGGGTGGACCACGGTGCGGAAATCATCGTCACCCACTCCCCCGGCATCGAGACGGGAGGCACCTCTCCTCGCCTGTCCTCCGCCGGCAGCATCAACCTCCTGGAGTCGCCCCAGCTCTCCACGCTGGCCCAGGATGTCACCGCTGCCCTGGCCAAGCAGGGCTTATGAGCCAGCTGCCTCTGCTTAGGAAAAATACAAATCCACACCATCACCCCTCCTTTTCCCATCGTTCCCATCACAAGCTTCCAGTGTTTAACGTAACCCCCACAGTTGTAGCTGGTTGACCGTCTCATCCAATCAACAATCCCTCCAGCCCTTCCAAGCGGGATTTAAAAAAACTGAATTCTTCATAAATCTTCATCGACACTCCCCGTCTGTCGGTCTGCTTTTTATCCTCTCATTCACTCAAACGTGGACTGTTCTGTTTTAGATAAGCTGAATGCCAAGGTTCAAGTGGTTCAAGAAGGTGGTTTTACGATTGTACAGTATTTTTCTTTGGTCCTTTTTCTGTTTATCTTTTCTTCTTTTTATTTGGTGGGTTGAAAAACACCAACACATTCCCACTCGCACGGGGCTAAAAATTTCAAGTTGGACCATGACGTCCATTCAGAATTTATACGGTACTGAATGCAAAATATAGCTACTAGACAGTAGGTGCTAGTCTTAAAGATAAGTGAGAGACTTAACTGACCTGCAAAAGAATGGCTGACGAGCATGTCTGCAAAAAAAACAAAAAAAGAAAAGCGTGTGACATGAACTTTTCTTTGTTGCATTTGTTGGATTTCCTGAATTGTGCTGAATTGTTGGACAAACGTGTTCTCTTGTTTTTCTTTTTATATATAAATATATAAAAAATATATGTCACTGTAGTTGGAAGTATTTACAGTTTTGTACGTTCCCTGTGGCTGCTCTGGCTTATTAGCATTTAAATGTGGATAACCATTGCAGCTCTGTCGAGTCGGGCGCTAAAAGGCTAGCTTTCCAATAGATTTTTGTGTTTTATTTTCTTCTCTCGTCAGCCGTCGGGCTGCGCCGCCCCTTCCACCCTCTCTTCTTTTTATTTTCTGGTTTTACATTAGCGCTGTGGTTTTTATTAGGCTACAACAATGCTGTTATGCTGGCATGGCAAATAAATGATAAATAAATTAGATCTATTTGGAGCGATCTTCGACTTTTCTGTGTGGGTGTAAAATGGCCCGGGTGCATTCTAGCATACAGGCCCCTGTGACCTTGCTCCTTTTGCAAAGACTGGGTTGTGTAGTGTATTTGAGTGGGTAAAAGCCCCGAAATTTGTTTTAAAAAGTGTTAAGTGTGAAGCTTTATATGAAAACATTCCATTTGAAAGAAGTTTTTGAACGTTTGCGGAGATGAAAAAGGTGAAGAATGGGAATAATACCCCACAAACCTGCAGCTTTTAGAATTTTTTTTAAAAAAAGAATAAAAAAATGTTCTAGCATATTCTCTGCTCACCATTATGAGACTCCTCCGCCCCCCCACCCACCTCCCCTCCTGATGTCACCTACCCTTCCAGTGTTTTTCTGTGCTTCCTATATCCCTCCCCTCCCCCTCTTTGCCTGTGTAAGTGTATTTAAAAAAAAAAAGATTTAAAAAAATTGTAGATGTGTGCACACTTTCCGGTGTTTGAGACGTACTGATGACAAAATGCTCCTACAGGATGATGGCAACAACAAAAATAAAGAAATAAAAGAAATGAAAAACTGGTTCATTCTAGTCTTGTGGATCAATTCTTTGAAAATACTCGTCTTTTTGTGAAAAACACGTCAACCTGCATGTTTGGCGTGCCTGTTTGGTTATCATCAGCACGTGTTTTGAAGGTTAAATAAAAATGTCATTATTATTCATTAAACAGGAGGCATTGCTGGCTTTACTGTAGTCATTTGAAGTTTGTATATTTGACAGACAAACGCTTTAAAACCTGTTATAATTTTCTATAGTTCTGCATAAAGTTGATAATGGTGGGTAAAACATAAGGCATGGGGGCCAGAATCGACCCAACAAACATCGGCCCTGTGGACAGCTTTGGGAAATGTGAAGGAGAGGATAAATTTTGGACTTTTGACTGTATTTTCACAGATTTTGCAGCTTTTCTTGCTGTTTAAACACCTCCACAGTCGTTCATACTGTACCAAAGAACAACAAATTAATTAAGTGATAGATAAACAATTAAATAACAGCAACCTTTCCCTTTTTTCATTACTACACACATTTTTTTTTACTTAATGAGTTTGTTAGTCTGGCAAAACAGTGATTTAAAAACAGACATTTTTCGTGAATTAACAAAAACTTTCAGTTTTATTATTATTACATAATTTTTTCTGTAATTTTAAACATTAATATGGTTTAGTTTATGCTCAACGAAGCGCGATGACAGATTTCTTTAGCTTACTAGAGAATCATTTCTTTTCTGAACGTTATAGTTGGACAAACGCAATTTTTGCAGACTTGCTTCTGTACACCACTGCAGCTTTTAATTCAAGAGGGTTAACAAAAATGTATGTATGAGTTAAGAATTACAGTCATTTTTGTACACTATCCCATTTTCAGAAGCTCTAAATCAATTAGACAATTGACTGACAGGCAGTTTGATGGCCAGATTAGGCCTGTTCCCTTCTTCCATGACAAATGAAGCAGATAAAATATCTAAAGTTGATTCCAATCCAGTTTCATAGCTTCTTACTTAAATATTAGAGTCAAAGAAATGTCAGCGCATGTGACAGAGGCCATCATTAGAGCTGAAAAGACCTATCAGATATATAGCAAAAAATGTAGGAGTGGACAAATCAGCTTTTTCTTTAGAGGAAGGAATGTTCTAGCACACGAAGACAATAAAGTGGATGTTAAAATAAATAAAATCAGCTTCACAACATTTCTCAAGAGAGAGACCAAGAGATGCCTTCAACAGCATGCACGCCACTGGTCACACACATGAATAAGACGGCCAGATTGCCAAAAAAAACATGTAAACAAGCCAAACAGCTATGGAAACACATTCTTGAGACAGATGAAACCAAGATGAACTTGCAGCAGAACGATGAGTAGAGCAAATTTTGAAGAAGGAAAGAAACAACCCATGATCTGAAGAATATCACATCATCCATCAAACATGGTGGAGGTCATGGTATGTTACGGGTATGTATGGCTGCCAGTGAAACTAGATCACTGGTGTTTACTGGTGATGGCTCTGCTGATAGAAGCAGCAGGATGAATTATGAAGTGTGTGGGGCTATCCTCTGTTCAGATTAGCCAAATGCTGCACAACTGATTGACCCAAAGCATCCTGTTAGAGTAATCCAAGAGTTTCTCCATGCAAAGATAGAGATATTTTTTAATGGCCAAGTCAGTCACCTGAGGACTTAATATAAAAATGACTGTGATTCCTGAACAGTTAATACAAATATTTTTGTTAAACCCCTTGAACAAAACCAGGACCAAATCAGTGTCTTTCTCCTGCAAATTATAGACTTCAATGCCTAGATGGTGACTAAACTCCGGTTTTCAGAGTAGCATGACCCAGACAGCCCTTCTTGCTGTTGCTAAGCGAGAAGAGGTGCTTATCTTGAATAACGTCTATGTAATAGCGCAATTCATTTAAACGTGGATGGCTGTTCCTGACCACCAACCAAACAGGATTGGCTGGTGGTCACCTTGGCCAATTAGATAAATGCTTCTGAGGAATGTGCAGGGAGGCTCATCTCATAGTAAGACATCTCACTTTGCTACTCTGAGAACTGGGGTTACGCAAGTAACCTAAAGTTTTTCTTCCCTACATGGTTAATGTTCCTTTTGTGTTCTTTTTCTGTCTTTTGTAAAGTTTGTAAACCCTGCTGGGTTTTAATGTTTATGGTTTTAGTGTTTGCAGTGTGAGGCACTGTTCAGATGCTGACTATCCATCTCCTGAGAACAGTTCTGGTCGTTCTTTTTCTTCTTTTACACGGAAACACCGCATACAAACAGCACTGCCATGTTAAAAAAAAAAAAACCCACAAAAACACGGTGCATTGTTCTGGATTTCGTCAACCTGTTAGATCCATGTTCGTCACCTGTCCAATAATGCAGACATTAGTTGGCCTGATGAGGATATTACTGCGCGGCATGGCCTCTTTAAACAGTGCGAATGTTTCGGGAAGTGACACCTGATTTGATTTTGCTGTGTTTTTATGACTCACAGCTTGGGCTATTATTAAACAACCTGTTGATATTTAAAGGGGTGGATTATGGCGCGTGTAGATGCACCAAGCGGATGCAGCGGTTTCAGTCGCTCCATGTGTTGATTGCGGGGAATCAGAGGAGGAGGAAAAGGCAGAGGGGGAGAACATCTGGCCCAGCTGCACACTGCGTCTTTAAAGCCCCGCTGCTGCTGCTGCTGCTGCTGATAAATTAGCTCTCCGATCAGCTGTCGCTGTCCAGGGAGGGAGGTGCTGATTTCGGAGCGCTCCTTCTTCCTCTCTCCTCCTCCTCCTCTCTCTCTCTCTCTCTCTCTCTCTCTCTCTCTCCTTTGCCGCCGACCGACCGATCGACACTTGCAGCCATTTTACGCAGGACTAACCCAATCATGTCGTGAAGAGGGAGGGAAAAGCTCGCTGGTCACCTGGGCAGAGCCAGCAGCCGCGCGTCCCGGTGATCGCACACAGGCAGGCGGCCACGCAGGGTCCGGCCAAAATGGTGAAGAGGAAAAGCCTGGATGAAAACGAACCGGAGTGCGGGAAGGGAATACCGTTCCCGATCCAGACCTTCCTGTGGAGGCAGACCAGGTTAGTGACATTGATAACAGGTGTTTGCCGTTGGTGAAAACGAGGCAGGGCTGACTGGGGTTTGTCACCGCGTCACACGTCAACATTATTTGATGAAGTGATTGAGAAACCCCGCCAGTGAGTGTCTGCTCACTGATTTGTGTTAAATAGAGGAAGATGGGGCTGTGGGTGCAGATTGTATGATGCCACACCTGTAAAATCTGCATAAAAAGTGGGCCACATAGACAAAATGGGGTGATTTACTAGCCTATAACCTACATTTGTCCTTTTTTTAATCTCTCACAAGCACTCTGTTGATGTCTTTCAGTGCTTTTCTGCGGCCAAAGTTGGGAAAACAGTATGAGGCATCCTGTGTGGTAAGTCATTTCATAATACCATGTGCACGATGAGGGGAAATAATCGCTTCCCTTCCCCATAATCTGTTTTTACCTTAATGCACCTGCAAATCAAGTGAGCTCTTGATTTTGCATTTAGCAAATTAGTTTTGCCCCCGTGCTTCCTCCCATTACCCTCGAGCTAGACTCATATCCATAATGACGCTTCTCCAGATCCCCTTGGATCCAAACAGAGCTTCCACTGTCTCTCCCACAGGCTTTTGCTCGCTCGGGGCCATGTGGGACATTTAGATAGTCAAAGAAAGAGGCTTAAGTTGCCCGCCTGATGTCTCTCTTCTCCTCTTTTTTCTCTCTCCTTTGGCTGCCTCCCCAGTCCTTTGAGCGAGTGCTGGTGGAGAACAAGCTCCACGGGCTGTCGCCGGCCCTGTCAGAGGCCATCCAGAGCATCTCCCGCTGGGAGCTGGTCCAGGCGGCGCTGCCTCACGTACTCCACTGCACCTCCATCCTGCTGTCTAACAGGAACAAGCTTGGTGAGGACGCTTTAGTCCAATCGAGCTGACAGCTTCATCCAGGTCATACCCAATCGCCAAAACACAAATCTGATGCTCCTTTCAGCTTCTTTCAGAGATCATCGCTTAAAAGGACAGAAAGGCAAATGATAGAATTAATATTTATGAGATTAAAATGGCCTGCACACAACACGAGATAGAAAAAAGCATCAAATCCTTCCATGTGTCAGACATGAATGAGCCACTGTTTGCATTATTATTGAGCTGGATTTGACACTTTCTTTAAGTAGGAGGTGGCAGGCTTTGAACTAAGCTGTTAAACGCCTTCAAGTGAAAATCACTGTTGCCACACAGTAAGAGGGTCCTTCATTCAATCCAAGTCAGATCCCTCCTGTTGTGCGGCTTGTTGTCCTTGAGGGTTTCTCCTTTGGGAGCTCAGGTTTCATGCAAGAACATGCTAGATTGGTTCTCCTGTCACTCCACCTTTGACCAAAGTCTCTGTCAATGCTCTCGCTGCAGTATTTTGGATCAACTGAAGGCTTTTCAGAGAGTTTTTAGGACAGCTTGATAATAAGGAATTACTGTATTCCAGCCTAGAAGTAATGAAATGCATGAACTAGTTTTTTAGCATCACTCTGAGAAAGGGCATTTCTAATTATAGAGAAATTGCACAAATAGAAGAAAGCAGTCCAACATATTTGTTTAATATGTGAAGTTAAGGACGTATCCTGGTCAAAAAGGACTCGAAGATTCCTCACTGTGTTGTTGGAGGCCTAAGTAGTGCCATCTGGAGTAAGCATCTGGTTAGATATCATATTTCTTAGATTATTAGGGTTGAGGACAATAACTTCAGTTTAAATTTAGAAGCAGGAAATTACAGGTCACCATATATGGCCTGTAATTGACCAGTTTGTAGGCATGCAAGATTTTTTGGTAGTGGAAGCTTTCTGGTTTCTCTCTGGAGTCCACTTGCAGGTGACTTTTTGCAGGCCAGTCATGTTTAAGCAGATAAAAAAGTGTCTGTGTGTTTAGTATTTGTCTTTCGGTTACATCACAGGTCACCAGGACAAGTTGGGTGTGGCGGAGACCAAGCTGCTCCACACGCTGCACTGGATGCTGCTGGAGGCCCCACAGGAGTGCAACCACGAGCCCAGCCTGAGCCACGGCTGGTCCAGGGGCAGCAGCAGTAGCGCCTTCCTCCAGCCTGTGGGGAACCAGGGTTCCTCCCCGGGAGCTCCTAGCTCCTGCTCCAGCTCGGGCCTGGGCGGGTTAGGACAACAGCACAGCGGCTCCCTGCTGGAGGAGGATGAGCATACTCGCACCAAGCTATTCCAAAAGAGCATGGCAACAGTAGAGCTGTTTGTGTTCCTGTTTGCACCGCTTGTTCATCGGATAAAGGTCTGTAACTGCTGATGCAAATGTGTACGGCCTTGAAATTGATTTTTGTAACAGAGAGCCAGGATGGCACAGGCATTGTTGTGTTAATCTGTGACGTTAGACTATTCATAATTTTGAGAATTTTGTGATTAAATTAATTTCAGCAACCCCTGTGTTGCTTAATTTAGTACTTGCAGTCAGCATCACCCTGTGCCTATTGATCTGTGTGTGCAAACAGATGAAAGGGTCAGCTTATATTACTCCTGGGAGTGCACTGTTTCCCAGCTGTGCAGTGAATTACTGTCTTGTCTTGTTAGCATGTTGTAACAGAGGTTTAAGAATCTTAACAACACAAAACATTTAACCAAGACAGAATAATTGTTTCTGGTGTTTACAGGCTGTTTTTTGAGGAAAAAAATGTGTAAATATGTTGCCTTTTTCCAGGAGTCAGACCTGACCTTCAGACTGGCTAGTGGTCTGGTAATATGGCAGCCAATGTGGGAGCACCGCCTGCCTGACATCCCTGCCTTTACTGCCCTCATCAAACCTGCCAGAAACATTGTTACAGGTGAAGAAATTCCCACTTTTTAAAGAAATTCCTACTATCTTTGAGAAATCGCCGCTATCTTTAAGGGCTTATATATATAATATATAGAGTATATATAGTGGTTCTTAACCGTATTCCTAATATATAACCCATGCAGATGTGTCAGATATTCCTCCTTAACATCTTTCATGCTTAAGATGTTCAGCTGAACTAATTGTAACCTAAATCTAGGATACTTTTAGTTTACCGTGTCTCAATTATAGTTAACCATAAATAAGCTTATAATTTCAACCTTTTATCTACTGCCCTAAGCTAATACTCTATTTAACAGCAATTTAATATATATAATTATGTTTGCTGGTGTTATATTTTTGTAGTTGGCTGATTTAAACTATTTAAATGTTTGTTTGTTTTTTGCTATTTAAAACTGTTAATACACAAAGTTAGCTAACAGTTTTCTTCCAGCAACATAGCAGCTAAATCACTGGTGTTCATTTCATAGCTTTAGCTAGCTGCTGTAATACAGCTTTTTATCTGTTACATTAGGCTAACAGTGTTATTTGCACAGTCACCTAACAATTTCATCTCTTTAGTTATGTATACTTTTATATTTCAACTGCTAATCTAAACAGTTAGCTAACAGCTTTGGCAATTTGTTCATTCGTACCTTTTAGCTATTTCAACTACTAATACACCAAGTTAGCTAACAGTTTTGACTATTTAGCTATCCAGCATTTCAATCACAATAAGATGGAGTCAATCTGTTGTCAGTTTGTGATTGACAGGGTTAAGCTTGGTAGTTACATGCATTTTGTTTGTGATTAACTGTGATAAATCTGTAAAAATTGTAAATCCTTTGCAATCTACATACACAGAAATTCACACTAACGAATTCCATGAGGAACCTCACAGATTTACTGCTCTACTATCAAAGTAATGTAACAATGCCGCCCCAAAAAATCTTTACATAAAAACAAATAGAGTGTCACAGACGAGTTACGGTCATTGGCGCAGACTGACTTAGACGATTATATTGTGTTTGCAATCCGTCTGCATTTAGAAATTAGGCGGCAATAATTGCAATTGAATGGCAAAAACCTTCAATGCAATCACCAGGCAACCACACTGTCCTATTTTTGGTGTGAAAGAACCACAATCCATAACGTTAGCTAACATTTTTAGTCATAGGACACTCAGTTCTATAAATAGTGAAACGAATCATTCCAGGTGTCTGCTGCCTACTGCAGAAGAACCCTCTGGGGTACTTGTACCCCTGGTTGGGAATTAGTGCGTTAAGAGATAATCTATTTTTATTTGCTCACAATTAACACATGTATACTGTTATGCTTGTCTAAACAGCAAAGAGGAACTCCCCAGTCAACAACCAGTGCAGCCCCTGTGGATCAGGCAACCCGGGTCCCATGGTGAGCTAACGTTTTCAGCCCATATCTTGTCAGATTCTGCTTCCCATGTTGATTGAATGTGCTTGGGCAAGAGTCTAAGGTTTCTTCCCCTCCCCTTTTCCAATGTTCCCCCTGGGGCTGGCTGTTAATATTCATTAGCACGGTGAGCCGGGGTCATGACAGATACCACACTCCAACCTCAGAGCCTTTAATTATGAGGAACTGTCTGCCTCTCTGTCTTCCTGATATCCATCTCTCTCTCTCTTCCTACCCACAGGGCTTCCAGGTGGTTTGCGAAGCCACCCAATCAGATTCCTCCTCCCCGTCAGCCGGGGAGCAGAGCTGTCGTCGTGGTAACTCAGTGGAGAAAGGTGGCCCTTCCCAACAGCAACCCCCACCGGTCAAAGGCCCTTCCAAGAAAAAGTGAGCATGTGTTATTCAGTTTCTCCTCAAGAAGCAGTGAGACGTGTTGAAGCATCAGTTTTAACTTACCAAACAAATGAATAAATGTATTAATAGAGACCCACAGAGGAAATCACACAAGCATTATTTTTGATTTTTAAACGATCGATATTGGAGGTGTTGCTTTCATAAAACCTCTCGGAAATGACTAATTTTTCCACGCTTTAGCCAGTTGAGGGTTGAAGCAGTGCAGACGTGACCCGCACTGACACGGAGCTGGTGCCATCGTCTTGTTGATGGCTAAACACCGAGCCCCGCGGCAACGTCTGTCAAACCCACTGCACCACACGCCTCGCTCCGCTTGCTTGTGATGAGCTAGGGTACATGAATAGATCCTCTTCCCCCCTGTGTAATATGTTGCTTCAAGCAGTACTGTCTCGTCTCTCACACACACAACCACAGCTCTTTTCCTGCTTGTGCATCAGCAAACCCATGTGACATTTTGCCCACATAACCAGGGTAATTACGCTGAAGTAATGTGCTACATGTCTAATGCTGGCAGAGTCCCTGGCCTGGCTTGATTTGGTGTGCCCACTGCCAGGCCAAGGCTCAGTCTCTCTCAAGCTCTCTTTGGCAAAGGCAGGGCAAAAAATAAAAAATAAAAAAGTTTACAATTACACCAAATCTGACCAGCAAAGAAGTTCCTCGCTGGCAGGTTTGTTTCCATCCTAAGCCATCCGCTGCTCATCTCAGCTCATTCTGACAACCAAACATGTCACTCCGACGCTTTTTCGCAATCCTTCTGACAGCCGGCAGCTGACTGAAAATCAAAACAAGCCCGGAAACCAACCCCCCCCCCCCCCCCCCCCGCCTCCTAAAAACACCCCCAAGCCAATTATATCCTCACACAGCCTCACACCAAAGGGTTTGAGCAGTGGTCACATGGTTATGCAGGAGAGGGAGGATCTATCCCTCCTCTTTCCCTGCTTAACGAAGACAAATTAATTGCTTTCTTCATGCGTGCAGTGGGATTTTCAGGCTGACTGCGGGATTGAGGAGGACAGTGAGCTGAATGTAAATGAGACATGCAGCAAGGGAGAGTTTTGACGCTCTCCTGATCAAAAATACCCCCCACCTCCCCCACCAGACTCCAGATCTCTGCGGGACTCTATTCGTGCACCTCTGCGCTGTACCGCACTGATAAAATCATTTCCGGCACCGGGTGCTGCGAGTAATGCAGCTTACTCAACCACCGCAATCCGCGCAACACTACTGATGCTGAGGCAGTTTCCATGGCAACCGCTGGCTGCTGCATCCTCTCCTACCGCATGGAGTCGGAGGACCGGGGTGGCTGTCGTCACACGGTCTCTGTGGCAACCTGACACAACAGCAGTAGGGAGAGTGAGTGTGTGTGTGAGTGTGTCGGCTAGACGGTGAAACATGATACAGCCTGCCTTCGCCGCCTGCTCTCAAAGTGATTCATGTACATATCGACCAGCACTTCCTACTCCATTTATTACAGCGGCTGGGATTAAATGTCCCGCTACGTCTGCCTCTCCTACAGTATCAATATGTTTCTTCACAGTTTGCGGTAACTCCTCTGCAGCTCGCCGACTGCTGACCTTCATTCCTGCTTATTTATAGTGGACTCACGTAGGCTGGAGCTCCCTCCCTCCCTCTCTCTCTGCTCCTCTTCCAACGATGCTGAATGGGGGCTCTGCCCTTGTTTATCATCCTCCATTGATGCATTATTAATGAAGCAATGTGGCAGGAGTTGATCACGGTCTAATATAACACAAAAGGTTGTGATGTAGTGTAATTATATATGTAGTTACCGCTTTTGGCATTGCTATCATGATATTCAGTTTAGCTACTTAGGGATATTTTACTGTAAAGTGCTTTTAATTCAGTTCAGTTTTATTCATATAGAGCAACAGTTGCCTCAATGCGCTTTTTATTGTAAGGTAAAAGCAGAGAAAACCCCAACAGTCATATGACCCTATGAGCAAGCACTTTGGCGACAGTAGGAAGGAAAAACTCCCTTTTAACAGGAAGAAACCTCCAGCAGAACCAGGCTCAGGAGGGGGCGGCCATCTTCCGGTTGGGGGTGACGCGAGGGAGACAGGAGGGAGACATGCTGTGGAAGAGAGCCAGAGATGAATAATAACTAATAATTAAATGCTGAGATGTGTATGAACACATATGTGAAAAGGTGACTTTCACTGCATGTGTCTGTTCATTCTACAGTCTG